>NC_080785.1:85553079-85862022 GCF_028018385.1 Neofelis nebulosa | reverse complement strand
TGAGCTGAGATCAAGATTTGGACACTTACCGACTGAGTCACCCAGGTGCCCCTATTTTTCTTTTTTAATAGTTTTATTTTTTTTTAATGTTTATTTATTTTTAAGACAGAGAGAGACAGAGTGTGAACAGGGGAGGGGCAGAGAGAGAGGGAGACACAGAATCTGAAACAGGCTCCAGGCTCTGGGCTGTCAGCACAGAGCCTGACGCGGGGCTCGAACCCACAGACCGTGAGATCATGACCTGAGCCGAAGTCGGACGCTTAACCAACTGAGCCACCCAGGCGCCCCGCCCCTATTTTTCTTTTTTTTTTTTTTTTTAATTTTTTTTCAACGTTTTTTATTTATTTTTGGGACAGAGAGAGACAGAGCATGAACGGGGGAGGGGCAGAGAGAGAGAGGGAGACACAGAATCGGAAACAGGCTCCAGGCTCCGAGCCATCAGCCCAGAGCCTGACGCGGGGCTCGAACTCACGGACCGCGAGATCGTGACCTGGCTGAAGTCGGACGCTTAACCGACTGCGCCACCCAGGCGCCCCAATTTTTCTATTTAGATACTGTAATCAGTTACTGGTCTACTTATTTCACTTAACTGTTGAAGGATTGATTGGTGGATTGATTGATTGATTTACTTATTTATGTTTTTAAACATATTATTTTTCTGGTATTCCTCACTTATTTTCAACATTGTATATGTTTGTATGTGTGTGCACATACATAAAAATAATGGACTCATATAGTTATCATCTTATAGGACCAGTGCTGTAATTTTTAAAAGACAAATGTTCTATTACTGCTAATTTAAATTTAATCCTTTCTTCTGCCAACTCTTGCTCTATTTATATAACTTGGGAATTTGTTATATATTTTTTGAGATTTAATAACATTGATCCTGATATATCTGCTGGACTTAGGGAAGATGATTATGGCAGTTGCAGTCTTTTAATCTTCCTAAATTTCCACATAAAAAACATAGAGCAACTAGGACTTTAAAGCCAAAATCCCAGAATAAATATATACAATAAAACTAAATAGCCTCCAAATCTAAGCAAGTGGAGGTAAAGCACAAACATTTACAAGGCCCATTTGGTACTAGTGTAGAAGACATGGAGGGACCAAGAACAGAGAACCCCCAAAGTGTCATCAGGGCCTGGGTAAAATGAGTAACATATTATTCTTGAGAAAGCAGGAAAACTGGTAGGGGGTTTTTAGCCTCTAGTTTTCAGGTGGCTTCAAGGGAATTATAGAGTCTAAAACTTCTGGAAGTCGTTTAAGCCCTGTGAACTCTTGAAATGAACACACCAAAGTTTTTTTTTGAATAGAAATCCCCATGGGATGAAAACATATTGGGAGTAGGAAAAATTCAGGAGAAGAAGCATAATAGAAGCAAAGAAAGAGAATATTAATATACAGATGGGAGAGGGTAAATGAAGAGACATAACTCAGTATCAATGCATATTTTTATTGCTTCAGTAAAGATAATGGAATTGTAGAACCTTGAAACTAGAAAATTTCTCTAGTTTGCCGCATCTTTTCTAAAAGTATAGGGAAACTCGCCTTACTTGAAAAAGAGAGAGAGAGGGGCGCCTGGGTGGCTCAGTCGGTTAAGCGTCCCACTTCAGCTCAGGTCAGGATCTCGCGGTCCGTGAGTTCGAGCCCCGCATCGGGCTCTGGGCTGATGGCTCAGAGCCTGGAGCCTGCTTCAGATTCTGTGTCTCCCTCTCTCTCTGCCCTTCCCCCATTCATGCTCTGTCTCTCTCTGTCTCAAAAAATAAATAAACGTTAAAAAAAAATTTAAAAAAAAAGAAAAAAGAGAGAGAGAGAGAAACAGAAAAGTGTTTTGGTCAAATTCCATACAAATATACCAATTATTGTAAGAGAAAAAGAAAAAAATATATAGAATAACATCTTGCAGAAAAAGTATAGACCGATATTTCAAAGATGAAGTAAAGACAATTAAGACAAAAGTAAAATCTATGAAAAAACAATATAAATTAGAAATTTTAAAGTCATAAATTAGATTATTAGAAAAAAACAATCTTCAAAGAAAGGTGACAAGTCAGGTAAGAATTATAATGAATAGACAAATCACTTAAAAATAAAAAATAACTGTAAAAAAACAGAAGTATAGATAAAATCTTAAGAAGATTAGAAGAAAAGACAAACATTCTGAAATTCAAAAAAGATAACAATATAATACAAGAGAAAGTAAAAGATGTTGGATTTATGCAAAGAAGGTGAAATGTACAAATAATAAAATTTTCTGTAGAAGAAAACTAAAGTAATGAAGGAAATATTAAAAATTACAATTCAAGAAGATACTTTTGACATTGAAAGAAAGCTTAAGCTACATATGCAGTGTTGGGCATATCTAGATATCTGAAAAAATCAGAACAAAATTCCCAACACAGAGATCTATCCTCTTATATACAATCCTCAATGTACTGAGCTTAAAAACAAACAAACAAAAACAAAAAACAAAAAACAAAAAAAAGCCAAAAAAAGAAAATATTTTTGCCATCTAGACAAAAAGAATTTTAAAAATTAGAAAAAATTCAAACTGCCATCAAATCCTTTGAAAGTAACATTTTTTTGTTAGACAAAAATAAAATATCATTTAATATATTCAAGAAAATAAAATATGAGTCACAGATTATAAATTCAACCCAACTAACCTTCAAATATAAAGGCTACAGACAATCTTTTATGAACATGCAGTAATTTGAGAATATTGTTTCTGAAACATCTATTAGATTATGAGTGCAAAAAATCTAAATGATTGGAGAGTTGTCAACACAGGGACCATTGCTGACACTGAATATACTTACCTGTAGATCTAAGATTATGTAATGGGTTATAAGAAAATCAGCATTGCATGTAATAGCTATACATAGTATCAATACAAATTGTACAATTATTAAACATTGGGGTAGAATAAGGAAATTATATAAAGTGGGATGATCATTGATTGTCTTTCAGATATTAATTTGGAATAATGTGATATTACTTTATATCAATGAGAAGAGGTAAGCAAAGGAAATAAAAAAGTTACCATGTAATTTTAGTATTATTCATGGTTATTCACAAACTATTAAATGAAAAAAATGTGTGAGAGGGAATAAAAGTAGTATATAAAGGCACTGCATGTAAGTTACATCAGAGCAAAAAATATAAATAGCCCTTCATAAATAATATATATGGTTAGATTTAAGAAATGGAAAAAGAAACCATACTATTTATGTTATTATTAATATATTTACTTATTTTTCTTATTTAATTGTTTGAAATTGGGCCAGTCCTGGGTACTTTTATTTTTATTTTATCCATTTTTTATTTAAAAATTTTTAATTCCAGTATAGTTAATATGTAGTGTTTTATTAAGTTCAGGTGTACAGTATAGTGATCAAATAATTCTTGTACATTACTCAGTGCTCATCAAGATAAATGTACTCTTAACCCCATCACCTATTTCACCCATGCCCCCCCACCATTTCCCCTCTGGTAACCATCAGTTGGTTCTTTATAGTTAGGTGTCTATTTCTTGGTTTGATTCTCTATCTTTTTTTCTCCTACAATTGTTTGTTTTGTTTCTTAAATTTCACATATGAGTGAAACCATATAGTATTTGTCTTTCTCTGACTTATTTTGCTTAGCATAATACACTCTAGCTTCATCCATGTCATTGCAATTGGCAAGATTTCACTTTTTATGGCTGAATAATATTATTTTATATGTATATACCACATCTTATTTATCCATTTATCAGTTGATGGACACCTGGGTTGTTTCCATAACTTGGTTATTGAAAATAATGCTGCTATAAACATTGGGGTGCATGTATCTTTCTGAATTAGTGTTTTTATATCCTTGGTTAGATACCTAGTAGTGCAATTCCTGGATATAGGGTAGTTCTACTTTTAATTTTTTGGTGAACCTAAATCATACTTTTTGAAAAAGTTATTTCTAGGTTAAAGGTATCAGTAAGCTGGAGGAGACAGAAATTAGTCATATTTGAATATACTTCAGTAGATTTTATTTTAAACCATGCAAATTATAAAATTATTAAATAAAATTATTAAAAATCACTTAAAAAATGGAAATGAAATGAAGTAAATTAATCTAAATGTGTGTAGAATTAGTGTTATTCCTATACAAAGAGAAACTAATCCAAGGATGTTAAAATATAGCAATGGACTATACATTTTGGGTGTGAAATATACAAAGAAAAGTAGAAAGAACTAAATGCCTTTTATAAGCATACTGATGATGATAATACTAGTATTACTATTCTGAGATTGTTTTGTATGTAGTTTCAAATATAAAGTGAATCAATAATTTTTGGAGTCACCAAAATACAGAATATTTGGCTTGAGTAAAAGAGATACAGATATAAAAATCAATGAAATTAAATAAAATACTATCACCTTGTATTTGAATTAGAAGTATCAGAGAAAGACAGATACCATATGGCTTCACTCTTATGTGGATCCTGAGAAACGTAACAGAAACCCATGGGGGAGGGGAAGGGAAAAGAAAAAAAAAAAAAAAGAGGTTAGAGTGGGAGAGAGCCAAAGCATAAGAGACTGTTAAAAACTGAGAACAAACTGAGGGTTGATGGGGGGTGGGAGGGAGGGCAGGGTGGGTGATGGGTATTGAGGAGGGCACCTTTTGGGATGAGCACTGGGTGTTGAATGGAAACCAATTTGACAGTAAATTTCATATATTAAAAAAAAAATAAATAAAAAAATAAAAAAATAAAAAAAAAAGAAGTATCAGTATAAACTCATGATGTACTTCATAAACAATACAATCTACACATCCTAGCTCTTCCTACATAAGAGGCCAGGAAATGATGACAGATTCCACTGTGATGAGTATTCCTATTATCCAATCTATGGTCTGTGAATACAATTTCATACAAAAAAAAGTGCTTTATGTCCTTTAAGAAATAACTGATTCAGATCTGAGCAGGAATGTACTAGATGTGCCTGGAATACATTATCATATCACCAAGAAATGCATCTTTCACTGACATCTAGTGTTGTCATACCAAAGTGAATAGGTTTCCACTTATTGGAGATGGGGTCATTTCAGTGTCTAAATAAAGAATACCACAATAGGTTAAAATATATCAAATATGTTTAAATGCATAAACACTGAATGACATTTTATTTTAAAAAATATTCATTTTTGGAAGATGGGTAGACAATTAATTCATTATTTTGAAAACTGGTAAATACAGAGAAAGCATTAAGTGTTTACTGTTCCTATGCTATTTGTGCTGCAGCTAACCAAACAATTGATATAAGGAAGTTTCTCTTTAAAGAAGTATCTTGTTAAAAATGAAGAAGGGATAATAGAATTAGAACATTACCATTTGAGGGGCGCCTGGGTGGCGCAGTCGGTTGGGCGTCCGACTTCAGCCAGGTCACGATCTCGCGGTCCGTGAGTTTGAGCCCCGCGTCAGGCTCTGGGCTGATGGCTCGGAGCCTGGAGCCTGTTTCCGATTCTGTGTCTCCCTCTCTCTCTGCCCCTCCCCCGTTCATGCTCTGTCTCTCTCTGTCCCAAAAATAAATAAAAAACGTTGGAAAAAAAAATTTAAAAAAAAAGAACATTACCATTTGCAATCTGTAATTATTTAGTAGATGTAGAAAATGATCATCAATGGGTGATGATAGTATCAAAAGGGAGTAATTTAGACACATATACCTCTTAATGAGTATGAATGAACACAATCAACTATGAAATCCTGCAAAACAAACAAAAAACACAAAAAACAGAATCTTATCCAGCCCTATTTCCAATTACACGAAATAGGAGACAGAAGAATGTATTAAATGTACTTAAACAGTGATGCAATGAACAAAATCTTAGACCAACTACAAGATTTCATCAGTAAAAAAATGTGAGAAAAACATAATGGAAAGTAAGCCTGTAATATAAGAAGTTTAAGAAATAATTCAATCAAATATAATCTTCACGTCTTATTTGGATCTCCATTATCAATCAAGCAAAAGTTACAAAAGAAAATGTAAACTCAGGATAATTGATGATAATATGGACTTAATAAATTTCAGTTGTTGTAACAGTGTTGCTGTGTTCAGAAAAATAGTACTATGTTTTAGAGATTCATACTGAAATATTTATCCATGAAAAGGTGTTATATTTGGCATTTGCTTCAAAGTAATTAGGGGTTTGGGGAAATGACTTGGGTATAGACAAAACCAGATAGGTTAGGACTTGATATTGTTGACACTGAATAGTTGGTAAATGGAGGTTCACTATACTATTATTATTTTTTTTGTATGTTTGATGCTTTCTATAGGAATATTTTAAAAAACATAATAGTTGAGAAGAGTTTAGTTCATTTTATTGCAAAGATTTTCATTCTATAGCCAGGAGTGATTACGGATCCACTTATGCTTCAGTGAGCAGACCTGTTCCATGTGATTTTATTGTATCTTAGATTGTATTTCTTTTTCTTTCAGCCAAGTTACACTGCACCTTTTACTTTCATTGTTAATTCACAGATACATACACAAAGAGAATTTAGATGACTATCATTAAAATCTTTGGTGGCTATCACCACTGCTCATTCTTCACCTAGATACATGCTCTTATATGTTAATTTAACAACTGACAGTTTATCAATATAGTTATGAATATCTATATTTTTTAGAAACACAGTTTTAATAGTGAAAAACGACTCCTGGTAGACCATTAGACTCTACTGTTTATTTTCAAGCACTTAGAATTACCATATAGTACACCTTTCACTTCTGCTACTGAAAACATGAATTTTAGTTTTATTGTGGTTCTGGTCTAGAAAGTGAAACTCCCCGTTGCCATATCAATGTTCTATCAATTCAGAAGTCTAGGAAATTGAAACCATTTTGCCTTTACTTTTTAGCATTGCTTCATTTCTTTTTCATTTTGAAACTGCTGTACTGTGTGTCACTGTCTAATAGATGACCAGATGGTGCTATTCAAAAGTTTCAACCTGTCCTAAAGTCAAACTCCAATAAAAACAACTTCAGGGAAATTTACATGAGTGAAAGTTACATTTTAAAAACTTGCTGTTGTTATACTTCATAGAAATTTATAAACTTTTCTTCGTTATTTTAAAAGAAATTAAGGGAATTCCTCCTCAGCGAATGTGTCTTACCATTAAATCAAAACTAACTTGCAACATTATATATTTATTCATTATAAAAGAGTGATGCATATAAGTCACTAATTTCAATTGCAGATTGAAATATTCATTAGTCTAGAATTCAGAATGTTTTAATATATCTGCATTAAGTTTGGGAAATACTAAGAAAACTGGATGCATGAAAGCTAATGCCCATGTCATCCACCAATGTTAAAATAGTATGTCTATCCCAGCTCACATGTATGGACTTATAGTCCCTAGGTTGGCTGTTCATGAGCCTGGAGGGAGAACAATAAAAGATTAGGGACAAGAAAGTCTGGATAGTAGGCTTGTGGATGGACCAGTGGGGCTGGGCACTAAATGTGAGGCTCCATGTATCATATGCTAGGGCCTGCTAGGTTGCTTTCTCTATAGAAGAGTAATTCAATAACCAAACAGACAGAATGACGTGGCTAGTAGAACTCAGTCGGCCTCTGCCATCAGTCACTCACAATCTGACACAATGGGTTCATGAACAGAATAGCCATAGTGGCAAGCACTGGTCCAACATAATGGGTTCCCCTTTGGCAAGACTAGTTTAACTACTTCTGTGCCAAATGTTCAACATGCCAGCAAGATACTAAAGCTGAGGCTATAATTCAGTACCATTTTCCAAGGAGTCTCAGGAAATACTTATGGAAAATTGATCACACTGAACCACTTCCACTCTTAAAGAGATAACATTCTAGCTTGATTCAGTATAGGCTTGTCTTTCCTGTCCATAGTACCTCAATCAAACCACTATTCCAGGGCTTATAGAATGTTTGAGTTATCAGTATTGGATCTTATATAGCATCACATCAAACAATGGACTCCTTTACAGCAAAGGACAAGCAACTGTGGGTACTTGACCATTGGTTCATCCTATCCCATATAACGCTATGATGAAGTTTCTGGGGAGACAGAGTAATGGAACACTCTTAGAAGGCACAGCCAAGGTCTTTGCTTGCATATGATAACCTGGAAAGATGTAGTGATATCTTCCAGGACACAGTATATTCACTAAATTAATTATAATACACCACAAATTAATATTGTGTCCTGTAGATGTTGAATAAATGGGTACAGGAAACAAAGGAGGAGAAGTTGGAGTAGCCCCACTTAGTGCAGTGTCTCATGGAGAGCACAAGTATGCTTTCCACCCCTGCATCTCTAGGCTCCAATGTGTATATGCATACATGTTTTTAGGGAGAGAATCTTTCTTTCTCCTAGGGGACATGGAAAGAATCTTATCAAACTTTAAGCTATAGTTGCCACCTAGTCACCAAGGAACCAGTAGGCAAGGAATGGAGTCATTATCCTGGACAGGGCAAATAACCTAGGAGAAGTAAAGCTCTTGTTATAAAAGGGGACCAGGAAGGAATGTTTGTAGGGGAATCACTTTGGTATTGTCCTCACTAATTTAGACAACAATCAACAAGTGCAGCAGTCATGACCTGAAAAGGACTCAGTTATAGGGCTCGGACCCTTCATAAATGAGCGTATGGATCGTCTGCCACATATTTAACCTAGATCAATAGAGGTATGAGTGAGGGGATGGGCAGGTTATAGTGAGCAGCAGAGAAGAGAGCTGATGAGTATGAGCAACATGTGTTCTAGAGTGGATGCTCAGTGTCTTGCTCAGATCCTCTTTTAGGACTGAGGCACTCATTCCCGCCATTATTAAGAGTATTGGCAGTTAATGGTTCACCGCTAAATCTTTCCCAGAAAATTTCCCTGAAACAATGGACAGAGAAGTAAAAATCTACCCTCTTGATTCAATTCAGAGCATTTCTGAGGGTCAGCTTCAGAGCTACCCAGCTGTTTTGGTGGGACTTCTTTTGTAATTGTGCATAGTTCAGCTTCTCCCTCTGCTCAGTTCTCCTTCTTTGTGACTTGTGAGTGTATTTTTCTGGGAGCATTACCTAAGAAAAAACGTGCATACAAATATTCACCATGTAGTCTGCTTCTTGGGAACCAGACTTACTACATTAAATATTAATTATAAACTGATTTTATTAGTCAAAACAAATACTATTTCTCAATTACTAGTCTTATTTAAAACAGGGGACTTCACAGTACATAGGAAGATATTATGATATTATGATATACTTTCACAATTTGTTAAACATTGACCTTTGAATGAAAGTGTATGTATATTTAAGTCTGTCCTACCAAATTAGCATCATATGCTCAGTAATTCAGCTAAGAAATTAAAAGGATGTTGCAGGTAATATTTGTGTGAACAAACTTTTCTTCAGAAGACCACTGGAAGACACTGAAGATAATTGCAGAGAATCAAATGGCCATAGGGGTGCCTGGGTGGCTCAGTTAGTTAAGCGTCTGACTCTTGATTTCCACTCAACAGATCTCATTGTTCATGGGATCAAGCCCCGCATAGAGTCTGCTCTGACAGAGTGGAACTTGCTTGGGATTTTCTACCTCCCTCTCTCTCTCTGCCCCTCCCCTGCTCGCTTTCTCTCTCTCTCTCTCTCTCTCTCTCTCTCTCTCTCTCTCTCATGCAAAATAAATAAATAAACATAAAAAAAGAATCCAATGACTGTAAAATTGGACTTAATAACATGATATGAAAAAAATTGCTTTATTTACAATGTGTCCTCTCATATGTTGAAGAAAAACTGTTTTATATGTCATAGCACTGGCAGTGCTGACAGCAGTTATCCAGTATCCAATCCTTAAGATACTTGACTTTTGACTTAAAAAACTCTGATTATGCTTCATTCTGTTATCACTTGGTTCATTCATCCAATACTCATTACATGGTGATTATGCTTCATGAGTTGACATTAAATAGCATATTAATCTCCAAAATGTAAATCTTTCCTTAAAATACCTACACATTGTAAATCAAAGTTCAGCCTGTGCACCATCATTACCAGCATCACCTAGCAGCTTGAGGAAATGCAGAATCCCCACCCCAGAACCTTGATAATAGAATCTACGTTTTAGCAAGTCTTCCCTAGACGATTATACACTCCTTAAAGTCTGATGGCCATTGCACTAGAGAAGAATTAATTCAAGAGTTTTTCTATAGAAAAAGTTTTATGATTTTATTCAATGAAATTTCACTTGAAATGAGAAATTCCCTGGGGACACTGCAGGCTAACCCCAAATTAGGACACCTGGATATGCTACTTATTTCTGGAAGACTTAATGAAAACATTACTTCAACTGAGAGGTCTTCACTTCCCTTAAAAAAGTAAGAGCTCTTCCTTTTTCAGCACTATGTACTTCTAAAGATCCTATAGTTTCCTTATTACAAATTACACCACAAAAAATCATAGTCTGTCTTCCCTGAGAAATGGACACTCACTGAATAGTAGTCTTAGCGCCCTTTTCTGGTAACTTCTTCCTATTTCTATCTGTATGTTTGCAGCAGTACCTGTGACAACCCAAATATGTGTCCCTTTCTCTGGCAATAGAGAATTGAGTCTATGGTAAGCATCTCACTCAGATTCATAGGGCATCTTCTCTGGGAATTTTGTAACTTAGAACAGGGTGCCTGAACTATCACATATAAGCTGAGGGAACTATTTATGACACCTGTTCTCTGCTGCGAGATCTAGAAACAGCAGTCAATTTTCAACACAAGACAGAATAGATACTCACAAAGAAAAATGAGAATAAAGGAAATAGAGAAGGATTTTGAATTTCCTAATATTAATCTGACTTGGATCCATTCTAAGGGTGCTGCATCCTTATTCTAGAGTCTATGAAGAATCCTAGTTTGCTGAAAAATTTCTCTCTCTCTTTTTTTACTTGATTGGCTCAAAATGGCTTTCTAGTGTTTGCAACTAAAACAATATTAATATACTGTAAGACACGGTAAGCTTTGTGAAGGAAGAATTTTGCTTATGGCTAGCTCAGTGTTCTAATCACAACAGCCAGAACAGTTCCTGGTGCAAATTAGGTGCTTGAAAAGTATCTCTTAAATATATGTTTAGTGAATACATGATCTCTCTTGTCTGCGGTATTTATTATTAATGGTTTTATGGGTTTATAAAAGTGTGATTTACTTGAATTCTCCAAGTGAATTTTTATACTCTAGAGTGACACTCCATAATATGCCTTGTTTTAAATCTCTAACACTTTTATTGTAGTGCGCATTGGTTCATTGTGTCGGCCTAGCACCCTTCCTCTGCTTTTACTAATGTGTCCCTATTTCCTGTGGGAAATCTATTTTATATGGATTAGGCTGTAATGACCCTGCCCTCTCCCCATTAGCCAGTGCTGGACACAATACCCAAGGCTTGGATAACTAATTTGTATAACAGTATTCACTCCACATTAGACACAGCAATAAGTTCAAGAATGGGTGCAGGTCTTTGTTTGGGCCCATCAAGTCTTCCCTGATTGTTTTCCTGTAGGAACTAAAGGGAAAGATTCCCCCCCCCCCCCCCCCCCGCCCACAGGACACAAGTTAAGGGATAACACATGGATACTCTTGGTTCAAAATTTAAGCAACAGAATGATATGAGGTCAGTAAAAGCCTTGGTTCCTGGTGGGAGTGAGACCAGTATCATGGGTAATTGTGCCGGTTAGTTCCCCTTGGGCCCTAGGCTGGTTTGCATACAGCTTTGTTATCTGAAAGTATTCTGAAAAACATGTGCACCCTGCCTCACAATATTCCATTGCCAGTTCAAAGTATATGGCAGAATTTCTGAGAGAAAAGACACAGTCTTTTATTGAATAAAACAATTTGTTTTGAAGAGATTGGTAGTGGAAATACAATTTCAAAGGCATGATTAGGTTGGTATAAAAATGACAGGAAGATAACTTGTTTAAAATAAAGAATTTCTTATTTTGGGGAAAGTATCTACAGAAAATTTGGTAAGAGTCCAAAGTTATGAAGGGAAATGAGAGAAGATGGGAGTGGGGAAAAGTGTACAGACCCAGGAGGATGGCAAGAGGCTGTGAACCTAGGAGAGGAAGACTTCAGGGAGAAATTCCCAGGGCAGCTGTGGCTCAGAGATTGTAAAAACAAGGGTAGCTAAATTTAAATTTCATATTCTATACTAAAAAATGTTGCACTGTAACTTTCCTCCACTTCTTCCAACCATCAAAAACAAATTCTAAACAAATATCCAGTAAAAATATACTGGAAACAATACAGATTGTCGATGATTTAAAAGATAATTAAAAAAAAATAACAATTTGCCTGTATGCCAACAAGTAACCTGTTAGAAAATAAAATGAAAAAAAAAATAGTGGCACAAGAATTAAATTCCAAGGAATACACTCAATAAGAAACTATCAGAAACTGTATGGATTAAACTTTAAACTCTATTAAGGAATGAAAGAAAGGGTTGACTGTATAAGACAAAATGCCTCATTTTTAGAGATGTACTAGTCAAAAAGTAACAATTCTCTTGATTTAAACCATGAAAACATCATTTAGAAATTTACAAAATGATTAATTGTTCAGTTAGAAGTGACAACTGCAATAGTTGGGGGGGGTTGTAAATCTAGCATGTTGAAGGTAAGACAACTAAAATAGTATAGATATCAGTGGAAGAATGTAGGACTGATAATTTGTTGTTAAGTATAGGATATTGGGAAATGTATCCCGATATGTGTGAGAATTTACCAAATGGCAAAAGATGACATTTCAAATTAGTGGTGAAAAATGGAGTACTTTATAAATGGTTTGGGATAACTAGCAAGCCTTTCTGAAGAAGACTTCGAAACAGGAAAAAAGGAAAGGAAAGAAAGTAGAGAGGAAAGGATCTTTATAAAGTATATAATTTAATATGTAATCTGTCACATGAAAAAATGTATTTATGTATTATATAGAAACAGGGGCGCCTGGGTGGCGCAGTCGGTTAAGCGTCCGACTTCAGCCAGGTCACGATCTCGCGGTCCGTGAGTTCGAGCCCCGCGTCAGGCTCTGGGCTGATGGCTCGGAGCCTGGAGCCTGTTTCCGATTCTGTGTCTCCCTCTCTCTCTGCCCCTCCCCCGTTCATGCTCTGTCTCTCTCTGTCCCAAAAATAAATAAAAAACGTTGAAAAAAAAAATTAAAAAAAAAAAAAAAAAAAAAAAAAGAAACAAAGCCACAGAAAATAAACCAAGAAGGTAAGATTTTGAGGATGTTTACCAACACCTGATGACAAAATGTTCATTTCCATTTATAAACAAAATTTTATTACAAATATAGAAATAATAACTGCTGGAAAACTAAAGAATAGGAATAGGTATGTCAACAACAAAAAATAAAAGTATTTAGTAAACATATAAAAATATGTGGCCATAGGAATTCATGATTGGTATTGCATTAGAAAATCTATTGTTGTAGCATTATTGAAGATTAGAGAGAAACACACCAATGTCATCTCAATAGATATTGGGAAAGTATTTTATAAAATTTCCCTCTCACTTCTGATGAAAATATTTCACCAAGAATAGGAAGGAGAAAAACCTGATTTAGTCATTCTATCTAAAACCTTCAGCAAGCAAAATAAGTTGTTAAGAAACATTAGAAATGTCTCCAATAAATTTGGGGCCGTTTAAAAGAATACCACAAGATAACAGGATATGAGATCAATAAACGAAAAGCCAAAACTCTCCTATAAAACAGAAATAACTAATCCTAAATGCAAACAAAATATATAAATCTCTTAAAAATAGCACCAAAATTTATGCATAAACTAAATCAGAAATGAACAAAACATAAGAAAAGTATAAAAGAGACACTTTTAGACATTAAAGGAAAAAATTGAAATATTCTATATTTGTAGATACTAAATATGGTAACAAGATCAGTTCTCAAATTAGCCTATAGACTTACTATAATTTTAATTGAAATTATTCTGGAGAGAAATGCCTAGGTTGCACAGTTAGTTAAACATCCAACTCTTTTTTTCGGCTCAGGTCATGATCGAGTGGTTTGTGAGTTCAAGCACTACAGTGGGCTCCATGCTGACAGTGCAGATCCTGCTTGGGATTCTCTCCCTTTCTCTTCCCTGCTTTCTCTTCCCCTACCCTGCTAATACTCTCTCTTCTCTCAAAATAAATAAATAAACACTTTAATTTTTTTTTTTAATTTTCATGGATTTTTCATGGAGATTGGAGATTTTTCATGGAACTTGGCAAACTTAGTGTAAAATTTATATGTCAGCTTTGCAAGATTGGAAAAGTTAATAAAGAAAGATAGGGACTTGTCCTATTAACTATCAAATTATGTTTTAAATCCAGAAAGTTTAGGGGCACCTGAATGGCTCAGATGGTCAAGCATCTGACTTCGGCTTAGGTCATGATCTCACAGTTCATGAGTTCGAGCCCTGCGTTGGGCTCTCTGCTGCCAGCACAGAGCCTGCTTCAGATCCGCTGTCCCCCGCTCTCTGCCTCTTCCTCCCTTGTACTCTCTCTCTGTCTCCCTCCAAATAAATAACTAAATAAACTTTAAAAACAACCCACAAATACTTAAAAAAATTCGGAACACCTGAAAAGTTAAATTTAAAACTTTCAAATGCTAAAATTAGGTATCTCTCTCATATCTTTCAGAATAGTGACTTTCATATATATTGGGAACATAAAAGGAAAAAAATTAAAATCAGGGAAGGCCATCCTCTGAACCACCCCACCACCACCAAAAAAAGCAAGAGACATGAAGTAAAATATTTTTAAATTGACAATTAAATGTAGACTTCTCTATGATAAATTACATCATAAACAAATTTAACAAAAAAAAATACAAAAAGAGAAAAGGCAAAGTAAAAATACAGGCTATACAGGAGAATTATATTTGTAATACATGCAACAAAGGAACAGGGACTAGAATATACAAGTTTCTACAGATTGGTTTTTTAAGAAAAAGGCACAGTATTCAAAAATGATATAGGACAAGGGATATTAAAAGGAAATTCATTGGAGAAGAAATTCCAGTGGTCAATAAAAAAAAAGTGCAAATATTATTGATGTGAAATGTTGGGTTTTGGGAGTGGTCAAGAAAGAATTCTTGAGATGTCTTTCCGTGCAAAAAGGGTGGTTTTATTCAAGCATGGGGACAGGACCCATGGGCAGAAAGAGCTGCATTGGGGTTGTGACGAGTGGCTGCTTAAACTTTAAAGTTGGAAAGGAAAGCAGAAGTCTCCAAGGAATTTGGAAGCAAGGTTTCCAGGACCTTGATGGAGCTAGCTGTTAGGATAAGGTCATTTACTACTGTCTAATAACACCTTAGTCACGAGGCCTTTCATTTGTATATCAGCTGCCATATGCTTGGGGGATGGTTGCTCATATATATGTTGGGGGCAGGCAGAGATAAATGAAGTTTCCAAAGGGATTTTTACAGTATCCTGGAGGTCAGGCTACAGCTAAGCTAATATTGGTTTTTACTTCTAGCAAAGTATTAATATTGAGGCAGCTAAGCTCTTTGAGGAAGGTCACTCTGCCTGTCTCAAGTATTTGTCAATGTAAGTTCTAAGAAAATTTAGTTTTTTCTTTTGCCTGTTCTCCACATCATTATCGTTATTTCTAACAAATAGGGAAAGACAGCAATAACCAAACCTTGAGTTTGATAACAACTGGTATACATGAAGGGGTGGTGAAGTTGATACATTCTATACTCTTATGGAGGTGCAAATTTAAAAAGGCATTTTGGCAGAAAATGTTGCAGCATGTATTTACATTTTACATATAAAAACCCAAAGGAAAATACAAAACGGAAACTAGATTTCCATTAATGGGAGAAGTGGATACTTACAGAATTGAATTTACTCAAGTCAGTTATGAAATGCTAATTTGCCACATGGCCAAATAGCCAAAGTCAGTCCAGAGAATAATCAATTTACCGAGTTTAAAATTTTAAAAATATTTCTAAAATTTACAACACTGTATATTACATGGGAATTGTTAAGAAATTGTTTCAGATGGTTAATAAATGTTTTTTGTTTTGTTTTGTTTTTTTTAACAGAATGTTAAGAAATGCCCAATCGTACTTCAGCAACTAGCAACTGTAGCTAAAGGAATTAGAACACAGAATATACTGCCAGGGACAAAAGGAAGAAAACAGCCCAGGCTGATGGTACATGAAAGCCAGGTGAGTGAGGGGCAGAGAGAAGAGTTGAAGGCTATATTTTCAGAATATGATCCCCAGCTTCTGAAATACAGAGTATTTGTAGTTCCTAAATTTGTCATTTTAAGTGTTGCGGAAATCTGCAAAAGCTAATGAAACTACCTATCCTCTTCACATTGTTGAAGTTAAAAATTTAGAAGGAAATGTTGCAAAATATTTATTTGACAAATTGATCATTTGGTGAAATGATTTTTCATGAATTGGCTAAATGTGCCACAACAATATGGAATAATACATTACAGTTTAAAAGACTGAGGTAGATAATATTGTGTGATATGACATATTATTTATTAAGTAAAAGCCACACTAAACAAAATGATACACTTCTGCATAAAGAGTTAGAAACATGTATTTTCAAATAATAATAGGGCTGTTCCTGGCAGAGGAAAGAGACTTTGGCCTAACATTCTAAAAGTAAAACTTATTAGTATAGTACTCAGATAATAAAAGATGAATTAAATTTACTTTTATATGTAATAGAAATTTAATTTATCTTTCCCTTTTCTCCTGGGGTTTTGGCTAAGGCCTTCATGCTGAGGACTTTGACTGCTAAGGCCCCAAACATTCTATTTAAAAATATATTTTTTAACATTTATTTATAGATTTTTGAGAGACAGACACAGTGTGAGCAGGGGAGGGGCAGAGAGAGAGAGGGAGATAAATCCAAAGCAGGCTCCAGTCTCTGAGCTGTCAGCACACAGCCTGACACGGGGCTCGTACCCACAAACCACAAAATCATGACCTGAGCCTAAGTCGGAGGCTTAACTGACTGAGTCACCTATGTGCCCCAAGTCCCAAAATTCTAAAGAGAGATGTTAGAGCACAGGGCTTTCTGAGACAGAGTAGCAGGACTTGTGATCTTTGGTCCATACCCATCTGTAGGCTATACATGTCACTGAAGCATTTCAGAGGGTAATGTCTACAAATAGATGTTTGGTTCAAAACAGAAGGAAGGGAGGAGAGAGGAGGGGAGGAGAGGGGAAGAAAAATAAAAGAAAAGAGACCATAGCCATTTCCCTATGGCAGCTTCTCTTGTCTGTATCAGTCGTGAACTGTGGAAAAGCAGAGAATTTTAAATAGCTACATTTGTCTAGCCCCTTTTACATAGTATTACCTATAAACACACACAGAGTTTGTTGAAGAATGAATTATGAGACAAGAGAGAAAATTTTTTTTTACATTTTATTTCATAGAGGTAATTTTTAAAATGAGTTTAAATGTATGTTCTATTTTTTTAAAAAATAACATTAAAAGAAATATCTTTAGACATAGATGTCAATACTGGTGACATGAAAGAAAAGATAATTTGTTCTCCATTTCAGTCACCATGGGGCAGAGAAACCCACATGTCTATGTGAAGTGAGATGTAAAAGAAATCAATAATCCAGTTTAAGCAGGAAATGAGTAATTCAGTTTTATAAAAATTATAATGTTCTCAATATTCCCTAGTAATACTCATGTGGGTATGGGTGTGGGTAATATGTTTCCTATTGAAGGAATAGCAATTTGACTCATTTTTATTTATATATTCTGGGACAAGATGACCCCAGGAACTGGAGAACTTTCTTGAATTTGAGTCTAAATTCCAGATGAAAATGCTCTGTTTGTGTGGTTTTTTATATTCGTTTCACTCTCTTCATCTGACATTCCTTCAGACTTCAGGATGTACCAAATTTCTACAGACAATTCAGCTATTCAAATGCTTAAATTATGTACTGTAGACTACCAGAGAACAAGGCTATTTAGAGTAAATCATTAATTCTGTGGCATCGACTGTAATTGCAAAAGGTCTGCATAGGCTGAACATATGAGGGACATTTAAGCAGAGGGGAATAGTATGAGCAAATACATGATAGCTAAAATTGTGGTGTGCTTTTTGGAAGGTGAGGAGAGTAGGCTGCTGACTCCTTCATGGTGTCTTTGCCCTTGAGGATAAATGTCCTTTTCCAGATAAATCATTGAATAAAGAGAACAAAGACTTTTTATCCATCTTTGTCATTCACATTCATGTTCCAAGGCTTCACACTTGTTTGCTTCACAGAAGAAGATTTTCTTTTGTTGGAAAAAAATTTAAATTCCTAAGGCCGGGACATATTCCCTCACAATGCTAATCTTCTATGAACCATTATTTGTGGTCACAAGGGGGTTTCTTTGTTTCTTGGATATTATAGAGAAGCCAGAATTTCAACAATCACTATGTAAGAATTGTTTAGTCTTGCTTGAGTTGAGTTGGCTACTTGGGAGGCTTAGCTCAATGCCTATCTGTTGAGGTGAAATATGTTGCTTCTGTGATATGTCTGCAAGCTCATAGAACAGAAGACCTTCAGGGAACTAGAGATTCTGAGAACGAGGTGAGAAGATTTGTGCATGAAGACAGTAGGCTGCCATCCATGCTGGGGGCGGGTGAGATCTCCCTTTATATTATTATAAAATATAGCAACAGTAAGTATAGAACAAGTTGTCCCTTTCCAAAATGAGATTTTGGTACAAATTTTTCCCCAAGTTTTGTGTCCTGTGAAGGACTTATTTGACTTCCTTCTCTTACAGCTTATTTGGGCCAGAGTCTCCATTTTAGCCCCAGTGTCATGATCTTTGCTACTTAGAGACATTCCATTTTCACAATGTAGTGGCATGCTTATCAAAACTAATGGACTAAATTGCTCAACAATTAATGTATATTAATTTTGAGAGATACATGTTAATTTGAATTATGTTAATAAAGACTGCTAGTTTGAGGTTGGGATATCTATCAAATGAAAAAGATTTTACTATCTTCTGCCAAAACAAACAAACAAACAAACAAAAAACACCATCATTTCCAAAAGAACAGATGATTTTGAAAGAGCCCAAGTATCTAAAAATCTTTTTAATTGAAATTCTCTTAATTGAATGGGCACTATATGGCAACACTGCTCCCAGGTGATGGTCATTCCTAAATATCATGACATTAAAGCATGGAATAAAGAATGTTTTGTGATGACTTTCCAATATACTGCATACACAAATTGAGGTAATGATAGCTAGGTATTTCGTACTAATGGATTCATTATATTGAGGCATGGTATGTGAAACAGAGATCCCAGCTCTCCTTTCACTCAGTATCAAAAACTACAACTATTGTAATTACAAAAGGATACATTGAAATAAAAAGTTGGTGAGACTGTTTACTCTCCATGGTAACATTTGCATTCAAATAAAGTCAAATATTTCATTAAAATTCAAAATGAGAATAGACATGTTTGTGTGATTATAAATATGAGAATCAGAATTGAAATTCTGGCTTTGTCTCAGAAACTTTCAGACTCTCAATTTTCTCATTGACCCAAATGAAGACTACAGTACCTCTCCCCTGTGGTACTGCAAAGAGTAAATAAGTATTATAAAGACTTATCCATAGTGTTTGGCATTTGGTCATTATGGAATGGTGATTGTTATTAGTATTAATATTATTTTCATTATTATTATGTTTCCAATAGGCTCCAGATACTACTATAGGGTTTTTTGTGTGTTATCTTTCAATGGAAATTGAAATGTATCTGTTAGCTATTGCTATATGATTAATCATTCCAAAACTCAGTAGCTTTAAACAGCAGTACTTACTATTGCTTACACACTGAGTGGAGGCTTGGATTTGGCTAATTTTGTCTGGCCTTGTCAGAGAGACTCTGCTTCTTACTGCCTATTTTTTGGGTCCCCAGATTACTGTTCTCCTCCTGGGGATAATGGGCTATGTGAGCATGTATTTCCCATGGAGAAGGCAGATTTGCAAGGGAGTGAGTGAAATAGCTCAGGCCTTTTAAGCCTGAGAGTCAGAATTGGCTCAATGTCACTGTTACCTAGCTTGTCATTGGTCAAAGATGGCCAAACCCAACATCAAGGAGCAGTGAAGAGCACTCTGTACACAAATGAGGTCATAGCACTGTTCGATGAGTGTTGAGGCCAAAAATTCAATTCACTTCAATTCATCCTCTTCAAGGAAAAAAAAAAAAAGCCCATATGAAAGTGAGACCTCTGTATGTCTTACTGAACTTCCCAAGGGGTCCAGTGGGTATTGTCCTAGTGTCATATAGAGTTTACTGTCTCTGCCTAAAAGGACTTAAGCCATGGTATTTGCCAAATTCCATACCCCTGGTCTTTATCTAATCTTGAAGCGTAAGAGGAAACATATCAGTATTTACTCAGAAGGCTCTAGGAATAAAAATACCATCTTCTGGAACCCTCTCTTGCTATGTTGTTCATGTGCATTAATTCTTGTCACTTTATTCATGTCACTATGTTTTTCACTTATTATGGTGTTTTAAATTATTGTTTTGTGTCATTTTTCTCCATTTACTAATATATTAATTCATTCATATGAATGAATTTATTTATTGGCTGTCTACCATACATCAGAACTTTCCCTATGTATTATTAAAGGAGTTGAATGGTTGAAGGAGTTACACCAGCACCAACCCCCTTGAAGCTTGCATTTTAGCAGTGAGGAGAGACATTGGAAAATAAAAATTTGCACAAATAATGCTAAACTACAACTGGAAAGAAAAAGTGTTACAATTAAGAAGTAAACAGCACAATGAAAGAAATGACAGAAGGAACTGAAGTAGTCTGGATATTTACAAAATACATTAGCAAGATTGACAGTTGAACAAATCCTCAAGCACTGCTTTCTAACAGAAATATAATTCAGGCCACATATTAAATTTAAAATTTTTAGTAGCTATATTGAAGAAAGAAAACATTAAAATTGATTTTAATCTTGTATTTAACCCAAGATGTCTAAACTATTATCATTTGTACATATAATAATTATAAAAATTAGTAAGAAGATATTTTATGTAATTTTTTATATTAAGTGTTTGAAATTCATTGCATATTTTAGCACAATTCAAAGCACATCTCAATTCTCACTGGCCACATATCAAGTGCTCAATAGCCGTATGACTAGTGGCTACCTTGCCAGCCAGCACAGCTTTACAGTGTTAACCAGGCAAACTAAGGAAGAAAAATTTTGCAGAAAGAGAGAAGATTCTAGTAAATGCAAAATCTCTGAAGCAAAATATCAAAATGTATTAGAGAAACTAAAATAGCCAATCTTGCATAGAGTATGGGCAAAGTAGCCCAAAATGGAGTTAAATCATATGGAGGCCATGGTAATGTTGTGTTTTTTATACTAAGTGTTATGAGAGGTGATTGAAAGACTTAAGCAGGGTATACTTGCTCTTATTCGCATTTCAAAGTGATTGTTTTTGCTGCAGTAAGGAGAATGAATTGAAGGGTACTAGAGACATGGAGAAAAACCAGGAGTGATAGCACTTGCTGTAGTATGGGCAAAAGCACATGACAGCATGGACTGGGGAATGTCAGTAACGAGATGTGGATGGACAAGTTACTTAGGGGATAAAATCAATTAGCCTTTTTTGTTTGTTTGTTTGTTTGTTTGTTTGTTTGTTTAGAAAGAGATGACTAGAAGGAAGAGAGAAAGATGAAAGGTATTTGTTTCTGGCATTTGCAGAGAGATAAATGTTACACCATGTTTGAGGAACAAAATTGGTTAACTCAGAATTGGTCCTACAAAGTTTTACGTGCGCCTTAAATTATGTAGTTGGGTAACTAGAGATAACTAGTGGGGAATTAGATATGTAGGACCCAGGGCTTAAGACCAAACAAGTGGTCTGGGCTAGACTTTTGAATTTGAAAGGAACAAGCACCGTGCATTGCAGATTCTCAGTACCTGGAGGCAGCTCAGCTTTGCATCTTCTGGATTTAGGGCCTTGTATGTAACTAATGCTCAGTAAATTTTTATTCAGTGTACTTTCTTATCCCCTCTCTTCCCATGATGGGATGGTAGATAAGACTGAGCAGCCAGACAAGCAGACTGTCAGCAGTATCAGATTGGTGAGCCTGTCATGTTACCCCCATTCTTACACAAAATTTTGTGATAATTAAAAATTCTGAGGCCTGGGCCATGGCCTCTGCATAAACTTTCCTGAGTCTAAATATGGGATAGTGAATTCACATTCCTCTTTGTGGTTATTAAAGTCATCAATACTTTTAACAAATAATTTTGACCTAGAGAACAACAAACTGGGATAAATACCACTAAAACTGAAATTACAAATTATATGTATAGGGAGAATAAAATCAATCCCAATTAACTCAGTCAGTGAAATTGGATCAATACAAATTTTGATCTTGGTCATTATGGTTTTAATCTTAATAACATTGACAACTGATAAAATTTTACAAAAAAGCCTATTTAGAACTAGCTGCCTCACCTGACCCAATTCTTCTTATGCCAGTCACAGACACAGTTTCTTTCTTTGTGCACATAATATTAGTAGAATATGATATCTCAGATATTCAGTAAAACTGGATTTATCTAAATAAAATAAAATAAATAAATTTAAATAAAATTTCAACTTTGCCAAGCAGTCTAGGGCACCTGCATATCACAATGATATGAAAGTCTTGACTCCCTACTTGTAATTGTATTTTAATATGAGAGCATCACTGAATTAAATGTGCCTAAATTTCAGGAGTTAATAAAACAACATTTTTTAAAGCACCTATCATGCTGTGCCTTATATATTTCAATGAATGTTGAAAATTAAGTCTTATACCCTCAATCAACTGGCATTATGGTTGAGAAACCAAAACAAACTAAATAGAGAATTGTTTTGACCAAATGTGTGATATTAGCTAGGGAAGTTGAGGATGTTTGGAATTGTTAGACAAAGAAAAATTTTGAATGGAATAATTTATCATGTTCTCTTCGACTGAAGTAAGACTTGAGAAAAATAGAAAAATGAAACAGAGTTAACTTTTCCTCTTTGAGGCATTTGTGCCATAAAGATGGTGGAATCAGAATAAAGAGTCCTGTGGTGGGGAGGTGGTCTGTGAAGGCTCCACAGACAGGTTGATTATAACAATGTTCTCAGAGGCAAGCAATTATGTTCTATTGAATTAATAAACCAGGAGATGTGACAGTAATTTATGTTTTTGTCTCATTTTGATACTAGTCACTTTTTCTTTCCCAGTTTGAAACTGAGGATGGTAGGTGACAGGTGCTATGCTAGGTGCTGAGGGCACAAGAAAAGAATAGGAAATAGTCCCTAGTTCTCAAAGAACTCATTTTTGGTGCCATTTTCTTGAGGCCATCATCATCTTCCATTTGGACTTCCAGACTAAGTTCTCTAGCCTCTCTCCTTATTCAGTCAATCATCCACATGACAACAAGGATAGTTTCCTAAAGCATAAATCTAACTGAATCATTGTTCTGCCTAAAACTCTTCAATGATGTCACTTTGCATACTGGATAAAATCTAGGTCCTGTAATGTGACACAGAAGTTTCTTAACAGTTTAATTTTTTTCCTGGCCATGTTGTTTATGCTGAAACCACATAGAAATACTTATTGTTTCCCAAATATGCTTTGTTCTTTCACGGCTCTGGGTCAAGGGGGGCGGGTGTCTTAAACCTATTTTCGTTAGGATATAAACATTTTTTAAAAATAAATTTGACTCATCTCCTCATTTATTTTCCTTTATTTTGGAAATGAGCCTTAGGCATCATTTTGGAAATGAGCCTGAGACATCATAGATTCAGGTTTCACACTGTGTTTCACAGTGTGGACATGTGGGTGTGATATGTATGGTACAAGGGCCTTGAAAGCTGAGAATTTGGACTTTAGTTTGCTAGCAATAGACCACATTTGTATCTAGTAGTTTACTTAGAAGGGTGTTTCATAGCTGTAGCATCAATTGTACCAATGTAAGACTGAGATGGAAGAACAATTTGGGAGTGTATTGCAATAATCTAGAAACAAGTGATTATATCCTATGCTGGGGTGGACTTATTAAGAAATAAGCAAAGACAGTAAAGCTTATTGTGGTCATTTATCTGGGAATCTAAATACAAGAGTATAAAACCAATAAAATTATTGAAATTATTTTTTTTACATAACCAACCATTATATTTTTAATTTAATTTAAATTCCAGTATAGTTTATATTAGTTTTAGGTGTACAATATAGTGATTCAACAATTCTCTACATTACTCAATGCTCATCAAGATAAGTATATTCTTCCCTTCACCTATTTCACCCATCTCCCCAGCCACCTCCCCTTTGGTAATCATCTGTTTATTCTTTATAGCTAAGAGTCTGATTTTTGGTATGTCTCTTTTTTTGTTTTTTACTTTGTTCATTTGTTTTGTTTCTTAAATTCCATATATGAGTAAAATCGTATGGTATTTTTCTTCCTCTGATTGATTTGTTTTGCTTAGCATTATACTGTCTAGCTCCAACCATGTTGTTGAAAATAACAAGATTCCATTCATTTTATGGCTGAATAATATTCCGTTGTATGTATATATACCACATCTTCTTTCTTTATGCATTCGTCTATCAGTGGACACTTAGGCTGCTTTAATAGTTTGGCTATTGTAAATAATGATACAATAAACATAGGGGTGCACGTGTTCCTTTGAATTAGTGTTTTTGTATTCTTTGGACAAATACCCAGTAGTTTGCTGGATCATATGGAGTTCTATTTTTATTTTTTTAGGAATCTCTATATTGTTTTCCACTATTATAGCTTTTAAAATACAGTAATAAGTGAATTGTCATAAGGTGATTCTGTGATACTACAGCTTCTACAAAGAGTTGGTTCAAGCTTCCAGAGATGACTGATCCAAACAGTATAGATGGGAGATCCCAAACATAATAAACAGATAGAAAGTGCATATCTCAGATTATTTCTTGATGTTAAAGTCTAATAAATTTAATGGAACAAAGTTAATTACTGAGCAGGAAATATTTTTGTATCCCCATCTTATAAAAAACTAAAAAGAAATTGGGAAAGAAAATACATATAACCAACATTATTTTTACATAAATGTTACTTTATTAATTAATAGTCAAATCACTATGGAAGACCATGAAAAATACCTATTTATGTTATTTTATTCTATTTTTTCTTTTGCCAGTAGCTAGGAAAACACAAAATGGAAGTAGAAAAATGGAAATATTTTCTTTTTATTAAGGATTGTGGGTTCACAATAGTTTAATTAAGTAAAAAATGTAAGGGCGATTAAAGATTTGATAGAATAAGTATCAAGAAGTATTCACTTTTATAGGATAGTATCATATTATAGTTATCTTAGAGCTTAAGTTTGAAGTCAATTAATATTCTTAACATTCTGGTATTCTGTTCCCCTAGTTTTTCAGTAGTTTTCAAATCTATAATCTTGAACTCAATTTAGGGGTTGGTCTTTTGGGTTATATTTGTGAGTCTCTGGGAACCAGTAACTTGGTTCTGTGGTCCTATGTTAATGACATGGAAGTCTCAGGTGAGGAGAGAGATTGACAGAGTAGGAGATAATTTGAGGTAAAGGGGAAAGACGTGAAAAAATGGTAGATATGAGGAACTTCGTGATAAAAAAATTTCATAAATTTAATGTCAAGGTGGCTATGATATTATAGTTATCTGGGGGTGGCTTAGAGGCATCTCTCAAAGTTTTAAAAATAAACTGCTTCCTTGGAAAAAAGTCATATTATTATATTATAGTCATGGTACCACATGGTTTAAATGATGACAGATTAAATAAAATGAACATTTTAAGGAAATGATTCAATATACCATATATCTTTATTAATAAAGTGCTCATTATTTAAATGGATGGCAATGTCAAACCTGACTTTGTTATCACAAGTGTGTTGTGATGCCAACCACTTTGTAGATCACAAACTCAGGGTCATCCAATGAAGGCTTAGGTTCTCAGGCTAGAGTTGTGTAGCTATATATTACCACAAAAATATGTTATTATTTCACTTTCAATAAAATGAATTAATAATCCACAAATCTGATTTTCTTCTCACATAACCCATAAAGAGAACAAAAAGTGGAATTAATAGAAATTCCTCAATTATTAAAAATTTACATGAAATTATTATTTCAATAAATTATATCCATATAAATTCTATTTAATTTAACTTACCTTTGTATTTTAATGCAGAGAGGAGAATGGTTTACATATATAGTACTTTGTTGTATGAAATGAGTCTTTTATTAGATATTATGTAAAACAGTTATTAATGCTTACTATGTGTTGCTCTGTGCAACAATGAACTATAGTGGGATTCTATGTTAAAATTTAAGGAGGAATGGATTTCCTTTTCAAATACTCAGCTTTAGAGATCAGTGAAGAAATGACATGCAGTATCAAAAATTGATAAGCTAGGCAGTCATAAGATGTTTTTGTATTAACATTTTGTTTCTATCAAATGACTGGCCAACTGGGAGTGAATTTCTATTTTCTGTTTTGGGGGTAACTCACTGCTTATAGGGGCATGGAACTTAAAACTGATAATATGAATTCTATTACAGAATTCAGATGATAATATAAATGTCTTGTTTAATGTTCTGGAGGTATGCAATAAAATTTTTACATCATCTCTACCAGAGCATCTATAAATGGAGGGAAGCAGGAAAACTCAATTTTATGTGTAAGAGAATATAAAATGTGGGTCTGTATAGGAGAGATTGCTAGATGAGTTAGCAATATTCATTTTTCCTACCTCTACAAGAATAGAAATTTTAGCCAGGCACACAGATACCAAACTGAAAATCACATTCTTGGGCACCCTAATAATTAGATGTGACCATGGGATTATTTTTGGGCCAATGAAATGTGGAAAGTAGCAAAGTATGCGATATTAGAGTTATGCACTTACAAGGAAAGGAATAATGCCGTTTCTTCTCTTTCCCGATTGCCAATTTGTTGGAGTGTGGATATGCAGGTAGGGGTTGGAATAGCCATCTCAGAACATGAGGTAGAACCTGTATGAGCAAACTAGTAGACGCTTGGATTATCTGGTGTCATGGGAAAAATTGCTTCCATTTGTACTGTTTTCAGGACAGTACAATATTTACATCTTGTTTGAGCCACTGTTATTGGTTCCTTGTTTATAGCAGTCACACCACACTCTAAATAATGCAATGCAGCATCTAAGTCATTTTAAGAAAATACCCCAATGTTGAAAAATGAAGTTTTACAAACTAAATTACCTAAAGAAATTGTCTGACTTGAATATAATGTAAATCGACACCATGCAACAGAACTTCTGTAATGATGGAAATATTCTCCACAATTGAATTCAGTAGCTACTAACAAAGTCTAGATATTAGGAATTTGATATATGGGTAATTTTACTGAGAAATTAAATTTCTAATTTTAGTAAATTTTAGTCCACTTAAATTTAAATAATCACACCTAGTTGGTGGATACCTAACTATTAGACTTCATAGTTATAATAATATATTTAGTCATTATTTTGTCTGGTGACACAACCTATGCCTTTTATCCTCTCTAATTAGAGGGATGTTAAAAACAGGTCAGAGAAAATGCCCAAGAAATGTACAATTAACAGGTAGATTACCACAAACCTCCATTCCTTTATGTGTCTTAATAATTATTTAACTAAAGCTTTTAATGTTCAAACTGTCATGTTTGTGTGTGTCAATGGAAATACAAAATAAGTGGATGTTTTCTTACATCTGCTATTTGTATAGCCATTCATCCAGCTGACTCCTATCTCTTTTATCTTTCAAGAAGATGGCAAGCTTAAGCATTTTACTCCTGGCTAGGGTTTCTGTGCAGAATTCCTCTCTTACCGTGGTGATTTATGTTGGAATTGGATTTGTTTAAAGGATCTTATTGTACCCTTTTTCATTAAAATTTGTAAAACATCCTCACTGAGGTACACAATTCCTTAGATCATTTTCCTTGGGGTCCCCAAATGGTTTCTATTGACTTTTTGGAGTTCCAAGGAATCGAGCAGAAGACCTCATTGTAAATGAAAGGAAAAGAAAGGTCTTATACATTCTAAGCTTCTCTTTGAAATATTTCTACCCTGCAGTCCCAGAGGCTAGGGATGAGAAAGGGTTCTACCTGATCCATGATACACATATGTAGTTTTGGTTCTTTGTACAGCAAGAGTCACCACCTCTTGAGTTGGCTAGAGTTAATAGAGAGGGCCTGGCCAAAGACAAAGTAGAGGCCAGAATACCTGCGGAATGATACTCATACAGAAACATCTTACAATAAAGTACTTATAAAATTCTTCAGAATTATAATCATGCCAAGCTTTGTTTTAATTCCACTCTTTTTAAATAATAGAGTTTGAATCTTTCTTTCAATATCTTTATTAGGAATTCTATAAAAATATTAATGAACTAAAATGCAGGGTACATTTCAAAATAAATTTCCAAAATCATTAAAAATCTAATTTTTTCATGTAATTTTCAGTTTTAAAACATGTTCTTAATATACAAATGATGACTTATAATTTCTTAATTTCACATGAATAAGATAATTTTATTGGGAGAAACATATTGAAGGAAGAGAAGAGGCATTCATTGAGTTCCTAAATTTTGTCAAATCCTGTGCTTGGCCACTTGTAGTTTTTATCTCATTTTATATATGTGCTTCTGTGCCACATACATCATTCTCCCCAGTGCATGGGTGAAGAAACAGAGACTCATAAAATTTAAACATTTTGCCCAGATCCCATTGATCCTATGCAGTAGAAAAAAATAATTTAATCCCAGATTTCTCTTCTTCCTAAACTTGTGGTATTTATATTATATGATCATGTCTTATCTTTATATTAATTTTCCTTTTGAATGACTCTTTTTACCCGTCCTCTCTTTTATTTTTCTACTGAAATCATTCTTGCCTAAGTGCTTACACTTTTGGGATAGACAATTGCAATAGTCCCCTAACTTGATTAATGCCTCCAGAATCTATTTGCTCATTTCCCATTGATTATTTTTCTAGTGCTGACCTTTTTTTTTTATATTATACAATACCCATAGAGATAAGAGTAAAGAAAAAACATGCATCTCAATTTATCACAAAGCAATACTCATGTAACTAACACCCAGGTCTAGAAAAAAGACATTGCTAGCCCCTCCTAAAACCTATCTTTTGGTCACTCTCCTACCTCCCACAAAAGGTAAACACTTCCATACTTTACTTGGTAGTTTAACAACCTAATCATAAACACATAAATACAATAGTTTAAATTATTTTTGAACTTAATGTGATTTGAATAATTTGCATATATTCTTCCTTGTTTATCTTTAACATTATGATGTGAGATTTACCTGTAGTATAGTAGCGATAGTTGAGCTACACTATAGCATAGTAGCTATATTTACCTGTAGCTATAGTATTCCATTATATATACACATCCTGTTAATGAATAGTTTAGTTATTTTCCAATAAAATGGCCTTAAAATGCTATTATGGACATGCTTGTGAATGTCTTTTGTTGCACAATGCATGCAGTTCTGTTTGGTATATATCTAGGTGGTAAGTTGTTAGGTCATGGGGTATGTATATGATAAACTATAAAAGATACCGCCATATAGTTTTCCAAACTGTGCAAATTTCTTTTCCTATGTTCAGTTTATGCACATTCCCATTGATATTCTTCCACTCCAATTCCTAGTCAGTACTTTTCATTTTAGCTATTTTGGTAAATGTGTAGTGATTTTAACTTGCATTTCTCTTGTTACTAATAAGTATGACCACCTTTTCTTATGTTTATTGGCCATTTGGTTCTCCTCTTTTTGAATTGATTGCTAGGGTCCCTTGCTAATTTTTTTTCTTTTTTTTTCTAATGATTTTTTTAAGTTTATTTATTTTAAGACAGAGAGCATGAACATGAGTGGGGGAGGGGCAGAGACAGAGAGAGAGAGAGAGAGAGAGAGAGAGAGGTAGAGAGAGAGAATCCCAGGCAGGTTCCATTCTGTCAGCACAGATCTTGAGGCAGGGCTCAATCTTATGAACTCTGAGATCATGCATGACCTGAACCAAATTCAAGAGTTGGGCACAACTGACTGGGCTGCCCGCGCATCCCCCTTGCTCATTTTTTCTATTGTTTACCTTTTGCTCATTCATTTATAGAATTTTATTTTTATTTTATTTTTTTAAATGTTTATTTATTTTTGAGAGAGAGAGAAAATGAGGAGGGGAGAGGAAGAGAGAGAGACACACACAGAATCTGAAGCAGGCTCCAGGCTCTGACCTGTCAGCACAGAGGCCAAGTGGGGCTCAAACCCATGAACCATGATATCATGACCTGAGCCGAAGTCAGCCACTTAACCCACTGAGCCACACAGGCACTGCTCATCTATAGAATTTTAAAACTAAGGTCTGAATATGATTTTGTTGTCATGTTTGTTTGTTACGAATCTATTGACCCAGTCCATTGCTTGTCTCTTAATGGTGTCTTGATGGACAGAAATTCTTAATTTTACCAATTTTCCCTTTATACTTAGTGCATCTTATATCTTATTTAAGATTTATGATGTTAGGGGCACCTCGGTGGCTCAGTAGGTTGAGGGTCTGACTCTTGATTTAAGCTCAGGTCATGATCTTCCAGTTGCTGAATTCGAGCCCCTGAGTGAGGCACTGTGCTGACAGTGCAGATCCTGCATGGGATTCTCTGTCTCCCTCTCTGTCTGTCCCTGCCCCACTCATGCTCCCTCTATCTCTTCAAAATAAATGAATAAACCTTAAAAAAAAGAATTCTGATGTTAATAAAGCCTTCTATGTTATCTTCTAGTGATTTTATTGTTTTTCCAATCATCTGTAGATTGAACATCTACCCCAATATTACTTTTTGTATTTATGACATAAAATAACATTCAAATTTCACTTTTTTCCCAGATGGATATCCAATCTACCACCTGTTGTTGAGAAGACTGCCCTCTCTCTGGTTGCTCTGGAGTGCAACCTTTGCTGAAACTCAGTTGTCCATATTACGCCTAGCTCTAGATGCTCTTATTGTCTATTTTTTTAAATGAGATAAAACTAACTTATAACACTATTAGTTTTAGGTGTGCAACATAAAGATTTGATATATGTTGATACATGATATATTTCAAAATGATTATCATAGTAATTTAACATCCATCACCACATATAGCTATAAAAAATTTTTTCTTGTGATTGGAACTTTTAAGATACACCCTCTTACGAAATTTCAAATGTACAGAACAGTATTGTTAACTATATTTATTACCCTCCATACTACATCCCAGGACTGTTTGTCTATTATTAAGCCTTACTTTAATTACTTTAGATCTATATCTTGCTATGTTGTAGTACAAAGCTATCCACTGTTCTTACTCTTGATTATTCTTGGTCTTAGGAATTTTTGTATGAATTTAAAAGCAACTTGTCACTCTCCAGAAAATTCTGCTAGTATTTTCAATGGGATTGAATGAATTTGTAGAGCAATTTCGAGAGAACTAACATATTTTCATTAACAAATCTTCCAATTCATGAAATTGTTTCAGCCTTCCTTTGGGAAAGCTTCCTTTTATGTCTCAATAACACTTCCTGGTTTTCTGCCTTATGTTCTTGCATATCTTTGTTATGTTTATTCTTAAGTATTGTGATTTTATGGTTTTATAGAAGATATTTTACTTAAAAGTGCATTTCCTAATTCTTGTAGCTGGTATGTAGAAATGCAGGGTTTTATATTGAATTTATATCTAGTAATCTTGCTAGACTGTTTCATTAGTGTAATAATGTATCTGTAGATACTTTTAGATTTTCTTCTTAAGTCTTAGTATAACCTATACATTATGATAGTTTCATTTCTTTCTCTCGAATCATTACATTGCTTCTTTTCCTTACCTTTGATCATTGTCTAGGACTTCCAGTACAAAGTTGCATAAAGACATGATAAGAGTATCCATATTTTGTTTTTGTTGTCAGAGACAAACCTTTCAACATGTCACCAATATGTGTGATGATTGTTCTTACGTTTGTTTTACTGAATACTCTTTATCATATTAAAAAATAGCCTTCTGTAACTACTTGCTAAAGAACTTTTTTATTGTGAGTGGATAGTGACTTTTATTAAGTATTTTTTAAATTTGCATCACTTGAGAGGACTACTTTGTGTTCATGTAATAATTGCACTGATATTCAAATCCTGAAGCCAATCTTGTATCCTAAATAAATCCAATCTGCTCATATTTTTTTTGGTTAATATTCTTTTTAGGAGTTTTAAAAACCTAGGATCGTAAATGAGGTCTGCCTGTATTTTTCTAATTTCATACTATCTTCAACAGTATTTGATATCAATGTCAGTATTTGATATCCTAAAACAATGCAGATGGTTATCTTTCTTTTTCTCTCACTTGGAAGATATTGTATATGATTAGAATTATTTCTTCCTTAAAAGTTTTTCAGAATTCATTGGTGAAGCCATTAAGTTCTGGGGTTTCATTTTCTAAGAAAAAAACATTATGTTTTATTTAGATTTACATTATTATTCAGGTTACCCTTTTTTGTTGTTTTCTGGTTGTTAGCTCACCAATTTTTTTCCCACCAATCTTGGAATTTTTCTATTTCCATCTAAATGTTCAAGTTTATTATCATAAAATTATTGTCTTGTTAATGTCTGTAGGATAGTGACATTCCCTTTTTTTATTCTTGTTATTATATGACTTCTCTTTTTTGCTAAGTCCCTTAAAGCATTTGTCAATTTTATCAGTTTGTTCAAAACATGGACTTTCAATTGATATTTATTTTATAGTTTATCAATTTTGTTCTTTATTATTCCCTTCCCTCAATGTTCTTTGATGTTAATTTCTTGGTCATTTAAACACTTCTTAGGATGAGTGCTTAGCTCACTTATTTGTATCCTTCTTTTACTTATAATGCATGCATTTAAAACCATAGATTTCCTATAAACAGAGCTTTAGCTGCATCTCACAAAATTTTATTATCATTTAATATTTTCATTATGTTTGACCCAAAGTAGGTCCTCATTATTATTGAGATTTCATCATCCACTGATGGAATATTTAGAAATAGTTTTAGAAATAATTTTCAATGTGAGGATTCTCTTTGATTCTATTATTGACATCTAGCTTAATGAATTTCGTCCAGAAAACTTAGTATGACTTCAATTTTGAAACTTGTTGAGATTGCTTCTTGTCTGTAAAGCAGTCAATGTTTGTAAATGTCTGGTGTGCAATTTTAATAAAAAGTGTGTTTTCTGCAGTAATTGGTGGAGTGTCCTAGACCTCATCATCATTACAAGTCTACTAATGATTTTTAGGACTTCTTTATTTTTACTAGTGTTTGTCTCCTTGCTATATCAGTTATTAAAAGCAATATTAAACTCCTTCACTATATATTTGGATTTTATTTCTCCTTTTGCTTTTGTTAATTTTAAAAGTTCTCATATTTTCTTACTGGTTTCCACTTTAAATCATCATCTCTTGTAATTATTTTCCCTCATAGTTATTGTATAGCATATGTCAGCCTTTTTATTTTAGTTAGTTTTGTCTGGTACACTTTTTTCAATCTTTTCACCATACTTATGTGTTGATATGTTTTATATTATTTATAATATAATTAATTTCAGTTTTATTATAGTTCATAACCTTAAAACCTTTTTTGTTTAACTATAGCATTTAGCCCACTAACGTTTAATAAACATAACTTTAATTCAAAATTACCATATTATCAAGGGCTATTTGACACACTCCTCTCTGATAATTTTCTTACCTTGCTTTTGTTTAAGTATTTTAAATTTATTTCATTGTCTTAATTATTTTGGGAGCTATGTATTCTTGATCTATTCTTTGTATGTTTCTTTAATTCATTAAATCTAAAATGAATTAATTTTGGCCTCTGTCCAAACATTCTATAGACCTTAAATGATTTTAATTTTACCTTTTCTTTTTACATGCCATAGTTATCATATATGTTATTTTTCCTTATATTTTAAACCTCCAAATCAACTATTTTGCTGTAAATATCTACTATTCTTTTAAATTTTCTGACATATTTATTATTTTCTTTGTTATTTAATCCCTTTAGTTGTCTCTGACAATCCCATAGTTGTCTCTATGATTTGGGATTATGTTTTCTTCTGTTTACAGAATACCCTTGAATATTTATATACACATACGTATATTGATGTGTACATGTATTCATTTATGTATATTGCCATATTACAATATACTGTATATATGTTATATAAATAGTATGTTAATGTGTGCCTCATAGTGTTTGGTAGTTCTTTACCATGTTATTGGCTGCTCCATCTCTTCAAGCAGGTTAAAAATATTTTGCCTAACTTTTTAAACTATCCTAAAAATAGAGGATTATCCAATGTTACCTACTCTGCTAGTCACAGAACTGAAAATATTTTTATATAGCTCTCAGATCATACTCTTTTCCTTAAAAACCATTTCCACACCCAAATATCTGTTTCCACCATGCATTACTTCTAAATCTTACATAAATTCCAAGGGCCAGTTAGACACTATAAACACAAAAGTAAATGGAACAAACAAAAATTGTCTCCTTCATAGAACCCGCATGCTAATTCAGGGAAGCAAATATATAAGCAAAACATTACATATATTTAATTAATTTATTTATTTAACATTTATTTATTTTTGATAGACAGAGAGACATAGCGTGAGCAAGGGAGAGGCAGAGAGGGAGACACAGAATCTGAAGCAGGCTCCAGGCTCTGAGTTGTCAGTGCAGAGCCCCATGTAGGGCTCAAACTCATGAACCACGTGAGATCATGACCTGAGCCAAAATCAAGGGTCTGACACTTAACCAACTGTGCCACCCAGGCACCCCTATTACATATATTTTATAAAATATATCAGGTATGGGCAGTAGAGAATATTGACCAGGAATAAATGGGTATTGTGATCCAAAAATTTAGAAAGCACAACATATCCTCAGTGTGATAAATAACAAAAAAATCCATACCTAGGTATGCCAGTGTGAAACTGCACATTACCAAAGACAAAAAGTACTTACAAGCAGGCAGAATGAAAGGCAAATCACCTATAAAAGAAGGACAATTGGTCTGACAGCAGATGGATATCTTATGAGCAAAAAGGAAGCCAGAACACCTAGCAATAATAACTTCATACTACTGTAGGAAAAAATATCCTGCTAATTTACAATTGTGTTCACAGCAAAATTATATTTTAAGGAGAGTGGAATAAAGGCTTTTATAAATAATAGAAAACTGAGAAAGTTTACCAGTAACATATCTTCATTAACAAAATTGTAAGAAATATACTTCAGGAATCAAAAGATACAAAAAAAAAAAAAAAGAATGGTGAGGAAAGAAATAGGTAAGCATTTACATAAATATAAATAAGAATGGTCTAGGGGTGCCTGGGTGGCTCAATCCTTTGAGCCTCGAGTTTGGCTCAGGTCATGATCTCCCAGTTTGTGAGTTAGAGCCCCTTGTCGGGCTCTGTGCTGACAACTAAGTACCTGGAGCCTGCTTTGGATCCTGTGTCTCCCTCTCTCTCTGCCCCTTCCCCACTTGCACTTGGTCTCTCTCAAAAATTAGAAAAACAAAAAACAAACAAAAAAACATTAAAAAAAGAATGGTCTATATAAAATAATTTAAAAAAAATTTTTTTTAACGTTTATTTATTTTTTGAGACAGAGAGAGACAGAGCATGGACGGGGGAGGGACAGAGAGAGAGGGAGACACACAATTGGAAGCAGGCTCCAGGCTCTGAGCCATCAGCCCAGAGCCCGATACGGGGCTTGAACTCACGGACCGCGAGATTGTGACCTGAGCTGAAGTCGGACGCTTAACCACTGAGCCACCCAGGAGCCTCTATAAAATAATTTTTTAAAATCTACTTTATGAGTTACAAAGAGAGACAGACCTAGAATTTTAAAAAACAATATGTGCATCTTAGAAGAGTGGTTTTAGATTTAAAATATCCTAATAACACTATCATATGAAGATAGTAAAATATTAACTTTAGACTTTGTTAAAATTCCATAAAAGTTATGAAATTATCAAAATTATTAGGATTATTAAAAGGATAGAAAGTGGAGTGTATAACTTTTAAATAAGTTGGTTGAAAATATGTAATAAGGAAATAATCAATTCTGTACAAGCAAAAAAGGAGAAAAGCAGATGTATAGAAAAATACACATCTAGAAAAATCATGACACTATTTTAAATACATGAAAAAGCAAGAAACAAAATTATATTGATTATAGGCATGGGGGTAGGCAATGGATGAAATTAATGAGGAATGCACTAATATTTGTAAATTATATGATTGCTGTCCTATTCCTGATACTGGATAGTGGATCATGAGAAGTAATTTTTTTTTTCATATTTTACACATGGGAATCATTTTTCATACCAAAATATCACACATTTTAGAAATACTAAAAAAATCATGTAGTAGTACTATCTATCGTTCAAATTAGAGGAAAATACAACTAATATGTTTCCCCCTTCCTTCCTTACATGTATTTAACATAAAAATTCTGCTTGCTGACGTTTTAAGTTACTATGTTCAGATCTTTTTGAAAGTATAGCTCCTTCCTTGTACTTTTTTTTCCTCTTATTTTGTGTGGTTCTGCCTGAAATGAACTGCTGGAATTTAAATTGATGGCAAATGTGCTTCACTCTACAAAGGCAGAAGCTATCAGTCTTCATTACATCAAATAGCCTCTACTGTCCTGTCATCTGTCTTTTCCAAGTGGACATCAGTTAACCAAGACACAGATAAACTGGAAGGTCATTGATAATGTTTGTCATCAATTTGATTTATAATTTTAAATAGATGGAGTGTACCTTGAAAGCTAAGCATTGATTTAAATAAATCAGATCTGCCTGTGAGCTTATAAAAATAAAACAAGGATCTACGCGTTAAATTCTGTGCTACTGGGCCATTACAATGCAGTGTAGATATACTACTATTCTTGTAAATTGAACAAATCAGCTCATACTCCTCAATTCCCTGAATTCATTTTTGGAGATACTTCATTTTCAGTTCAAAAATCTGAAAACGGAAGCATTTTTTTGCCTGAGCTAAACTTAATATTTAAAAAGATTCAGCCTGAGTAATGGCCATATACAAATAAGAGTTTACTCTTTTATCAGTCCAGGTTTACAAGTAGAATTTTGTTGAGATACTGTTTTATGGTAGCTTACTGAAGGTTCAAATCCAGATAGAAATATGAAGAATTCACTCAATGGGGTTATGGAAAATATGCCATATCTTAACTCTAGGAGGGCACCAAAGTTTGAATTAATTATTTTAACTTGAATGAAGTTATAATGCAAAGGTAAGTATCACAATAGTCTCAGAGATTTCTCTTTATAATTATTTCTATATTTTGTATTCCTTTTTTTATTATAATGAAATATTTTCAGCACACTAAAAATAGAATAATAAATGTATTTCTAAGTGCCCACTTTTCTTAAGAAGTAAAACTACAAATATAATTATTTCTATTTCTCAATTCCATTCTCCTCACTACTTTACTCCCTGGAGGTAACCACTTACCCCAATTTTAAGTTTATCATTATATTTTATATTCTTATTAAATATTGTATCACACCAAAGTACATAATTTTGTTTTGTATCATTTTAAATTTTATATAAAACATATCACTCTGTAGCAAAATTATATCTCAATGTAATTTTGAGATTTATTTATGTTGATGTGATTTTGTCTACCATTTTAATTTTCTTTCTTTTTAAAAAATACTTATTTTTGAGAGAGAGAGAGAGAGAGAGAGAGAAAATTCCAAGCAGGCTCGGTGCTGTTTTTGCCGAGCCTGACATGGGGCTCAATCTCACAAACCATGAGATCATGACCTGAGCTAAAATCAAGAGTCTGACGCTTAACCAACTGAGCCACCCAGACACCCATAATGGAAAATATTTATACTGTAAAATATATGTGTGAAAAGGATTGCAATATGTTTTTTTTTTTTTTTTTTTTTTTTTTACTGTGGATGGTGTTTAATGGTTTTTAAAGTATGGCTCTGAAAAAAACCCTACTTAGTATTGTATGAGTTAGCTCTTAAAATTATAATTTTTAAAGATTATCAGTGTAGAAATAAATATAGAATTTATAAAAATAGTATGAAAATTTATTGTTCCTCCAGCAATCTTCCTAATTTCCAAACCTTACTGGCTAACTATCCTTTCTTCTAGCAAAATGATAAGAAAAAGAATGGCTGATGTTTATTGAACAGTTACCATATGCTAGGCATAACATACCAGGTGCTTTTCATGAATCAACACAATTACTCTAAGGAGTGACTTTAGCACTGAGGAAGGTAAGGCTTTTATTGGTTTAGTTATACATCAAGGACCCATAGATAGTGAAGGTCAAAGTGAAGATCAAACCAGATGTGTCTAATTTCACAGCTTCGGCTTCAAAAGATACATGCAGATCCCATATGACTCAGGATTTGGGGTGTTTAACACTCAAATTGTTGTAGCCAGGGCCCTTTTTGTTATCAGGTACAGAGATCCTCATGGATTTGCTTAAGACCAGAAAATTTCCTTGAACCAAAGTCATCATGGGGATCATATAGTCTCTTTGTCTTTTTTCTGGACAATATGATCTGTTTAATTGTGTCTTGGTTTCTGAGTATCTACTTCATTTATCTCTGTCCATTTTTTTTTCCTAGTGCCTCATAAATCTTGGACCTTATAACTTGCTTATACTTGTGGCCTCTCTTGCTACATGATCTTTCTTCCCCTTTTACATATAAAATCATCTTATTTTCTTGTAAATTCTCAGCAACATGTTCCTGAGATATGTATATCACTATCTTCTCACACTTTTTTATTCCAGGCCTTGGGACACTAACCACCTAGAGATTGGCTGCATTTGTACATTGTGCCCATTTCTGGTCCAATAATCTGTGGAAAATTTAGAGGGAGGGTAGAGATAAAATCCTATGATAGAAAATATCTTCATCAGTAATTGGAGAACAGAGTCCATTAGATGCAGGGCAATTTTTGAGGCAACTTTGGGCAGTATAGGTTTAGCTTTCTGGACTTCCAAGAAATCATTTCTTTGTTAAATGTATATTGATGTTTGAAAATGACAGTCTTTACAGAAAATTCATTTCCTTGCTATTTCTAACACTTAGAGCTATATTCCTTTCATTCCTTGGTCCATGACCTCTTCCTCACTCTCCAAAGATAGCAGTGTAGCATCTTTATATCTCTGTCTGATTTCGCTATCATGTGAGATTTTCTTACATTTGTAGTCAAATCTCCCTATGCCTCCCTCTTACGCGTATACATGTAATTAGGTTTAGAGCCTCCCTGGATAATCCAAGATTATTTCCCCTTCTCAAACTCTTTAACCATGTCTGTAAAGTCCCTTTGCCATAGAAGGTAAAGATTCACAAACCCAGAGATTAGAACATGAATATCCTTGAAGGGCATTATTCAATTTACTAAAAGCACAACAAAGGCAACTTTTATGCCTGTGTGTGTTGTATGAGACTATGAACCATAGACTATGTATAAAATGCAATGATATTAATGCAAAATATATTGCAAGTGAGAGAGACAGAGGCAGAGTGAGAGAGACAGAAGAAGATGAAGAAGGAGGAGGAGAAGAAAGGAGAGGAGAGGAAAAGACAGTTCTTGGCATCCAAGGTTTATTTTTTTTCCTCTCAGATTAAAAGTTCTATCAGAACTTCATATTGAACAAGATCTTCTGATATATAGTTAAGGGCTCATAAACTTTTTCTTTCATTTCAGAAGTTCTTGGAGATGAGGAATCCGATCTTTCATATATTTAAGTCAAATAAGCACATTTAAGGATTTTAAGGGTTTCAGTGAGCCTGACCTCCTCTCCATACTTGAGAAAGGTTGAGAGGCCCACTAGACTAGCTTCCTGCTCAGTCCCTGAGAAGGAGTAGTTGTGCAGTGTGAAAATCCAAGAGGGCCACGTTTTGGAAGGGGGTAAAAGATAGTGGACAAAACTTCTTCTGTGTTCAAGGTCCTCTGCATCTTTATAGCCATTGTATATATCATATTTTATATAATAATTTCTGGCTCACAGGCATACAACTCATATGTTGTTGTATATGTATATTGTTGTATATACTCATACAACTCAAAACATCGTAATGTTTACTCATTGCAGGATGTAAGAAAATTTCCCAGCTAAAGCTCAAAACACTATGAAAGTCTGGATTGATGGTATTGTTTTACTTTAGCTAGACATACCTCTCAAATTCTAATGTGATGCATTGTGGAAAGAATACTCTCTTGAATTTAATAAACCCTGGAGGAATCCAAATAAACAGAATGGATATTAGCTATTGCAAACAAGCTGGATATCTACCAAGTCCCTAAATACAATCAAGCTTCTAGGATTTCAGGTTTGGATTAACCTTTGAGTTAAGAGATTTAAATGACCACTAAATTATTTTGGGTGCCCAGTAGAGTTCTTCCCTATATATTCAGTGCTTCACCTTCAGAATGCCCAAGTCAGAGAGAAACTTCACCCACTAAGAGGACTTTCTATAGTCTGGAAGGCATTTGCTGTGGGATGAATTTTCTATTACACTTTTCATTTCTATTCCATCAAACTAACTTCCCCTACAGCAGTCGGGCAGCATCCTCAGCATGTAAGACCATTGGTTTATGACAAATGACTACAAATGGTCACCTACTGGAAAACTGAAGGTTGCTATAAAAGATCAGGGGAAAGCTTGTATATGACATAATCTTAATTTATTTTATACATCACAAGATTCACCTTCTGAAGAATAATAGATTTTTATTACTTTTATTATAATGCATAGTTAGAAGCTGAAAGATAAAAGTCGATGATGCCTACTAGTATTTTCTACTTTTTTAATATGTTCAAAAGGCTATGAATCTAAATTACATATAATGATGCTAATATTGTGTTGTCCATCATGAAAATAGTTATATACCTGACTTTCAAAATTATTTTAGTAATATAGATGATGACTTTACACTAACTTATCCTTGGTCTCATGAGTAATTCCCTTTGTGACCAAGGGTGCATGGTCATGAATGGTGAATTAAAATTTTGCTGCAGCCTATTGGCCATTACAAGAGCAAAGTTAGAGGTCACAAATGGGAATTGATACCAAGATACGATTTTAATATCACAAAATTACAACAAATGAAACAAATTAGTCACAGAGGCAGAAGTAAAATCATGATATAATGATTCACATTATACCTAGAGGATATTTAAACATAATAACAATTGTAGCACTCAGTTTTTTTTTCTGTTTTTGATAAATGTTGTTAATAATACTTTATATTTCCAATTTTTAAACTTTTTCATGTATAATAGTATTAATCCTGACATTTTAAAATGTAGGAGTATTTGAAGCATTATTGAAGTGAAATAATGGAAATAATTTCATAATGTAAAATATTTTGATATTTTACATTTATTGGATTTATTTATATATGCTTGGGTATAATTTTTAATGAAAGAGTGATGTCTAGTTCACTAATTGTGACTATCTAATCTGGATTACTAAAGAGTAATACTTGAGAGTTTTTTTTTTTTTGAGCCATAGAAGTATTCCATTATTAAAGCCTTACTGTAAAAAAAAAGGTATTTGACTTCAATTTCCACTTCTTTCCGGTGGAATAAAATAGATACCTCAGAAGCTAAAAATTTTTTTGGAAACATAATTGCATCTTAAAAGTCAGAGATCATGTTTGCAACTTAAAAGACCTAAGGCAGTTGAAAGAGTAGAAATTTAAATCTGGCAAAATGGAAGATTTAAATGGAGTATTTGAAATGAAAGACATACTTCCCTTTTCATTTGTGTATAGTTCTTTTTCTTTACGGCACCCAAACTGAATTGATATAAGTGCTCCAATTTTTTCTTTCAATATATATAACATATGGCTATTACTGATTGAAGAGTTTTATTGCTCTTATTGTTGTAATACCATGCCTGCTGGAGCCTTGCCTTACTCAGAGAAACCTCAATCTGATTCTTCATAAATGACCAGTAAGTAATAATACCCACACTACATTGTAATTCACTTTGATGAACCTTCTCAAATGATCTCATAATGATTTTCCCTAGATATTTCTTGTAATTGTAGAAGGATGCACCCCAGTCCAATTCTTACAATATTGCCCTCTGACATCTTCTCTTTTATGGATCTTAGAAGTTCTATGATAAGCTATGTTATCATAGATTTGTAACATGACTTGTCATTTGTAGGATGACGTGTCACAAGCAGGAAACTTAGAATGCATTTTTATTTACTATATTCAACTAAATTTTAATGGGCTGAGAGAGTAATAACATGAACTTTTAGTGGCTACGTAGTCATACAAATATTACCTTTTTTCATTATTACTAGCATATTGATTTTCTTTATACTATGAGAAAGGGCATTGCTGATATGAGATAGAAGTCTTGCCTTCATGGTATTTTATAATTCGAGCTTGATACTGAGCTATTCAAGAGACATTTTGATTTACTAAGTTGTATTTTATTCCAAGATGAAAGTCCTCATTTTTAAAGAAAACTTTGTAGGTGTATCACTGTTTTGTTGTGTCAACACTAAGTTGCAAGTAACACAGAAATACAGCAATTCTAGGTATCTACATATGTTTCTAGAGATAAAAAGTTGAATGGGGGAGAGATAGGCTTCCACCCAATTCTCCTAAGGGTGCTGGTTTTACTCAGCCTCTCTAGAGTAGGATGGTTCAGATACCCTATCTTTGAATACTCATTTAGGCAGTTATTTGACAGCATAAATGTAGCATCTCCTTTCAAATGCCAAGAAACCAAACACAAAATACATTTTAATATTTCGCAAATAATTTATAATTTCATTTTACTTCATCTAACTTGTCTGCATATGCAGTGTTGAACCAAACTGGAATAATGAAAATTCTATACTAAATAGCATAGGGGCAGTATACTCCTTGATGTCTCTGGATGTGTGAGATCATTTTCTTCAGTTACTTCATATTGGTGGTACCAGTAATAATAATAAATTTAAGAGTAATACTGATAATTTTATTGAATGTATTCTCTGTAAGATATACAATGTTAATCTATTTTTCAAGAATCATCTTTCTTTCTTTTTTTTAATTTTTTTTAACGTTTTATTTATTTTTGAGACAGGGAGAGACAGAGCATGAACAGGGGAGGGTCAGAGAGAGGGAGGCATAGAATCTGAAACAGGCTCCAGGCTCTGAGCTGTCAGCACAGAGCCCGACACGGGGCTCGAACTCACGGACCGCGAGATCATGGCCTGAGCCGAAGTTGGCCGCCCAACTGACTGAGCCACCCAGGCGCCCCAAGAATCATCTTTCTTAATCATATCAATCCTAGGAGGTGGGTACTATTATCTCTATTTTACATAAAAAAGACAAACACAGAAAGCTTAAGTGAATGGTGTCATGTCACCTAGTGCAAGGAAGTGTCACAGATAGATCTTGAATCCTGCATCATTGCTGGATGTGATGTTGTCATTTATAATAAGAAATATATATTTGATCTTCATTCCAGTTTCTAACATACAGCTTCTCAAACCCTTGGAACTTTCTAAACCGGTGAGAGCGATCAAAGTCTTTTGTTATTTAGGTGACTTTTGAAATGCCATTAAGTCACCTAAGGATGAAGGCTTCTTGCCTGGGGGAACCAATCCAGTGATTGGAGGGCTGGAATTTTCAGCTCCACTCCTTCAGCTCCTGAGGAGAGAAGGACTGGAGGATAAACTGACCCTCAATGGCCAATGATGGCTATGTAATGAAGCCTCCATAAAAACCCAAAAGGATAAGGTTCTAAGAGCTTCTGGGTTGGTGAATGCATGGAAATTTGGGGGATGTGGTGAGCTTAGAGAAAGCAGGAAAGCTTTGTGCCTTTTCCTCACTTTGCCCTATGCCTCTCTTCAATCTGGCTATTCCTGAGTGATCTAATGGGTAAATGGGTTTCCTGAGCTCTATGAGCACTGTAGCAAATTAATAAAACCTAAAGAGGAGTTGTGGTTACTTCTGAAGTACAACCAGCACTAGTAATTGGTATCCTGAGTTGGAGGAAGTTGTTTAACCTCCACTTTATACCCATTGGTCAAAAGGACTAGTTACAATTTTAACTTGCAATTGGCATCTGAAGTGAAGGGCAGTCTTGTGGGACTGAGCTCCTTACCTGTGGTCTGATGCTATCTCTGGGGAGACAGTATCAGAATTGAGTTGAATTTTAGGACACCTAACTGGTGTCTGGAGTATTGCCTGGAGGTGGGAAGCCCCCATTCCTCCGACCCCCATCCCCCACCCTACACACAAACTGAAATGGGATACAGAACTTAAATACTGTACTCGAGTATATGGAATAGCCGTGACATTTGGTTTTAGGTTAAGTTCCCATGCTTTAAAAGTATTGTTAATGTCTTAGATTATGTATGAAATACAAAATATGTCACTTTTGGGGACTAAGTAGACACCCAGTCATCAGTGGACTTTGCAAATACTGAGAAGTAATGGAATCATAAAGGCAGCAAAGACAAATGTCATGGACAATACACATTTTGCACTTGCCTTTCCTTCTGCTTTTTTAAAAAAATATTTTTATGGTGCTAAATACTACAGAGATCTTGAAGTCAGGATATGAAGACAGGCTGACTTCCTTGAAGATATGTCCTGAAGAGAAATTGAAACTGGGTGACAGTTGATGAAATATGCAATCTGTGATTCATGTCACCCTTTAAATTCTAGAGTTAATTTTTCATTCATGTTGTCAGCACTCAGAAATCTCAAAGGACTCAAAACTTAGCCAAAGACACTAAAAACGTGGCACAGATGAAATGCAAGGGTACACATACACACTTTTCTCTCATCAATGAGTTGCAGACAATGGTGAGATAAGTGTATGTCTCTAATACGTAGCTGAAAAGTAGGGAATTAGGGCAGTATTTCTCTCTTTTCTCATCTACTTTCTCTTCCTCTATATCCTTTTTATTTTTCAACTGTATATTCTTTCTACTGTTTTTCCTTATTTCTCTGCTTATTTTCTTTTTCTTTGTCTCTGGACCTCAGAATGCAGATGTTGAAAACTGATTTTTGATGAGTTTGAGAGACATGCAAGGGTCACTGAAGTAGTTCCAGCTTGAGTTTCTGCTTTATGTTAAGTTTAAATTGGACGGGTTTGGTGGGGGAACCGGGGGGAGGTGTCATAGCAGTTTTGAAGGATTCTTCCTGGTTCTCTGAATTTCAGAAAGACCTTTCTGGTTAATAGAATATAAAAGGGAACTGGTGTAATATGTTGCTTCAGAAATATTTTAATAATTAGCGTAATATATCCCTGATTGATTTTTATTACTGTTGTTATTTATTTTATAAGAGAGTCTCTCCAGACAAGTTTTAACGTCTAATTTCATTACAAAATGGAGGAGTTTATAAAACTGGATGAATCCCATGCAATACTTTGGATTGGATTATATTAATCATTCCTTACCAGCAGAGATATTTTCCACCAGACCAGTGAATGGTTTCCTTTATGGATTAGCTAGTTGTGGTTGTGCCAGATATGGAGCTGGAAATTGGGATGACCAGGCATAGTGTGTTAATTAGTCTGCCTTAATCAAGCATCACCTTTGCAGTTCAAGAGTCCATTTTCCATATCTGAATCTCCCCCTTTGAGCTAAAACTCACTTTAATTTTACACATTCTACATTCCACAAATACAACCAAAATGTTTTGCATATTGCGTGCTTTTCTGACTTCTTAAATAGCAGATTTAGAGGTACAGAATGAAAGATTTTGAAAGATTCTAGTAATGCAGTATTACAATGAATCATTCAGTAGCTGCTGAGGAGTGCCACATGGTTATGTTAGAGTTCATATATCAACTTTTAATAAACATTCATCTCATACCTCTAAGCCACAGTTCCATCTGCCATTGCTTATTGCTATCTATTTAGATATTTGATGCAACACCCACCTTTAATTAATATTTAGTTTTAATGGAATGAAATAAAGGACTTCAATGGAATATTTGAGGGGTTTCTTACATTTTCATGTATTGATCTGAAAATGAGTGAATTTTGCTTGTAGAATTGTTTATACATTAAGAGTGAATAGACTTCAAACGCAAGACCAGGGATGTCCAGCCCACCTGGGTGCATGCATTTAGGATATACAAGAGCAATGCTCAGAGATATCTTTACACTGATGGACAAGACAAATGTTCTAACATTTTAATGTGCAGGATGAGTTTGAAAAACAGAGCATGTGAAGTCAGAAAATTTGACACTGTATAAATATAGCGAAAATCTCATGGTTTAGTTTCCTAAGATTGTTGCAATAAGGTAGCAAAATCTGGTATCTTAAAAAAATCAGAAATTTATTCTCTCATAGTTCTAGAGGCTAGAAGCTCAGAATCAAAGTGTCATTAGGGCCATGCTTATGTCTCTGATGTTCCAGGGGAAAATTCTCTTTTGCTGCTGGCATTCCTTGGCTTGTGATTGCATCATGCCAGTCACATGGCTGTCTTCTCCCTGTTTGTCTTCCTGTGGTCTTCCCTTTAGGCAAATTCGTGTCAAATTTCACCTTTTTATAAGGACACCAGTCATATTGGATAGGGACCAACATAATGACCTTATTTTAACATGATTACTCTGTAAAGACCCCATTTCCAAATAGGGTCACATACTGCAGTGTAGGGGGCTAAGACTTCAAAATCTGTTTTCTGGTGACACAATTCAACCCAGAACACTTCATGAAATGACAGCCAGACTAAGGGGGAATCAAAAAATATTTAAATTCTGTTGACCAAAAACTTGAGATGAACCAAACAATGTGAAAGTTTGATTGTGTATGGCTTAGATTCCAGTAGACAACACTTCCATAACCTTCAGAAAGAAGCACCCTCATGTGCTAATACTATTATGATGAGAAAAAAAAAGTGAACTATGTTTGAAGCAAACCAACGTATTATAGGAAGATCTGAGGGAGAAGTTTAAAATGGTTTATGTCAAAGACCAAAGAAAACTTGGGAGGAGAATTCTGTCCAAAAGTACTAAATAGCTTATGGTGTAAGTTCTTTCAGCCTACTGCTGTTATAGTATTCTTCTCCATGATGTTGGTAAGTGAATGCCAGTCAGAATTTTCTAGTTTTAACTATCAACATTGTTTCCTGGGTACAGAAAAGTGGCCTAAATTCATTCTTCTGATGCCCGTGTAAGTTGTCTTGGGACGTGAGCAGTTATAAAATTTTATCTTAGGTTGTACTCCCTGACCTTAATACTCCAGGTTTGCTAGCATTTGATTGGTCTGTCCAAAGGGTATTAAGGCTATTCAATAGAACTTCAATTAAGTAGAACAGGGATTCAGCCTTTGCTTGGTAGAACTTCGATTGGTGCACCAGCTAAAAATAATTAGAATTTATGAGCACTTAAATATTTTTAACATTCTATATAAAATAATATCTTATATTTTAAAATCAGAGATGCTGATTATATTTGTTAAGACCTTAATATAACTAAGAAGCATAGAAGTATCCGGTAAATGATTGAATGCCACAGAGTGAAAAGACACAAGTATATAGGTAGGGAATTCTTCTTATAAATTTGATTTAATATTGTAGAGGAGTAAATCCTCGTGTCCAATATATTTGTCTATGTTGTTAGCAAGTACAGAAATTGTTAGGCTTCCATACTAGAAAAAGTTCTATTGTATATACTGTGTGAATAATCTTAGGGTTATTAAAAATAGAATTTCATAAGAACATTTTTCTTTACCAAATTCAAGAGGTTAAATAACAGCTCATCTTAAAATAATTGTTTCTCTTTTTTCTGCTAATCTTTTCATTCACCTATCCCACCCCACCTACAAATGTTTCTAGCACTGACAATTAAAGCCATAGAATAGAAAATATTTATTACTAAATCAATCACTGAAACAAAAATATGATACATCAAGATACTTCCAAATTTATTTAAAACTGGATGCATTACTTGTTCAGACTCATCTAATAGAAAATATTGCTTGCTAAAATGCAACTTGGAAAGAATGATTTTATTTTTATTTTTTTATTTTATTTTTTCCATGTTTTCTGAGAACTTTCTTCTATTTTTTTATAAAATTTATTGTCAAATTGGTTTACATACAACACCCAGTGCTCATCCCAAAAGGTGCCCTCCTCAATACCCGTCACCCACCCTCCCCTCCCTCCCACCCCCCATCAACCCTCAGTTTGTTCTCAGTTTTTAACAGTCTCTTATGCTTTGGCTCTCTTCCATTCTAACCTCTTTTTTTTTTCCTTCCCCTCCCCCATGGGTTTCTGTTAAGTTTCTCAGGATCCACATAAGAGTTAACACATATGGTATCTGTTTTTCTCTGTATGGCTTATTTCACTTAGCATCACACTCTCCAGTTCCATCCACGTTGCTACAAAGGGCCATATTTCGTTCTTTCTCATTGCCACATAGTACTCCATTGTGTATATAAACCACAATTTCTTTATCCATTCATCAGTTGATGGACATTTAGGCTCTTTCCATAATTTGGCTATTGTTGAGAGTGCTGCTATAAACATTGGGGTACAAGTGCCCCTATGCATCAGTACTCCTGTATCCCTTGGGTCAATTCCTAGCAGTGCTATTGCTGGGTCATAGAGTAGGTCTATTTTTAATTTTTTGAGGAACCTCCACACTGTTTTCCAGAGTGGCTGCACCAATTTGCATTCCCACCAACAATGCAAGAGGGTTCCCATTTCTCCACATCCTCTCCAGCATCTATAGTCTCCTGATTTGTTCATTTTGGCCACTCTGACTGCGTGAGGTGATATCTGAGTGTGGTTTTGTTTTGTATTTCCCTGATGAAGAGCAACGTTGAGCATCTTTTCATGTGCCTGTTGGCCATCCGGATGTCTTCTTTAGAGAAGTGCCTATTCATGTTTTCTGCCCATTTCTTCACTGGGTTATTTGTTTTTCGGGTGTGGAGTTTGGTGAGCTCTTTATAGATTTTGGATACTAGCCCTTTGTCTGATATGTCATTTGCAAATATCTTTTCCCATTCCGTTGGTTGCCTTTTAGTTTTGTTGGTTGTTTCCTTTGCTGTGCAGAAGCTTTTTATCTTCATAAGGTCCCAGTAATTCATTTTTGCTTTTAATTCCCTTGCCTTTGGGGATGTGTCGAGTAAGAGATTGCTACGGCTGAGGTCAGAGAGGTCTTTTCCTGCTTTCTCCTCTAGGGTTTTGATGGTTTCCTGTCTCACATTCAGGTCCTTTATCCATTTTGAGTTTATTTTTGTGAATGGTGTGAGAAAGTGTTCTAGTTTCAACCTTCCGCATGTTGCTGTCCAGTTCTCCCAGCACCATTTCTTGAAGAGACTGTCTTTTTTCCATTGGATGTTCTTTCCTGCTTTGTCAAAGATGAGTTGGCCATACGTTTGTGGGTCTAGTTCTGGGGTTTCTATTCTATTCCATTGGTCTATGTGTCTGTTTTTGTGCCAATACCATGCTGTCTTGATGATGACAGCTTTGTAGTAGAGGCTAAAGTCTGGGATTGTGATGCCTCCTGCTTTGGTCTTCTTCTTCAAAATTACTTTGGCTATTCGGGACCTTTTGTGGTTCCATATGAATTTTAGGATTGCTTGTTCTAGTTTCGAGAAGAATGCTGGTGCAATTTTGATTGGGACTGCATTGAATGTGTAGATAGCTTTGGGTAGTATTGACATTTTGACAATATTTATTCTTCCAATCCATGAGCAGGGAATGTGGAAATAATGATTTTAAAATAAGTTCTATTTTAAACACTATTTCAGTATTTTTTAATGAATCCCTTTGGATTATGAAAATCACCTTCTAATAACACAATAATATGCTTGAAAGAGACAGTGTAATTTGTTGCTTGTAAAACATCTTAACTTGTTTTCAGTTACTCCTGAGTTGACACTATATAACTATATATATATATGCAAAGCAGAAAATATCTTAAGGAACCAGCGCTGAGCAGTAATATCCTTAGATGCAGCACTTATTTTCTCTCGACCACTGCAAGGTCAAGGTTAAAATAAAGAAAAACAATATATCATGAAATCTCAGGTTTCACCCTACTTATTTTTCAGTCTGCTTTTGGATTTTTCATGTTGGCTGAACTTTCTTTCTTCCAGATCTGCACCTGACCTTCTTCACAACCTCCTAATCATCTTCTCTGCCCTTACCCTTTCCCCCCTTTCTTCTGAGTTTGGTCAGAGACTCTGAATTTCTACTCCAGCCTTTGTATATAGCTCATCTTCTATAGAATCTTTCATGGTAAAACACTCAGCCTGATAAAAAGATAATTAATTTATTAGACAATGTCATACTTTTATGAGAATGAAAAGATATTTTAATTCCAAAATATTCTGTCCTTTTCTCTGAACAATTAAAGTCTTCTAAAGCATATTCTCTATGAATAGTTAAGATGCTTTGGTCATCAATTTCCTTGTAGTCCAACAATTTGTGAAAATTATTTCCAAATTTCCAGACAAATGCTTTTTTTCTTTCTTTTCTACAGCTTCTCGTTATCATCATAAAACATGCAGTAGAGAATTTAGTCCAAAGTTTTCAACCCTGGTTTACTTTGGAACAACTTGGGAAACTTCGAAAAATCCCAGAGGCCTGGTGTCACCCCTAAAAATGTGATATCGTTGATTTGTATAGATGTAGACATCAATGATGTTTAAAGATTGTAGGTGTTTCTAATGTTCAGGCAGAGCTGATAAATACTTAACTTGATAAATTTCTAAAATCCACAGAAAAATGTGCACACTCTTCAATTCTTTAGGTATTATAAACTCTCCCACAGCAAATTAGATAACTAAAAATTTATAAACTGAAACAAGAAACAGAGCTGTGGCTTGTATTTAAGGCATTTATATACATAAAAACCATAATAAGATACCACTTTTTCTTGCTTATTCTGAAGAAATATTGCCATGGAATGCTTTGGTTATTTTTTTTTTGTTCTCTCTATATTTTATTTTGTAAAAATTTGTTAAGTTTATTTATTTAGTTTGAGGGAGTATAGAGAGCACAAGCAGGGAAAGGGCAGAAAAAAGGAGAGACAGAATCCCAAGCAGTCTCCACATCATCAGCCCAGAGCCCCATGCTGGGCTCCAACTCATGAACCATGAGATCATGACCTGAACTGAGATTAAGAGTCAGACACTTAACCAACTGAGCCACCCAGGTGCCCTTATTTTGTAAAAATTTTAATATTTTAATCATGCCATCCAAGGCCAAGTCCTTTGTACAGGTTAGGCCCTCTAGTAGTTTTATACTTTAAACATGTAGGTCCTGCATATTATAACTTCAACATATACCAGAAATTCATGGCTGTTATGTTTTTTAAAAAAAAAAACGTCTACAATTTCTAATCAGCTATTGCTTATGTGTAAGAAAGTAATTTTCTAGTGCTGCTCTTGAACCAAGTCATTTTCCTCAGTAGTCTAGATTCTCAGCTCTATTTTATTTTTTGCAAGATATTATAAAATGACAATTTTGCATCCTCTTCCAATTATTCCTCTCCAATATTTATATCTCCTACTTCTTTTTTATTATTCTTTTGAATTATTAGTATAATTTAAAATATTTACGATGATGATGATTGTCGTAGCCATTGTTGGTAGCTATTTACCTGTTCTTTCTTTTAATCAATGACTTTGTTTTTTATATAATTTTTTAATGTTTATGTATTTTATTCTATTTTTATAATTTTTAATGTTTATTTTTTATTTTATTATTTTATTATTTTTTTAGATTTACATCCAAATTAGGTAGCATATAGTGGAACAATGATTTCGGGAGTAGATTCCTTAATGCCCCTTACCCATTTAGCCCATCCACCCTCCCACAACCCCTCCAGCAACCCTCAGTTTGTTCTCCATATTTATGAGTCTCTTCCGTTTTGTCCCCCTCCCTGTTTTTATATTATTTTTGTTTCCCTTCCCTTATGTTCATCTGTTTTGTCTCTTAAAATCCTCATATGACTGAAGTCATATATTTGTCTTTCTCTGACTAATTTCACTTAGCATAATACCCTCCAGTTCCATACACGTAGTTGCAAATGGCCAGATTTCATTCTTTTTGTTTGCTGAGTAATACTCCGTTGTATGTATATACCACATCTTCTTTATCCATTCATCCATCGATGGACATTTGGGCTCTTTCCATACTTTGGCTATTGTTGATAGTGCTGCTGTAAACATTGGGATGCATGTGTACCTTCAAAACAGCATATCTGCATCCCTTGGATGAATACCTAGTAGTGCAATTACTGGGTCATAGGGTAGTTCTATATTTAGTATTTTTGAGGAACCTCCATACTCTTTTCCAGAGTGGCTGCACCAGCTTGCATTCCCACCAACAGTGCAAAAATGATCCTCTTTCTCTGCATCCTCGTCAACATCCATTGTTGTTAATGTTAGCCATTCTGACAGGTGTAAAGTGGTATCTCATTGTGATTTTGATTTGTATTTCCCTGATGATGAGTGATGTTGAGCATTTTTTCATGTGATGGTTGGCCATCTGGATGTCTTCTTTGGAGAAGTGTCTATTCATATCTTTTGCCCATTTCTTCACTGGATTATTTGTTTTTTGGGTGTTTAGTTTGATAAGTTCTTATAGATTTTGGATACTAACCCTTTATCTGATATGTCGTTTGCAAATATCTTCTCCCATTCTGTCAGTTGCATTTTAGCTTTGCTGATTGTCTCCTTTGCTGTGCAGAAGCTTTTATTTTGATGAGATCCCAGTAGTTCATTTTTGCTTTTGTTTCCCTTGCCTCCAGAGACACGTTGAGTGAGAAGTTGCTGCAGGCAAGATCAAAGACGTTTTTGCCTGCTTTCTCCTCGAGGATTTTGATGGCTTCCTGTCTTACATTGAGGTCTTTCATACATTTTGAGTTTATTTTTGTGTATGGTGTAAGAAAGTGGTCCAGGTTCATTCTTCTGCATGTCACTGTCCAGTTTTCCCAGTACCACTTGCTGAAGAGACTGTCTTTATTCCATTGGATATTCTTTACTGCTTTGTCAAAGATTAGTTAGCCATATGTTTATGGGTCCATTTCTGCGTTCTCTATTCTGTTCCATTGATCTGAGTGTCTGTTCTTGTGCCAGTACAATACTGTCTTGATGATTATAGCTTTGTAGTATAGCTTAAAGTCTGGGATTGTGATGTCTCCTGCTTTGGTTTTCTTTTTCAAGATCGCTTTGGTTATTTGGGGTCTTTTCTGGTTCCATACAAATTTTAGGATTGATTGTTCTAGCTCTGTGAAGAATGCTGGTGTTATTTTGATAGGGATTGCATTGAATATGTAGATTGCTTTGGGTAGTATCGACATTTTTAACAATATTTGTTCTTCCAATCCAGCAGCATGGAATGTTTTTCCATTTTTTTTGTGTGTCTTCTTTAATTTCTTTCATAAGCTTTCTATAGTTTTCAGTATGTAGATTTTTCTCCTCTTTGGTTAGATTCATTCCTAGGTATTTTGTGTTTTTCTGTGCAACTGTAAATGGGATCGATTCCTTGATTTCTCTTTCTGTTGCTTCATTGTTGGTGCATAGGAATGCAACCAATTTCTGTGTGTTGATTTTATATCCTGAAACTTTGTTGAATTCATGAATCAATTCTAGCAGTTTTTTGGTGGAATCTATTGGGTTTTCTATATAGAGTATCATGTCATCTGCAAACCGTGAAAGTTTGGCCTCCTCCTGGCTGATTTGGATGCCTTTTATTTCTTTGTGTTGTCTGATTGCAGAGGCTAAGACTTCCAATACTATGTTCAATAACGGTGGCGAGAGTGGACATCCCTGTCTTGTTCTGACCTTAGACGGAAAGCTCTCAGTTTTTCCCCATTGAGGATGATATTAGTGTTGGCTCATTCATATATGGTTTTATGATCTCGAAGTATGCTCCTTCTATCCCTACTTTTTGAGGGTTTTTATCAAGAAAGGATACTGTATTTTGTCAAATGCTTTCTCTGCATCTATTGAGAGGGTCATACGGTTCTTGTCCTTTCTTTTATTGATGTGATGAATCATGTTAATTGTTTTGTGGATATTGAACCAGCCCTGCATCCCAGGTATAAATTCCACTTGGTCGTGGGGAATAATTTTTTTTAATGTATTGTTGGATCCAGTTGGCTAATATCTTGTTGAGGATTTTTGCATCCATGTTCATCAGGGAAATTGGTCTGTAGTTCTCCTTTTTAGTGGGGTCTCTGTCTGGTTTTGGAATCAAGGTAATGCTGGCTTCATAGAAAGAGTTTGGAAGTTTTCCTTCCATTTCCATTTTTTGGAATACCTTCAAGATAATAAGTGTTAACTCTCCCTTAAATGTTTGGTAGAATTCCCCTGGAAAGCCATCTGGCCCTGGACTCTCGTTTTTTGGGAGATTTTTGATTACTAATTTGATTTCCTTACTGGTTATGGGTCTGTTCAAATTTTCTATTTTTTCCTGTTTCAGTTTTGGTAGTTTATATGTTTCTAGGAATTTGTCCATTTCTTCCAGTTTGCCCATTTTATTGGCGTATAGTTGCTGATAATATTCTCTTATTGTTTTTATTTCTGCTGTGTTGGTTGTGATCTCTCCTCTTTAATTCTTGATTTTATTTATTTGGGTCCTTTCCCTTTTCTTTTAGATCAAACTGGCTAGTGGTTTATCAATTTTGTTAATTCTTTCAAAGAACCAGCATCTGGTTTCATTGATCTGGTCTAGTGGTTTTTTGGTTTCAATAGCATTGATTTCTGCTCTAATCTTTCTTATTTCATGTGTTCTGCTGGTTTGGGGTTTTATTTGCTGTTTTTTTTCCAGCTCCTTAAGGCATAAGGTTAGGTTGTGTATCTGAGATCTTTCTTCCTTCTTTAGGAAGGCCTGGATTGCTATATACTTTCCTTTTATGACTGCCTTTGCTGCGTTAATGACTTGATTTTGAAAATTAGGTATCTAAAATTCTCCAAAGCACCCCATTTGCTTCAGAGACAATTGACTTGGCCCCCGCATCAGAGGTAAATTTTATTGCTCAAGAGTAATCCAATATACTTGCCACAATGACTAATTCAATAACTTAAGCCAAAGCCAAATGTCATAAGACATTCCTGTTTACAAACATGGACGATAGAAGTGGAGCAGTTTGGGGTCAACAGACATGGATACTGACTTGCTAGAGAATTCTGTGTGTGAAGTTTCTTCTCTCTTTAAAAGATATCCACTAAAAGAGACACATTATCTTCTTTAGGACATCCTGGTCTGGGGGGCAGATGTCTGAAAAATGCTGCATCCACTTTCCCACCATGAAAAATATTGAGCCTGAGCGTGAAGCAAACACAGATATCACATATGAGTGAATTATAGAGACAGCTACTAGATCAAGCTAATTCTGAAGCTTACTTATATCTGGTCTTCTAGTTTTGCAAGTCAATAAATTTCTTTATCATTTCAGCAGGTTTAATTTCCATTTTATTATTTGCAGCTGAAACTATCTTAGATGATACATGAATATACTTGTCTAGAGTCTGGTTTTAATGTGGACAATTCTCATGTTTTACATGTTTTTTTTCTAGGTTTCTGGTGGATAACATTATTAACAATGTTAAGTAATTTGATTTTCTGATCCTAGCCTAATAAGGAACATTATTAGCTATTCATTTTGAATTTTACAATTTTTTTTCATAATCCAATGGCCAGTTAGATATTTACTTTTATAATATTAATGAAATGAATAAGCTTAAGAGATTAGTAGTGTTGAAAATGTCTTGAAAATCTCAAGTAAAGTTTATTTGATCATGATATTCTTCCTTGAATACGCTGGCTTTTGGATGGGTATATTGTTATTTTAATACATTTAGAAACACATTTAAGAAGAAATTTCAAAAGATTAAAGACCAAGAAAATAATTCTAAAATCTTCTAAAGAGAAAGGTCAGGTTAGTCCTAACAAAACAAAATCAGATTGACACCAAACTTTTCAATGTCAGCTCCAGTAGTAAGAACACAATGGAATAATATTTTCAAAATACTAAAGAAAAAAATTTGAACCAAGAATATCATGTGCCTGTAAACATTTTCAATATGAGTTGGGAATAAAGATATTCATGGGTATAAAAAGCCTCACTAGTGTTATAGCCAAGAACCTCCTTGAAAGCACTTTTCATGGAAGGAGTCCAAAATTCAGCAAGACCCATGAAAAATAAGAGGAACAAATCATTTATCAAAATGTATCATTGTCTAAAAAAAAATCAGTGACAACATATTTTAAACTCTCCTTAAAATTCAGAACACACTTTCATATTTGGGTGTAAGTTAGGATGTCAAGAGCAAAGGAATAAAAACCAAAGTAATGGTTTTGTTTGTGGAAAAATATGTAGGTATTAATAAGAAGTTTCAGAAATGTATAAAACAGAATACCTAGGGGTGTAGGTCCTAATAAGGTAGAATTAAAACATTAATTTGAAAAAAATAATATGTACCCCTATGTTTACTGCAGCATTATTTACAGTGGCCAAAATATGGAAGCAACCCAAGTGTCCATTAATAGATGAATGGATAAAGATGATGTGATATATATGTATGATGGACTATGACTTAGTTATAAAAAAGAAAGAGATCTTACCATTTGCAACAACATAGATGGGCCTAGAGGGTATTAGGCCAAATTAAATAAGTAAGGCAAAGAAAGAAAAAATACCATATGAGTTCACTCATATATGGACTCTAAAGAACAAATAAACAAACAAAAAGTACAAAGAGACCCATAAATACAGAGAACAAACAGATGGTTGCAGGGGGAAATGGGCAAAATGAGTGAAAGATAGGGGGAGATACAGCCTTCCAGTTACAGAATGAAAGGGAATAAAGAGTGCCACATAAGGAATATATATAATGGTACTGTAATAGCTCTCTGGTGATACTGTAATACTACACAGTGACAGATGGTAGTTACACTACTGGTGAGCATTGCATACTGTATACACCATTGAATCACTATTTTGTTTACCTGAAACTAATGTAACATTGTTTGTCAACTATAATCCAACAACAAAAAATAAGTTAGAATTAATTATTCAGATAGAAAAACAGAACCAAAAAAAGACCTAACTAGGTGGGTGGGGAGTGGGAAAAGAAGTATGCAGTAAAAGAAAAAACAAAAATATGAAATGTTCTCTCATTAAATTTTGGTAGAAGTAAATTAGTTCAGAACTCAACAGTTTGAACAGATTCTAAAGAACTCAAGATGTGTTTACTTATACTTATTAAAATTCTGAAGTTGTTTTACAAGCTTAAAGACCATTGGTGATTTTTATTTTTTGAGATTAGAGTGTGGCTTCTTTTCTGCATGGTAGATTAATATCACCCTCACTATTTAATGCACACAGACCTACTTACCAACACAAATTGATATTTTTCACTTTGACAAAGAAATTTTTCATTATGTACTTCTTAAAGGAAACTATTATTTTCTTATATACTTTCATAGTCATTTCACACTCAACAACAACAAAAGAGAAATAAAACAGCCATTTTTGAGTACTTTTTATTTTATTCTATTATATCAGGAAAAAAGAACTCTTTTACATTACACTTATCTGCGTCTTCCTGTTGTGTATTCTATTCTGAATGCTCTGTTCTTGAATATACATGTATGTGTTACAGTAACAAATGTTCACCAGAATCTGTTTTATATTGTATTAAACATGCTATATATTTAATATTTTACATATATAAAATACACACAATATGTAAGTATATAGTATATATAGTATATATGCTGTCTAGCCAATGGTTGAGTGATACAAATACCATGGTTCCAAAATTTTACAGGAAAAAAACTCTAAAATCACATATTATTATAATATTCTGTAATGGAGATAGCTTATTGACATTTGAAGACTTTTTTTTTTTGGCATTTCTGTGGTAAACTTTGTTAATTGTTACCTTAATCTTTGCCCCTCATTCCTTCTCCCTGATTTTGTTTAGGGCAACAATATGCCTAACAATATATAGTTTATTATCATTATTCACATATTCCATATTTATAAATTTCAAGTGAATGTGTAATAGTCCAAGCCTTTGAATTTGTTTTCTTCGGCCCCCAATCATCTAGAATTTTCCAGGTTCTATTAGTACTCCAAAGTAGGTGAGACAGAAGCCACTCCCTGGTACAGCTCATTGAAAGGCTGAAATATTAGACCCGGGCTCCAACCTTTCCTTCCCCAAAAAGGAGGTGGGATTTCATCCCCTTCTTCTGTGCTGAACCTGAAGGAAGGGTATGGCAAGTGAATATATACTAGTCCAAACTCTCATTTTTGTTCTCACTGGCTTCCAACCTGGGGTCCTCTCTTGTTAGGTCTTAGACTCAGGCAAGACAGATATCAGTCCCTTAAGTAGTAATCTGAAATGTCAGAACTTTGTATATATGGTATAGTCATCTCCTTCCTTACCCAGGGAGAAGGTGGGAGCTGGGATGGTTTCTGTTGATCATGTGCCAAAAAGAAGGATTATGGTGAGGGGGTGCCATGAACTTTCCTACCAGCTTTGATGTATCTGTTTTTGCCATTTGCATGGGGTGCAGGGACCTTTCAACTGGTCTCTAGATTTCTCTCAAAGAGAAATAGTCTGTGTATTGCTGTTGAGTTGGGAAACTCTGGGACGTCCTGTTCCACCATTTTGCTGCTATCCAACATCAACTATTTTATTTATTTTTTTATTTTAACTTGTTTTATTTTTTTATTTTTTAAAATTTACATCCAAATTAGGTAGTATATAGTGCAGCAATGATTTCAGGAGTAGATTCCTTAGTGTCCCTTACCCATTTAGCCCATCCCCCCTCCTACAACCCCTCCAGCAACCCTCAGTTTGTTCTCCATATTTATGAGTCTCTTCTGTTTTGTCCCCCTCCCTGTTTTTATATTATTTTTGTTTCCCTTCCCTTATGTTCATCTGTTTTGTCTCTTAAAGTCCTCATATGAGTGAAATCATATGATTTTTGTCTTCCTGTGACTGACTAATTTCACTTAGCATAATACCCTCCAGTTCCATCCATGTAGTTGCAAATGGCAAGATTTCATTCTTTTTGATTGCCAAGTAATACTCCACTGTATATATAACAGCAACTATTTTTTGAATAATACTACTGATCTCACTAAGGTACCAAGTAATATGTGAAGCATATGCTTATTATCAGATATGTCTGTACTGGATGTGTACTGGGGTTTTCTATTTGCGAAAACCAGAAGTGAACTATGACTAGTCACCAATCTAGAATTTATGAAACGATGCAAGGTAGCAAAAGGTATTGAAGGAAAAGCTGGACAATGATACTTTAGGAAGAACAATAATAAAGCAGCTCTGCAGATATAGGTTTATAAACAAATAAATAATCTCTGCAAGGTACATACAGTCTTTGGGGTAGAGAGAATCACCAGCTTCAACTGAGGATACAAGATTCAAATTCAAGGGGGCACTTCTTCATTCTTTGGCTTAGGTTGTTTGTCCACCTTAGCTGACAATCATGCCAAGACTGTTTGTAGGTGAGAAAATGTGATTCTTTTATTTTATTTTATTCATTTTTGAGAGAAAGAGACAGAGTATGAGTGGGGGAGGGGCATTCAGAGAGGGAGACACATAATCTAAAGCAGGCTCTAGGCTCTGTGCTGTGAGCACAAAGCCCAATGCGGGGCTTGAACTCGTGAACAACAAGATCATGACCTGATCTGAAGTCAGACGCTCAACTGACAGCCACCCAGGCGTCCCAAAGAAGTGGTTCTAAAAGAAAGAGGAGGTACTTTTAGCAAGAAAAGGAAAAATACTTTGTGCGCAAAAATACCAGAAGCACACCAGATATCATATATGATCTTATGTAATTTTATGAATTATAGTATCTTCACTTCATTCTTTCAAAACTCTCACATATCTTTCTTACTCCAAAATGTCTGTTGTATTTCATCAGCTTATAGAATAAATCTAAAACTCCTAAACATTATATTTGAGGATTTTGTTAATCTGAACTCAATTCATACTTTCCATCTCATCTCTTGCCTATTTTGACTTCTCTTCCTACCAATGCACTCCTGCCACTATTCATTCTGGTTGTGCAGGCCTATTTCACATTGTTCAAATACATGAATTACTTTTAGAGCTTTGTACATGCTGTCCATTTGCCTGGAATACATTTATCCCCCCAATCCCTCTTCATCTTAATATCTACCCCAGCTAAGAATTTAGTTTACTATCTCAGGGGACAAGGAACTTAGAGAGGCAAAGTATATCTGCCAAACACCCCATCACAGATGTTGACTTCCTACCACAAAATTGTGCTTAAGCTTTGACCAGTGGGGGCTCTATCATCTTCAGTGATATAAAATGTGCCACTTTTTGAAGCAGCTCATTTCATCAATAAATTTGTGATAAATTTGAATTTTGAAACTCCTGAAAGGACAAAGGCTGGAAAAATACAACTCATTCTCTAAGGTCTAGCTCATATATCACTTTTTCTAAGAAACCTATTCTGACTTCTGGAAGAAAATTATCACTTACCCACCATATGTGCTCCCAAAGTACTTTCTTCATACTAATATTATTGCACTTATTATGATCTATCACAGTTAGTTTTGCTTGTTCCTGAACTCAATTCTGAGTTTCTTAAAGATGGGAATTGTGCATTAACTTTTGCTTTCTACTGCCTAGTAGAAGACCAAATAGGAGGCAGTCAATAAATCCTTGTTGAAGATAGATTAAATTTTACAATCTTCTAAACAAATCAGAGACATTTTTATATTAGTGTTTTATATGAGAAAATTTGAACAAAATAGGCAACAAAATACAATAGATTTTATAACTGTAAGCACAAACTCACTGAGTGAATGGTACAAACTCACTCCTATGCAATCTCAAAATATTTTGCTCACACAAATATAATTATACTTGTGATCTATCAGTTAGTTATGCCTGCCTTGGCTTCTCCAACTTGAGTGCTTACACTCAGCATGCAAAATCTATTGAATTGTATTGCATATTTTATTCAAATTTTCTTATATATATGTTCACAGAAGTTTTTGAGTGTGCTCCTAACAAGGCTTATTTATCTATTTAAAATTTAGAAACAAGTATTTTACTATGCAACTCTATTTAGTATATCCATAGTGCTCAATCCTATTGTCACAGTCACAAACTGCAAGAAAACATTAATTCGTTATTCTTACTTATCTTACCCCATTTACATTTTTTTGTTTGTGTTTAGTTGGTTGATTAATTGAGTAAAGTTTTGGTTGCAATAACAAGGGACAAAGTAAAAATGGATTAATCCACATCAAAATTTAATTCTCTTTTATATACAGTCAGAGCAAAAGTACCCCAGGTGTGATGTGGTGGCTGTAGATTGCCAGGGCCCAGCCTCCTATCTTGCTGGTCGGCTATACTCAATGTACAGCTTCCACCTGAGATAGCTGCTCCTTTTTTCTCTCTGCATTCCAGTTAACAAGACTGAAACAAGCAAAAATGTACCGCGCGCACTTTGCCTTTCAGGGCATGGCCTGAATGTTATTTACATCACATCCTTTCACGCCCCAGAACTTAGTCACATTGACTAGAAGTTGGTCATGTGGCTGTACCTAGATGCAGGGGACAAAGGAAATAACATCGTCAGTTGTTGTTAAACTTAGCATTGAAAGGATGAGAATGGAAATTTTGGACAACTGACAGTGTGTGCTGCAGCTGCATTTATTCTCATTTTGTTACCGTCCTAATGTCAAACGATATGACACAGCAAATATACTGTCTAATTACTTTCCATATTGGAGGAAGGGAACACTAATCTTTTTAGTTGATGATACGATCTTCTAAGAGCTTCTTAGAGTTAGAGGTTATAGGAAGTCTGAAATACTAACATTGCTGATGTATTGTCATTTAGTTATTTGCAAGACAACATTCAGATGCAGTACTAATATTTTATTTTTTCCATTGACTCATGTAATAACAATAAAAATATAGTATAGTTTCTATTATGAATGGGCCATTAACACTGGTATTTTCCAAAATGCAAAACTTCCTTCCTGTTTTTTCTGTCTTGCTACTTGTACATTTTTCTTTTTTTTTAATTTTTTAAAATATTTATTTATTTTTGAGAGAGAGAGAGACAGAGACAGTGAGTGGGGGAGGGGCAGAGAGACAGGGAGAGAGAGAATCCCAAGGACACTCCACACTGTCAGCATGGAGCCCGATGTGGGGCTCAAGCTCACCAACCGTGAGATCATGACCTGAGCTGAAACCAAGAGTCCTGAGGCTTAACCACCTGAGCCACCCAGATGCTTGACTTCTTTTGCATTTCTATTATTACAGTTTTAGCACATGCCTGCTACATAAAATAGCAGTTTGGGTTGTGGATGACATTTTTAAAATTCAAAAGAAAACTTATATATCAACACTATTATAGTTATTATAGTCAACAACTGTACAACTATAATTATTAAAGTCAACAGCTTTTCATATATTCTTTGAATAAAAGTAAAGTAATCTCATGTGAATTTGTTTTCACTGAATCCATTAGTAAGCAAGAAAAAATTTATTTTTAATATTTTTAAAAATTTTTTAATGTTTAATTATTTTTGAGAGAGAGAGACAGAGCATGAGTGGGGAGGGACAGAGAAAGAGGTAAATACAGAGTCCAAAACAGGCCCCAAGCTCTGAGCTGACAGCACAGAGCCTGACATGGGGCTCAAACCCATGAACCATGAGATCATGACCTTAGCCAAAGTCAGATGCTTAACCAACTGAGCCACCCAGGTACCCCAAGGAACAAAATGTTTCAGAAGACATTTGGGAGTATACTTGAAACAGGGTAAATTAGCTTGAGAAAACTTGAAAAGCATGAGCAACACCAGTATAGCAGAACATAAGGACTCCTAACCCTTCCTGCCTCCAATGAAATAAAATGCTTCTAACTTGTTTTCATGACCTATCTTTCTTCTTAGATAAATGACACTCAAATACACCCCTTCAAAACCATTTCTCTATCATCACTACATTCCTCCCATTTCTGTGACCAACTGGAAGAGATGATTTTCCCCTTTCTACTATTTAGCTTGAAAGAATAAGTGCACACAGACTACTCAGGCAACAAAATATAAACTCATTAATAATGTAATAATGTAGCTACACATTAATAAGACTGGTTTTCCTGAGGGATATTGAAAAGCAGCTTCACAGTATACAGTCCCACTACATGGCTATATGAGGAAGCCTTGGTGAGAGACCAAGAAGTGTTAAGAAAGAGGATGATTCAAGAGATCTCTTGGTATCAGCATTTGGCCTCTGTATTAGAAGGGATGGATGTTACTTGAGGTCAGGATTCAGTAAACTACAGGCCAAGTCGGACCCACCACATTTTGTAAAAAAAAAAAAAAAATTGGAACATAGAATGCTCATATGTTTATCTGTCTATTGCTACTTTTATGCTACAACAAAGGAGCTGAATATTTGTGAGGGTATGCTCCCAAAGCTGAAAATTTTTACTATGTTCCTTTAGAGACAGAAGAAGTTTGCCAACTCCTGACCAAAATATGCTGTGGTCATGAAAACAAGTCAACAAAAAAACAAGTAAATAAAAATCTCAGAGGGTATGGCAAATGTTACTATTCCCCACCAATATTTCTGGTTCTCTGGTCCATTCAGGCATTCAGAAATATTTCACCTTCTTGGTCCCTTGAACTTAGGTAAGGCCATAAGACTTGCCCTGGCAATAAAATGTGAACAGAAATGTCATAGATCACTTCTAGGTTGAAATATTACCCAGAAGATGTGTGCACTTCTGTGCTCTCTCTCACTCTGCTACTGTACTTATTATGAGCTAATGGTATGAAGATGTAACCTGGGATGCTGGGAAGATGTAACCCCACCACCTAGGACAGGTACCTGGAAAGCTGCCTAAACCTACAGAAACTGTATGAGAGAGAGTAAATCTTTGATGCTTTAAGCCACTAAGATTTGGGACTCTTTATTACCATACATAATATTTACCTGGTTATAACAATTGAAACAGAGAGTAACCTTTTTTTTTTTTACCATGCATTAATAGTTAATACATTCACAGTAAAATAGCAGGAAACTATTTCTTCAACTGCCTACAGAGCATGAGTATGGCAGGTACAGAATAGACTTTCTCAATGGAATATTTCAATTATTGTATTCTTCACCTCTTATTGGTTCTTTTCTATATTTTCTATCTCTTTGTTGAAAGTGTCACTAGTTTTTTCCACTCCTCTCTCCAGCCCTGTGAGTATCTTTGGAATCATTGCATTAAAGTCTTTACCAGGCAAATTGATGATCTCCCTTTCATTTAGCTATTTTTCAGAGGTGTGTCTTATTCTTTCTTTTGGAGGATAATCCTCTGTCTTCCCATTTTGCTTGACTTTTTATGTTTGTTTCTATTGATTAAGTGGAACAACTACTTATCCTAAACATGAAGGAATGGTCTTGTGTGTGGTCATCTGTATATGGACTGTGTGTGCTTGGTAATTTGCTGGCTGACTGGAGCACTGCCTGGTAAGGGCTGAGGGTCCCTGGGCTGTCCATGCATGCACATTCTGGAAGGACAGCTAAGCCTAAAGTGGGTGCAAAACTGGAGTGTCCTGAGGCTCTACATGCAGACGGTACCTTGGCCAGATAGTTAAGTTGAAGTGGTTATGAATCATGGTGTTCCAGGACTCTCTACATGGAAGGTACTCTGAAGCAATGGCAGGAGCTGAGGAAGAATACAGTCTAGGAAGTCCTGGTATTCTCCACACTAAGCACAGCCTGGCAAGACAGCTAAGCTGAAGTCGTTGCAAGCTTGTGAGTGTTATCTTAAACGAAGCTAAAATTTTTAAGAACAAAGAAAGCATATACATTTTTACTAATACTGCCATATCAACGTATTTTATAGTGGAAAATCATTATAGAATTAAGACCGTGTGTCAAAGAATTATAAGAAGGAAAATAGAATTAAAGTTAGATGAATATCATCAAAAATAAAGGTTTGATCTAATGCAGTTTAAATTACCAGCTATTCCTATCTTAGGTTTAAGATAAAACCCTAGTTTTCATAATTCTGTAATTTTTATTCGTTCACCATTACCATTTCTACTAGATAAAACAGCAAATTGACCATTATTTTAACAATGATAAAGTTTCAATATGTCTGTTTCTTTAGAACTGTAACATAAAATGGGCTTTAAAAACTGAAGTTTGAATTAGTGGAATTTTTATTTTCAAAGAAAAAGAAGAAATTAAAATGCTTAGATTTTTTTTCCCCTTCCTGAGTTTGCTAGTGTTGGGGCTGGGTTAATAAAGCTTACAAGGTTGGGTCTTCCCTGGAAGTAATTACTTTTCCATGAGGTGGACATTGAGATAGCATGGAAGATATCTTTGTCATGTCACTCTGAATGTTTGAATGTGGTTTGACCAGATTTCTCCAGTATATAATCTTCTTATTTGCCCCAAACAGCTAAACCATCATTTGTGAATCTGGCAAATTTCTCAGCTATTTAAATTCAAGCTTCATACTTATCATTTCAACTAAGTTTCTAGATTCTCTTGAATAAATGGAAATGGTAACAGTTGACAAAAGTTAAAAACTTAAATTCTGACACTTGAAAAGTCTTGAGCAAACATCTCCTGCATCTCTTTTCCTGTTTATAGAGAGTATTATAGTGTGCTTTCCATTTCAAAATTATTAAAACCACACATATTTTTAAAAACCACAGGGAAAGGAGTAAGTTATACATGTATACACATATATGCACATCCATACATTGTAATCTATAGATAATAACTATTTTAAAGAGTGTATAGTAATTGAATTTTAAAACAAAAGTAGCTAAGGAAATAAATTTGACCAGAGCACACTTCACAGGAAATAACTTCATCATAAAATTTCTATTATATCTTCATTAATATTCTCCCTGAACTGTTGTAGCACATTTATTTTATAAATTGAGTCACAAAGGGATTTTTTTTTTCAAACTCAAATTGGTAAAACTATTTGGAGCATGAAAGGAAAGATCAAAAGGGCCAACTGGGAACAAAGCACAATGATCAGAATTCAGGATAAGCCACAACACATAATAATCCTAATTACCAATCTTTAATTAAACCACAGGGAGAATTTATGCCCTGAATAAACTTGTCTCACAGTTTTTTCTGACTTCAAGATAGAATGTTTTGATGTTTCTCAATATCAGCCAAAGAGGAAGCTTATTATTCAATGTCTTATGACCTATAGAAATCTAAAGTCAAGAACATATGTGATATGCAATGTTCAAGAGAAGATCTGGTCTTCAGGGGTGTTGTTGCAAAATATTTGAATTTAGCAAGCTAATTAATTCTGACGTAACTGACAAATTTATGAATGACCAAGTGATGAATTAAAGAACAGAGAATACTGGCAATATGTTTAATGGATTCATAAAAAAATAGCCTGCTGTTGCAAAGTAGATTTTCTCTGGAGGGAAAAACAAAAGCCTAATGGGTTTATGCAGTTGGGTATGGTGGGTTAGCCTATACTTGGAGGAATAGCCTATTCAAAATGCATTGAATAAATTTCTTATTTCTCATCGTCCTAGGCATTGGACTGGCAGAGTTTTGATTTTTTCTAACCCAAGAATTTATTTCTTTGAGAGCCTATACTTAGGTAAACCACACCAGAGTTTAGTCAAGGCAGCAGTTGCATTGAGTGATTTTTCCATAATTGAAGTTTCAATATTAATTTCTACTTGTGTTAAACTTAGTCAACATTACACACTGTAACAGTTTGCCCAATAGCTGAAAGTTTCTTTTAAATCAGTCTTAGGTATGTGTGTATAAACAGACCCAGATTTTTAGTAGCACTTTTTAGTTCTAGGCTTTAATTTTTTTTTTCCTTTGCTTGAAAATTTCAGAAATTTCTAGAAAATTATACATTGTGGTATATAGTGCCTGACATCTCTTTGCTAGGTCTCATCTCACTCTCACAGAGATGGTAACCCTGAGTTTGAGTCCATTTGGGCTGCTATAATAGGATATCACAGATGGCTGTCTTTTTCCTGTGTCCTCACAGGGCACAAGAGTCAAGGGAGCTCTGTGGGATCTTTTTTTCTAAAGGCACTAATCCACCCCCATGACTTAATTACCTATCATAGGTCCAGTGGGAGGGCCCAGTGGGGCTAAATATTACCACTTTGGGGATTACATTTTAAGGTAGGATCACCCAAGTCCTGCAGACGCCAGTGGGCAGTGGGCCTTTCCTTTGAAACCACTGGGTCCCCCTCCCCCTCCCCAGACCTTACACTCTGGGCCTGTGGGAGGAGTGGCAGCTCTGATGATCTCTGAATTGTCTTCAGGGTCATTCTTCCATTGTCTTAGATAGGAGCTCAAATTTCTCTTGAGATGACTAATTCATACTAATCTTTTCAAACACTTGCCTGGCCACATCTTTAGTGTTCTCTCTCTTTCTCCCTCTCTCTCTATCTTTGCAATATGGATAGGCTGAGGATTTACCAAATCTTTAAGTTCTGCTTTCTTTTCTGCTTACCAATTCTATCTTCAAATCACTTCATTCTTCTCTCATTTTGCTATAAGCAATCAGGAGGAGCCAAGCCACTTCTTCAACACTTTTTCTTAGAAGTAGCTTCAGCTAAACGTCTAGTTTCATCACTTGCAAGATCTACCTTCCACAGAACAGTAGAGCATGAATACAATTCAGCCAAGTTTTTGTCAATTCAGACCAAGGATCACCTTTTCTCCATTATCCAATAAGAAGTTCCTCATTTCTTTCTGAGATCTCATCAGAATGATCCTTACTGTCTATATTTCTTTTTTTTTTAAGTTTACTTATTTATTTTGAGACAGAGAAAGAGAGAACGGGTGGAGAGGCAGAGAGAAAGGGAGAGAGAAAGAATCCCAAGCAGGCTCTACATCCCAAGCAGAGTTGACATGGGGCTCGAACTCGGAATCGTGAGCTCATGACCTGAGCCTGAAACCAGGAGTCAGGCGCTTAACCAACTGAGCCACCCAGGTGTCCCTTTACTGTCTATATTTCTACTAACATTCTGTTAAGGATTACTTAGGTATCTTCTAAGATTGAGGCTTTCTCTATACATCTCATCTTTTCTGTCAAAGCCCTCACCAGAATTGACTTTAAAGATCCGACTATAAAAGAATAGTCTTTTTCTAGCATTCACCTCAAAACTCTTGTAGCCTGTATTCATTACACAGCTCCAAAGCTTTAGGCTGTTTTTTGTTTGTTTGTTTGTTTGTTTGTTTGTTTTTACCATGCACCCACTACTTCTGGTACAAATTTCTGTCACAGTCTATTCTGCTATAACAGAACACCATAGAATTGGTGGCTTATCAACAACAGAATTTTTTTCTTATACAGTTTTGGAAGCTGTAGGAAGCCCAAGATCAGGAGTTAGTAGATTCAGTGTCCAGTGAGAACCCACTTCCTGCTTCATAGACACCATCATCTTGCTGTTTCCTCACATGACATAAGGGATGAAGAAGCTCTATGGGGTTACTTTTAAAAAGGAACTAATCCCATTCATGAGTGTTCCACTCTGATGACGAATTGTTTCCTAAAGGCTTCACCTCCAGATACCATCACACTGGGGATTAGATTTCAACATGAATTTTGGGAGAACATAGCATTCAGTCTATAGCACCCTATAGCTATGTTTGTGCCTCTGATCCTAGTTATATTTCTTCAGCATTGGCATGTTGATCTAACATATGGAAATGTTGACTGGAGTTGGGAGATTAGTCTCAGTAACAGTTGAGCTTTTTAGGAAGAGTTGGCTAAACCCTACCATTGAGATTTCAGAAGATCTTCTTGCTAAAAAAATAACTTTGTTAAGGCATTTTTTTTTAAATCTTGGATACTGTGAGACTACCAGTGTCCCATATAAAAAGAGTTTTTGTTGTTGTTGTTGTTGTTTTTAAGTCAATCCAAAGTAATGTCTGTTCTTTAAGAAATTCTAATATCAAACTAATACCAAAAGATTGTCATTGGCCGTCCAAATACATATCATCAGTATTGAAATTGCCATATATCATTTAAAAACGAAAACCCATTTATTGTTAAACATGAGACACAATGTTTTATCTGAGGAACTATACGTTTTGCTTTTGTTACCTTTGTCTAAACAGTCTTCTTACTAATGCCTCAGACTGTCAATCTATTTTATTTTAAATAATACAGACTTTAAGGAATAAAACTAACTTTAATGAAAATATTACAAGTAGCCTGTGTCAATTGCAGAAATAATTAGTGCCTTTTTACAAATATTGTGGTATCATTGTTCCTCCATGTGACTGTAGGAAACTGGCTAAAATGTGACAGCTGCTACTGAACTCATTCAGAATGACAATACTTTTGAGGAGCTGTCTCTTCTGGTGTAGAGAAGATAACTGGGAAAACAATCTTTTTCCATTTTAATTCTGAGAACTTGATGACTTGGCTTGTGCCCAAGTCTGATTTAAAAAAAGAAAATTAGATCCAAACCAGGTTACTGTATGCCAGTCTTCCTTGTTACTTATTTATAAGAGCAAGAAAGAACCAATCCCTGATCTCCTCAGGAACATTAACACATGGGAAACCACAGCCTTACGAAAGAAAATGGGATTTTGAGAGGACTTATACTTATTACTAGTGACTTCTGGGAACACAAAGTATTTTAAAAACTAAAAATAGATCCAATATGACAAAGTTGAGACCCCAGTAATTTACCTCTGGTCCAAGAGTGTGTTATACATTTTCCTCTGTGACAGAGACAAGTTATCCTTTATGCCAGGAAACTTCTATTTTTTTTTTCCTTCCTAAAAATCTAATACGATCATGGTGAATATTGTGTGAACTAAGGATTCTTTATCTAGTATAAACATGGCTTTTAAGGATTCCATGAATTGATTTGAGGTAAAATTGTAAACAGAAAATAAAATCAGCCACTGCCCTATCTAGTTTCAAGTCTCTTATTTCTTCTTTAGGACACCAACTGGTAGCCTCTTATGCCTTGAGGAAGCCCATAGAGGCCAGCAACTACTTCTTATCATTTTCAAGTTTATTTGAGTACACTTTCTCATGAGTATTTTTCAAATGATGAATAGAAATTAAAAATCATTTCTTCAGTTGAGGGAGGGAGAGCTTGCTGGCAGAGTGCCAGCAGAGGAGGCACATTAAAGTGAATTAATGCTCACATACTTCCTTTCCACACAGACCTTTAACCTCTACGCATGACTGTATCTCAGGATTTGAGAACACATCTCCTTATTTTTGATAGCAAGAATAAGAAAATAAATAAAAGAAGTGCAATTTAATTAAAATAAAATAATAACTGGAAAAATGAAGAGGAGTGAATCTAATTTCATTAAGTTGCTAATATTTATTTAAAGTTACTTCAGAGAGGATGTGAGACATAACCACTGACTTCAACAGCTCAAGCCAACTGCAAATACTTTTATAAATCACTTCCTCTGTAGTATGTTGGCCTGAATATGCGTTATATTCAGCTATGTTTTAGTGAGCCTAATGAATTTGGTGGAACGATGTAAACATGACAAATATTGTATAATGATAGAAGACGCTGATCAAATCTTGGAGCAAACTCATGAGAATAATTCAAAAGGGGGAAAATGGTGATAATTCCTTTCCTTTCTGTACTTTGAGATTTCCAGATATTAAAATAAGGCCTTTATATTAAAACTGATATAGAAATGTACCTGAACTTGTAATTATAGGGTGATGAAGAACTATTTTTAAAGGTTTAATTTTTGGAAGTCAGACAAAAAGTAGACAGCTGAAAGGAAGTAGTATAACAACTATTATATCTGCTAATAAATGTTTTATAGAAAACAGTTCAGGAAAATAAAGTAGTTGTTTAAATTTATTACAGTACATAAGAAAAGAGATAAATGTAGACATTAGCTCATTAGTGACATCAGCAGGGGAACACAGCAACAATAAAACACAAATAGTTTTTAACCAAATGAATTTCTGCTTTTAAATCTTGCCAAGGGTGCTAAAAGAAAATTATCTGGTGTAGTGTGTAAATGCGTATGTTATTGTTAGGAAAATCATATGGCAGTGGTATAAATGAGCACCTGATTACATGATTATATTTCTAACCTAAAAATTATTTTTATAATTTTAGAAAAGGCAGAAAAATATAAGGAAGTACCCTCCTAAGATTTTGGTCTCTATTTAAATCTATTCTAAAGGAGACCTAATACCCTAGATAGACTATATAAGGCTACTTTGACATGAAGGAGAAGTCAGAGCTTTCTTTTTAGACAGTTAGTGTTATCATTACTTTTCTAATATTCATATCATCTCTAATTTACATTATAAGCATTAATACCAACATAGATGGAAAATATAATTAATGCAAACACTTTTAATTTCAACATATGATGTTTGAAAATATTCTAAATTCAAAATGTTATTGGCAGTAATTTACTATTTTCTAGACAGACTCTTCATTGAGAAGGGGAAATTAAAAGGGTACAACACAATTTCTCCAAGAGTTATTTATAATCATTGGTTAGCATCAAAATTGAATTACTTAAAATATTAATCTTGGCTTTTCTTCATTGGAACTAAATTAAATCTTCAGTAATACAAAAGTTTGTAGTTTAATTATATACATTCTTTCAAATTCAATTTAGACCACATAAATGTACTTTTCCATATTAACTTTTTCATGAAGTGTACAATTTTCACTTTGAAGGAAAAAAAAAGGATAGTTCAGTGTACAAATTGAAGAAGCCTATATTTATGGCCTGAATTATTAAAAAATAAATTTAGAAGAGCTGACTGCTGATTAAATCGTTATAACTATACAAGATTAGAGTAGGATTCTCTGAAAATAAAAACTACTGATCAATAATAATTTTGAAAACACAATGCTAAAGGCAGGTTCATCCATATGTATGAGTAAAGGTAAAAAGAGTTTGAAATTCACCTCTTATTCCTCAGTGAGGTATAAAGGGCACCCAGAAAGTTTATTCATAATATTTGCAAGTACATTTTTAAAGTTAAGATTTGAAATACAATCTTAAATAAAATACTTTCAATCTTATGCTTAACCTCGTGCCATACAGTGAAAATGAATGTTAGCACTACCCTGGAAATATTTTCGGATCATTTGTTGTATAAATCACTAAAATTGAAAATGCTCTATATGTAATAACTTTTGCTTTCTCAATGCACTCTTTCCCCCACCATATTCTTGATATTCATTCATTCATTCATTCATTCATTCATTCACTTAGCATTTTGTCTTCTTGTCTGATTCTCCCTAAAAATGGCAGTTTTATAAGAACAAGGACCTTTTTGTCTCTTTCAGTCCATGTGTATCTACTTTCTAGAAATTATCCTGGTTTCATAACTGGTGCTTGATTATTATTTGTTCAAAGACACAGACAAAAATTAATTCACAACTCTTTTAAAGTCTTGACCTATAATTTCCTTGGTTTCACCTAAGAGTCTTACATATATTTCAATGATTTAGTGACTATGGTATGCTGGTCAATATTTAAAAACTATCTCAGAAAAAGAAAATAAAAGAAACACCCTCATATGCAGCATTTGCTGATTTTTATGGTGGAATGTTCCTATCATTGATGATGCAATCAGCTCATAAAATTCTTGAAAATATATATAACAAGCAAGTCTTTTGAGTTGGTACAAGCTAGCTCCAGCATACTACTTTATATACACTGATTTTAAAGGGAAAAATTTCCTTTGGAGAATTTTGCAAAAAACTTCAAAAAGTTAAGAAGAGTTTTTGACTCCAGGATGCAAAGAACAGGATGGGGTGTTCCTTGGATCATATAGCAAAAAAGAGAGTAGAATAAACTTTACTTATTAATATAAAAATTCCAAATAATTATACAGATACTAATAATTGTATAAATAATGAAATAAATAAAAGTCAACAGCAGATCACAAAATTATTATACTACAACCATTTAAAATCTGTTGTGATTTATCAGAAAACTGGTGAATAAAACACTGAAAAAAGTAAATGTGCCTATCTCTAGCATTATACAAATAGTTTCTGTTTCTGTTCATCCTATTGTGCTGGATCTTCTAATTCTGCTAGATGAAATTTAGGGAAAGTCTCGTGAATTTTCAGGTCATTTTAGTTAATGAATGTTCAGTATTTTTATGCCCAATCTAGTGTAATCTTCCTCATTTCCCTAGAGTATTAAGAAGTTTCAGGGTCATTTCTTCTCTCCCTTTAAGCTTCTCCTCTTTCCCATTCCTGGACTCCTGACAGACAGTCACCTGAAATAGAAAGAGGTCGAATGAATGGCTCCTTCTCCTTCCCCCATCTTCTAATTTTCCTGTCTCCAATCCTTGTTTTGTTAACCAAGTGTGTTCCTGTTACTGGATCAGTGGAAGTGGAGGGAAAAAAGGACACAGTGAAGATCTGACTTGACTAGTGCTATTATCAAGTGGCAGAACCATCTCCAGGTTTCGCAGGTGTTTAAAGCTGTCCCTTCCTTCATGAGACATATGAGTGGCTTTTTCAGAGATTTAACTATTGCTCCTACTATCTTGCTCACAGTTCTCTTCATATAGATGCTTGCATCTCCTGGCTGTTTGGGGATCCCAGCAGTTCATCTCCCGGCAGGGATTAAATTATGTCTATAAGTGGCTTTTAACAACATCCAAGAGGGCCCTTTCCTGTCTTGCTCTTTCTTTCTAAACTCAGAAGGTTTGTAGGTATAAGTTTATGGTCTTTAACAAAAATAGTAATGTTCAGGGATGCCTGGGTGTCTCAGTTGGTTAAGTGTCTGACTCTTAATTTTGGCCTAGGTCATGATCTCTCTTAGTTGTGAGATCGAGCCCTGCATCAGGCCCCATGCTGGGTATGGAGGCTGCTTAAGACCATCTGTCTCTCCTTTTGCCCTTTCCCTGCTCATGTTCTCTCTGTCTCAAAAACGAACAAATAAATAAATGAAAGAATGAATGAATGAATAAATCAATCAATAAATAAATAGTACTATTCAAATTGTCTATTTCTTCTTGAGTGAGTTTTGCTAGTTTGTGTTTTTCAAGGAATTTGTCCATATCATCTAAGTTATCAAATGTATTGCCATAAAGTATTCAGAATATTTCATTACCAGAATTAAAGTCTGTAAACTAGTATACATTGTTTCTTTTTATTACCTTATTAGGACCTCTGTTACAAATTTGTGGAACAAAGTGGCAAGAGCAGACATTGTAGTTTTGTTACAGATTTTTGGTAGAGTATAAACACAGAAATTGGGACTCATTTCCTTGTAGCTCACTCCTTTCCAAGATTTTTCCATTCAATGATCAGCTGCTATGACAGCCCATAACTATATCCTTTGATGCCCCAAGCTAGTAAATTTATGGATCTTTGTTTGAATTTCAACTATTTTTGCCTTGTGGAGTATTGAATATGCTCAGGAAGGAGTTTCATATCAACACAAATAACAAATAGAATTGTGGGCTATTCAAGGCTCTACATATCTGCAGTTTCTGCCCATTTTTGGCCACTTATCAGAACTTCAAATAGCTGTTTTTACATATTTTGAATTGAATTTATAATTGCTATCTGTGGGTGTGTATGCACTCATTACCAAAAGAGTAACTACATATATTACTTTTTTTTAACATTTATTAATTATTGAGAGACAGAGAGATACACAGCATGAACATGGGAGGGGCAGAGAGAGAAGGAGACTCAGAATCCCAAGCAGGCTCCAGGATCTGAGCCGTCAGCACAGAGCCCCACATGGGGCTTGAACTCACAAACCACGAGATCATGACCTGAGTCATGATCTAAATACATTAGTTGGCTAAACTGACTGAGCCACCCAGGTGCCCCCATATATTACTTTGAAATCTGGAAAGCACCACATCAAAATAGAAAAAATATAAAATAAACTACATCTTATTGCATATTGTGGTACTCAGTGCCAGTAGCAATCTATGGATTTAATTACTTAAAGCAAATATGTGGAAATTTTTCAGTATGTGAATGTGTTAATTTGTAGATATATTTTCATATTAAAAAAAGAAGAAAAAAATTCAGATACATTCAGGTATTTTTACCTTCAATCACTATAGTTGCCTCTGAAAGTCAAGAAAAAAACCATAAAATGACCCAAACACAAAATATACACTACAAGCTATTTTGTTCTGCCATGAAAACTGGGTCTTTGTATATAAAATTATAAGATATGTTATTCTTTATGAGGAAATAATTGACAATTTTAAAAGAAAGATGACCTCCTCTGTACTAGTTGAAACTATAATTTGAAAATGCATGTTCCTGTTAAGGCTTGCTTTATTTTTTCACAAACTAAGTTGAAGTTAGAAACAGAAACTCTCTAAGTAACTAGGTTTCCAAGAGCTGAATTGTTGTGATTCAATTATTTGAGTTACTTAATAATAAATGGTTCCATAGAAAATTTTCATTTCTACAACATAGATGGTAAAGCAAAGGCACATTGATAACAGTTTTCTCCAGTGAGAAGACAAAAGAGAAGTCACAATAACTTATCCAACAAGAACTTGATGGTATTCATAGTGCCCATTTGCAAATTACATATAACCACTCTGTGCTATCTTTCTGAAGCATGTAATTTAATTTTTTAAAATATTTTGTAGGTGAATATAATCTTGTTGAAATTGAGGGTTTAATAATAAGTACAGAACATTTGAGGTAATGTGAAGGTCTAGGGAGATTTAAAAAATGACTTTTCTTCAGAACTTGCTGTTAAATAACTCACTTCCCTTAACATCTGTGGATATCTAAATTGTTCACAGTGAATGATCAGAGCAAATATTTCAGCTGTAGCATTTCCATAAAAGCAATCATTTGTATAGCTTTATATTCCTATAAGTTCTTATATATCTGTTTTTAGAATGCATTATAGGTTTCCCATCTAGAGCCATCTAAGCCATTATTTTAAAGCAGAATACTGTAATTTTCAGGTAAGTATTATTCTATGTACAACATCTCTTCAAGTATACTTCACAAATTATCACTTTAAATAGAGAATATTTCACATGACCCAACTTAACCATAAGACATCTAATAGCACCCTTTTAATCCCAACATCATAATGAATTTGTTATATTTTTCACACTGGTGAATAAATGGAAAAAAGTTCAGAGTTTAGTTACATTAGTTGTAATAAATTATCTTTTTCCATGTGAATGTCATTGAATTTTTAAATTAAGCAAATATCTAAGATAATCACAGTATTTTTTTAGAAGTTAATGTTATAGAAACAAAGATTTGGCAAAAAATGGCAAGTTTGAAATTTAAAAAAGTACCCAGTAATGTGTTTAGGACGTATAGAGACTTAAAAGCTACCATGAAAGTGCAAAGTGATATATTGTGTCTAGAATGAGATCTTTGGATTCAAACATACTTTGGGTTTCATTATCAATTATATTTATTTGCTAGTAGTGTGACATTAGGAATATTGTTTATTTGCTATAGATTTCCTAATCTGTGAAATAGAGTGAGAATTTACTTCATAGAATTATTGTATAATTTAAATGAGGTAAATCATAATCTAGTATAGTGGATGGTACTAGAAAATAATGATTCCTTTGCTTTGTATTGAAGTTTGCTCTCTCTTCTCTTTTTAAATTAGTGATACCAGGGCTAAAACTTGTGTATCTGTGATTCTCATGTTCCCAATGAAGATGTGTGTAAATTTCATAAATGCGCTGTTTGTAGGATATGTATTGCATATAAACATACTCATTAAAATTCAAATTAGTTTAGACAGAAAATTAATTTTTATTTATTTATTTATTTAAATTCAAGTTAGTTAATGTACAGTGCAATATTAGTTGCAGGAGTAGAACCCAGTGATTCATCACTTATATGTAACATCCAGTGCTCATCCCAACAAGTGCCCTCCTTAATGCCCATCACCCATTTAGCCCATCCCCCCACAACCTCCTCTCCAGCAACCCTCAGTTTGTTCTCTGTATTTAAGAGTCTCTTATGGTTTAGCTCCCTCTCTGTTTTTATCTTATTTTTCCTTATATATTTAAAAAATGCCTTTGGAATGAACAATGTATAATGTATTCCCATACTTTGATATGTAGTCTTTTTATCAGTTGGATTTATGAAAAGGGGATACTTTAAAAATTTAGAGGTGCCTGAGTGGCTCAGTCACCTGGGCGTCTGACTTTGTCTCAAGGTCATAATCTCATGGTCCATGAGTTTGAGCCCCATATTGGGCTCTGTACTGACAGCTCAGAGCCTGGAGCCTACTTCACATTCTGTGTCTCCCTCTCCCCGCCCGCTCTCTCTCAAAAGTAAACATAAAAAATTTTTTGACAATTTAATCCACATAACTTTTCATTCACCCATGTTATACAACAGCATATATCTGTCTCATATGTACACACAAACATGCACACACACACCTGGGAATTTTAGCAAACTGTAAGAATATATAGATGCCTTGACATAGTCATGATTAGAAGGATAAGATAAAGCATTTGATATGGGCTATATGTTCTTTATTATTCAGATATCTCTCTGAAAATATTATTGTTCTCCTTAGTCTCTAAATATTGTTAACTTCAAAAATAAAGTCCTAACAACCAGATGCCATAATTCAATTAAACAATCTCTAAATTGCCCCAAATTATAACAATTTCAAATAGTAGTGTGTTAAAGGAAGTTTCTTAGAATATAGGAAACATCTTGCTGAATTAAGTTTATTGTACTTCAAGCTCAGAATTTTATCTGCAACAAAGAGTATGTTGATGAAACTCATATTAAAAGTATAAGTTTGTGGGCACTCAACTGGTTAAGTGTCTGACTTGATTTCAGCTCAGGTCATGATCCCAGGGTCATGGGATCGAGCCCTGTGTCATGCTCTGGGCTGAGTGCAGAGCATGCTTAAGATCCTCTCTCTCTCTGCCCTTCTCTTCTGTGCTCTCTCTCTCTCTCTCTCTCTCAAAAAAAAGGAGGGGGGAAGTTTAAAAAAACGTGTAGGTTTGCAAAACAAAGTCTTTGGTTTCTTTCAATACATTCCATAGATTAAATGAACTCTAGCTTTTTTATAACTTTCTTTTGAACTATGTGAAGAAAATTGCATGGTGTATATATATTCAGAAATATATTCATCAATGCTGCACTTACTAAAGGAAAATAGAAAACAGATATTTTATAGGATTTTTAAAAGTTTCTTGGAATAAGGATGAAATAAGAAATTATTTGCATTTCAAGACTAACATAATAAAATCTTTGCATGGCCTGAAAAGATATTTTAGTCTGTAGCCTTTCAATTACCAAAAACAAAACAAAGCAAAACTCTGATTACAAGTCTTTGAGGCACATTCCCTATAGAACTGCAGGCAGAAGGACTTGTGCTTAGAAAGGTATCAAGCACGTTTGTATTTTCAGCATACACCATATCTTCAGTGTATGTCATAACACAAAAGTATAGATCTTTTACAAAATTTCTTATGACCTGGTGGTGACTGGGTTGCTCAGTCGGTTTAGCCACCCACTCTTGATATCGGCTCAGGTCATGGTCTCCCGGTGCTTGAGATTGAGTCCCATGTTGGGCTCCATGTTGACAGTGCAGAGCCTGCTTGGGATTCTCTCTCTCTCCCTCTCTCTCTGCCACCCCACCACTCATGAGCTTGTACTGGCTCTCTCAAAATAAATAAACATTTAACAAAATTTATGACTTATTCCTTCATTCTTCTGCAATTTGATTAATGTGTATTTTCCATGCATTGAACAACTTTCATTGTTGAATTATCCCTGCTCATATTTTCCTCTTTGTCTTTACCTGTTCCAGAAACTTTGTACTTATGGATATACTAATGAGGCCAATTCCTTCTTGAGTTTCTTTATTTACTTGAATACAAATTACAAGAGTATGTTGCTCTCTGTACTATTGTTCCTACATAAATTCAAGATTGATAATATTATGAAAGTATCTGATATGCCTGAAATTATTTGAAGTGCAGTCAATTCCCTTACCATTTTTGCATTATTTAATTAAAATGGTATATTCTGCATATCAAGTTTATTTTATCAGAGCCATTTATATCACATGCTATCTTAAGAATATTAAAATTTTCCAACTTATTCATTTTACAAATATAGTCATATTTTATTCATTCAACACTGTTAGGCCTAGAGAAATAAATAAAAAGAAATTATCAAATTTTACCCTTACCCTTAACCTAAGAAAATTGAGGACAAACTTTTAGTGCTGTGTCTTTCGATTATGTTTCAACTTCGTAAAACATTTTGTTTTTGTTTAGTGACATGGGGGAACTTTCTTCTGACTTCGTTAAAAGATTATGAATACTTTCAGTTTCTAGATAATTAACTTTAGATAAGTGAGATTTGCTAAAATTTGTCTGAACTAAAGTAATTTTGAAGAAGACCACCAAAGCAGGAGGCATCACAATCCCAGAATTTAGCCTCTACTACAAAGCTGTAATCACCAAGACAGCATGGTATTGGCATAAAAACAGACACATAGACCAATGGAATAGAATAGACACCCCAGAACTAGACCCACAAACGTATAGCCAACTAATCTTTGACAAAGCAGGAAAGAACATCCAATGGAAAAAAGACAATCTCTTTAACAAATGGTGCTGGGAGAACTGGACAGCAACATGCAGAAGGTTGAAACTAGACCACTCTCTTCCACCATTCACAAAAACAAATGGATAAAGGACCTGATTGTGAGACAGGAAACCATCAAAACCCTAAAGGAGAAAGCAGGAAAAACCTCTCTGACCTCAGCCGCAGCAATTTCTTACTTGACACATCCCCAAAGGCAAGGGAATTAAAAGCAAAAATGAACTACTGGGAACTCATGAAGATAAAAAGCTTCTGCACAGCAAAGGAAACAACCAACAAAACTAAAAGGCAACCAACAGAATGGGAAAAGATATTTGCAAATGACATATCAGACAAAGGGCTAGTATCCAAAATCTATAAAGAGCTCACCAAACTCCACACCCAAAAAACAAATAATGCAGTGAAGAAATGGGCAGAAAACATGAATAGACACTTCTCTAAAGAAGACATCCGGATGGCCAACAGGCACATGAAAAGATGCTCAACGTTGCTCTTCATCAGGGAAATACAAAACAAAACCACACTCAGATATCACCTCACGCAGTCAGAGTGGCCAAAATGAACAAATCAGGAGACTATAGATGCTGGAGAGGATGTGGAGAAATGGGAACCCTCTCGCACTGTTGGTGGGAATGCAAATTGGTGCAGCCACTCTGGAAAACAGTGTGGAGGTTCCTCAGAAAATTAAAAATAGACCTGCCGTATGACCCAGCAATAGCACTGCTAGGAATTTACCCAAGGGATACAGGAGTACTGATGCATAGGGGCACTTGTACCCCAATGTTTATAGCAGCACTCTCAACAATAGCCAAATTATGGAAAGAGCCTAAATGTCCATCCACTGATGAATGGATAAAGAAATTGTGGTTTATATACACAATGGAGTACTATGTGGCAATGAGAAAGAATGAAATATGGCCCTTGGTAGCAACATGGATGGAACTGGAGAGTGTGATGCTAAGTGAAATAAGCCATACAGAGAAAGACAGATACCATATGGTTTCACTCTTATGTGGATCCTGAGAAACTTAACAGAAACCCATGGGGGAGGGGAAGGAAAAAAAAAAGAGGTTAGAGTGGAAGAGAGCCAAAGCATAAGAGACTCTTAAAAATTGAGAACAAACTGAGGGTTTATGGGGGATGGGAGGGAGGGAACGGTGGGTGATGGGTATTGAGAAAGGCACTTTTTGGGATGAGCACTGGGTGTTGTATGGAAACCAATTTGACAATAAATTTCATATATTGAAAGAAATAAAAAATAAAATTTGAACTATCAAATATCAACTGTGTATTTGACCCAATTGATTTATCCTGCCCCTCTTACTAATTATTTTAGTACATCTGCTCCTTTCCAACACTACCTCATTCCCCAAATTATTAAATTAAGAAGCCACGTATTAAACTGCCATAAATGTGTTTAATATCACACACCAAAACAAATTTAACAAATCCCATGGCGTGGTTTGAAAAAATATAAAAAGTTTAAAAGGTAACACATAGTTTAGTTCTGTTGCTTGCTTTTTATTTCCCTCCCATTTTCTTCTTTTAATTTCTCCTTCCCTTCTTTATCTCTTTTATCCTTTATTTTTGGACAGTGTTTAAACATGATTAAGTGTTTGGTTTCTAGGCAATTTTTATCACAAACTAATATTATTTCAACAGAATGAGGCCTTTAAAATAGTTATTCTCAAACCTAAAGGATTGAATGATTTCATGGCTGTGACAATAATATTGGTAAAATTATATTGGTTTGTTAACTATTTGGTGTGGACAGAATTGTTTTGCTATAACTCGAGACATGATCAAATTCATACCATAAATATCAAGAATAAAAATTTTTAAAAATATGATCTAAACCACTTTCAATAAACAGTAACTCCAATTTAGGTCAGACAGTGCAAAATTATTCTTACTCTGGAAGAAGAGCATATCAAAATACAGAGGATTTAGTTGGAAGGTTTCTAAATGTAATGAATCCTTGTCAAATTCCCTGGGGATTTTTACTTCTCAGCATGACTCTATTAGCCTCTGAGCGCCTTAGAGGCGAAACTGTGTCACTCTTATTCTCAGCAAAAAATCTGATATTGGTAATAGTAACAAATGATTAAAAATTACCACTCCTAATTACTTTAGATGCTCTATACATGTTGAATTAACATACCTGGAAATATCCTTGTGGTCAGCTACCTTAAGTTAAAAGGTGTAACTTATTATAGATTTTCAAATTAAAAGTGCCTTTGATTTCAAATTAAAAGTGCCTAGACTTGGTAGCTAAGATGACATTTCCTTATGAATAATTTTCTGCCATGAAAAAAATCAAAATCTTAATGAAGAAAGGACAAATATAAATTTCTAATCTAGAGAAATGAGATTGGGGCTTAATGATTCACTGAACCAATATTGGAAAAATAGCCTTGGGAAAAGGAATGTGTGAATTATAAGAGAACCAGGAGCAGAATGAGAGATCATCCCTGGAACTGGGGAAGAGGTCGATGTAGGACAAGAACATGATTCTTAAATGATGGGTGGTGACATTACTGATATGGTTTATATAGATTATGTGATATAAATAGATTGAAGAGGAATTCAAAATTATCATGTAAATTTCTAGATGAGAGAATTTTTAGGATTTATTACATAGAAATAGAGACAATGTAATTAAGAAATTCTATGATGCCAATTTCAGCAATAAATTATTTGCCTGATTGGCTCTTTATTTCTCACCTGTTTTTTTTTTTTAATGTTTGTATGTGAAAAAAATTGTTCCTGTTTCCAGGAGGTATTAGTATATAACTGATAATCATATCTTAGAATTGGAAGTGCTACTTAAAAAATAAAACAAGAGATTGGGAAAGATGGCGGCATAGGAGGATGCTGGGCTCACTGTGTCCTGCTGATCACTTAGATTCTGCCCACATCTGCCTAACTTACCCAGAAAACCACCAGAAGACTAGCAGAATGTACTCTCCGGAGCTAAGCATAGACGAGAGGGCCACGGGAGAGGGTAGGAAGGGCGGAGATGCGGCGGTGAGCACTAGACGGACTGGCAGGAGGGAGCCAGGGCGGTGCAGGGGCAGCCAGCCCACCCAGCAAGGCAGAGCCCTCGAGTCTGGCTTGCAAAAGCGGAGGGGCTGGATGGAGTGTGTTCTCACAGTCAGTGGGATTTAACATCTGGAATGTTATAAGTCAACAGCTCTGCTCGGCAGCTGGAGGGAGAGTTGTTGAGCCCTGGAGGACAGAGCTCAGCTTTGTAGGGGAACAAAGGCACTGGGAAGTGCCATCTCTCTTGCCCATCCCCCAGCCAAAATCCCAAAGGTAACCAGTTACCATCACCAAACTTGCTTGCACCATGCAAACACCCAATGCTGTGCTTCTGCAGATCTATCCCTCCAACGGGTCTGCCTCCCTCCCAGTGCCACAGGGCCCCTCCCGAAATGGACCACCAAAGGCAAAGTGAGCTGGGCCAGCCTCTCCTGCCCCTGTGCACCTTGCGGATCCACCCCAGCTAATACACCAGATCCCATCGAAGCAGCACCACAAGCCTGGCAGTGTGCAAGTAGCCCAGACAGAGGCCATACCACTCCACAGTCCTGCCCCTAGGAGAGGGAAGATAAGGTACACACCAGTTGGACTGTGGCCCCAGTGGTGGGCTGGGGGCAGACATCAGGTCTGACTGCGGCCCCGCCCACCAACGGAAGTTACTACAGACACCATAGGGGAAGACTCCTGCAGTTCCCCGCCACTCCAGGAACTATCCAAAATGACAAAACGGAAGAATTCCCCTTAAAGAAACTCCAGGAAGTAGCGACAGCTAACGAACTTATCAAAAACGATTTAAGCAATATAGCAGAAAATGAATTTAAAATAATAGGCATAAAATTAGTGGCTGGGCTTGAATAAAGTATAGAGGACAGAAGAGAATCTATTACTATAGAGATCAAGGGACTAAGAAACAGTCAGGAGGAGGTAAAAAATGCTATAAATGAGCTGCAAAATAAAATGGAGGTGACCACTCCTCCATTTTATGGAGCTCGGATGGAAGAGGCAGAGGAGAAAATAGGTAAATTAGAAGATAAAATTATGGAAAAAGAAGCTGAGAAAAAGATTTAAAAAATCCAGGAATATGAGGGGAGAATTAGAGAACTAAGTGACATAATTAAACGAAATAATATATGCATAATTGGGATTCCAGAGTAGGAAGAGAGAGGGAAAGGTGCTGAAGGTGTACTTGAAGAAATCATAGCTGAGAACTTCCCTGAACTGGGGAAGGAAAGGACATTGAAATCCAAGAGGCACAGAGAACTTCATCAGATATAACTTGAATCGATCCTCTGCATAACATATCATACAAATACAAAATACAAAGATAAAGAGAAAATTCTGAAAGCAGCTAGGGATAAACATGCTCTAACATATAAAGGGAGACTGATAAGACTTGTGACAGATCTGTCTACTGAAACTTGGCAGGCCAGAAAGGAATGGCAGGAAATCTTCAATGTGATGAACAACAATAACAAAAAAAATGCAGCCAAGAATCCTTTATCCAGCAAGTCTGTCATTCAGAATAGAAGGAGAGATAAAGGTCTTCCCAATCAAACAAAAACTGAAGGAATTCATCATCACTAAACCAGCCCTACAAGAGGTCCTAAGGGGGATCCTGTGAGACAAAGTACCAGAGACATCGCTACAAGCATGAAACCTACAGACATCACAATGACTCTAAACCCATATCTTTCGATAATAACACTGAATGTAAACGGACTAAATGAGCCAACCAAAAGACACAGTGTATGCGGATGGATAAAAAAACAAGACCCATCTATTTGCTGTCTACAAGAGACTCATTTTAGACCTGAAGACACCTTCAGATTGAAAGTGAGGGGATGGAGAACTATTTATCATGCTACTGGAAGTCAGAAGAAAGCTGGAGTAGCCATACTTATATCAGACAAACTAGACTTTAAAGGCTGTAACAAGAGATGAAGAAGGGCATTATATAACAATCACAGGGTCTATCCATCAGGAAGAGCTAAAATTATAAATGTCTATGCGCCGAATATGGGAGCCCCCAAATATATAAAATAATTAATCACAAACATAAGCAAACTTATTGATAAAAATGTGGTAATTGCAGGGGACTTTAATACTCCACTTACAGCATTGGATAGATCATCTAGACACAGGATCAATAAAGAAACAAGGGCCCTGAATGATACATTGGATCAGATGGACTTGACAGATATGTTTAGAACTCTGCATCCCAAAGCAACAGAATATACTTTGTTCTTGAGTGCACATGGAACCTTTTCCAAGATAGATCACATACTGGGTCACAAAACAGCCCTTCATAAGTGTAAAAGAATTGACTTCATACCATGCATACTTTCAGACCACAATGTGATGAAGCTTGAAATCAACCACAGGAAAAAGTCTGGAAAACCTCCAAAAGCATGAGGGTTAAAGAACACCCTACTAAAGAATGAATGGGTCAACCAGGCAATTAGAGAAGAAATTTAGAAATACATGGAAACAAATGAAAATGAAAATACAACAATCCAAATGCTTTGGGATGCAGCGAAGGCAGTCCTGAGAGGAAAATACATTGCAATCCAGGCCTATCTCAAGAAACAAGAAAAATCCCAAATACAAAATCTAACAGCACACCTAAAGGAAATAGAAGCAGAACAGCAAAGGCACCCCAAACCCAGCAGCATAAGAGAAATAATAAAGATCAGAGCAGAGATAAACAATATAGAATCTAAAAAAACTGTAGAGCAGATCAACGAAACCAAGAGTTGGTTTTTTGAAAAAATAAACAAAATTGATAAACCTCTAGCCAGGCTTCTCAAAAAGAAAATGGAGATGACCCAAATAGATAAAATCATGAATGAAAATGGAATTATTACAACCAATCCCTCAGAAATACAAGCAATTATCAGGGAATACTATGAAAAATTATATGCCAACAAACTGGACAACTCGGAAGAAATGGACAAATTCCTAAATACCCACACACTTCCAAAACTCAAACAGGAAGAAATAGAAAACTTGAACAGATCCATAACCAGTGAAGAAATTGAATTAGTTATCAAAAATCTCCCAACAAGAGTCCAGGACCAGAAGGCTTCCCAGGGGAATTCTACCAGACATTTATAGCAGAGATAATACCTATCCTTCTCAAGCTGTTCCCAAAAATAGAAAGGGAAGGGAAACTTCCAGACTCATTCTATGAAGCCAGCATTACTTTGATTTCTAAACGAGACAGAGACCCAGTAAAAAAAGAGAACTACAGGCCAATATCCCTGATGGATATGGATGCAACAATTCTCAATAAGATACTAGCAAATCGAATTCAACAACATATAAGAAGATTTATTCACCATGATCAAGTGGGATTCATTCCTGGGCTGCAGGGCTGGTTCAGCATTTGCAAATCAATCAATGTGATACATCACATTAATAAAAGAAAAGATAAGAACCATATGATCCTGTCAATCGATGCAGAAAAAGCAGTTGACAAAATTCAGCATCCTTTCTTAATAAAAACCCTTGAGAAAGTCGGGATAGAAGGAAGATACTTAAACATCATAAAAGCCATTTATGAAGAGCCCACAGCTAATATCATGCTCAATGCAGAAAAACCGAGAGCTTTCTCCCTGAGATCAGGAACACAACAGGGATGTCCACTCTCACTGCTGTTGTTTAACATAGTGTTGGAAGTGCTAGCATCAGCAATCAGACAACAAAAGGAAACCAAAGGCATCAAAATTGGCAAAGATGAAGTCAAGCTTTCACTTTCTGCAGATGACATGATATTATACATAGAAAGCCAAATAGACTCCACCAAAAGTCTGCTAGAACTGATACATGAATTCAGCAAAGTCGCAGGATACAAAATCAATGCATAGAAATCGGTTTCATTCTTATACAGTAATAATGAAGCAACAGAAAGACAAATAAAGAATCTGATCCCATTCACAATTGCACCAAGAAGCATAAAATACCTAGGAATAAACCTAACCAAAGATGTAAAAGATCTGTATGCTGAAAACTATCGAAAGCTTATGAAGGAAATTGAAGAAGATATAAAGAAATGGAAAAACAATCCGTGCTCATGGATTGGAAGAATAAATATTGTCAAAATGTCAATACTACCCAAAGCTATCTACACATTCAATGCAATCCCAATCAAATTTCCACCAGCATTCTTCTCGAAGCTAGAACTAGCAATCCTAAAATTTGTATGGAACCACAAAAGACCCCGAATAGCCAAAGTAATTTTGAAGAAGAAGACCAAAGCAGGAGGCATCACAATCCCAGACTTTAGCCTCTACTACAAAGCTGTAATCATCAAGACAGCATGGTATTGGCACAAAAACAGACACATAGGCCAATGGAATAGAATAGAAACCCCAGAATTAGACCCACAAAAATATGGCCAACTAATCTTTGACAAATCAGGAAAGAGTAGCCAACAGAAAAAAGACAATCTCTTTAACAAATGGTGCTGGGAGAACTGGACAGCAACATGAGAAGATTGAAACTAGACCGCTTTGTTACACCATTCACAAAAATAAACTCAAAATGGATAAAGGACCTGAATGTGAGACAGGAAACCATCAAAACCCTAAAGGAGAAAGCAGGGAAGAACCTGTCTGACCTCAGCTACAGCAATTTCTTACTTGACACATCCCCAAAGGCAAGGGAATTAAAAGCAAAAATGAACTACTGGGAACTCATGAAGATAAAAAGCTTCTGCACAGCAAAGGAAACAACCAACAAAACTAAAAGACAACCAACAGAATGGGAAAAGATATTTGCAAATGACATATCAGACAAAGGGCTAGTATCCAAAATCTATAAAGAGCTCACCAAACTCCACACCCAAAAAACAAATAATGCAGTGAAGAAATGGGCAGAAAACATGAATAGACACTTCTCTAAAGAAGACATCCGGATGGCCAACAGGCACATGAAAAGATGCTCAACGTTGCTCTTCATCAGGGAAATACAAAACAAAACCACACTCAGATATCACCTGATGCCAGTCAGAGTGGCCAAAATGAACAAATCAGGAGACTATAGATGCTGGAGAGGATGTGGAGAAACGGGAACCCTCTTGCACTGTTGGTGGGAATGCAAATTGGTGCAGCCACTCTGGAAAACAGTGTGGAGTTTCCTCAAAAAAGTATAAATAGACCTACCCTATGACCCAGCAATAGCACTGCTAGGAATTTACCCAAGGGATACAGGAGAGCTGATGCATAGGGGCACTTGTACCCCAATGTTTATAGCAGCACTCTCAACAATAGCCAAATTATGGAAAGAGCCTAAATGTCCATCAACTGATGAATGGATAAAGAAATTGTGGTTTATATACACAATGGAATACTACGTGGCAATGAGAAAAAATGAAATATGGCCCTTGGTAGCAACATGGATGGAACTGGAGAGTGTTATGCTAAGTGAAATAAGTCATACAGAGAAGGATAGATTCCATATGTTTTCACTCTTATGGGGATCCTGAGAAACTTAACAGAAGACCATGGGAGGGGGAAGGAAAAAAAATGGTTAGAGAGGGAGGGAGCCAAAATATAAGAGACTCCTAAAAGCAGAGAACAAACTGAGGGTTTATGGGGGATGGGAGGGAGTGTAGGGTGGGTGATGGGTATTGAGGAGGGCACCTGTTGGGATGAGCACTGGGTGTTGTATGGAAACCAGTTTGACAATAAATTTCATATTAAAAAACAAAACAAAACAAAACACAACTCTATCAGGAAAAATATTTGAAGATCTAGTAGATATTTGGTGTTGTATAAGTTACAAACTTATACATGGCCCATGCCTTTTATTAATTTCACACTCCAGGTAGACTTATCTTTAACTTGAATATTTCTAGCTATTAAGAGCTAACCTAGTGTACATATGAGTTAGAATCCCAATAAGATGGCAAATAGGATTAAAATAGGCTTATTTAAAGGCAATAATTACAAATATGAAATTTTGGAAGAATCAGCAGTAACATGGAAGCAACAGCTAAAGCTCCTAGTCCAGATAGGGTAAGAAAGGAAGCTGATAGTAGAACTTGGAGAAAATTGTGTAGAGTTGGCCATTTTAAGGAGAGTAGTGACATTTGGTCACAATGATGGCCAGTTCAAGGTGACCTTGAAAGGCAGGCACCAGGGGAAGAAATATTGTCATCTCACTTTATTCTCTCCCTTAGATATTCCATGCTGTTTCCCATTGGCCAAAAACAACTGAAAGCAAATTCCATATATGTGGGCCTCTTGGTACAGAAAGTAGAACAAAATGCAGACTATAGAACAGACATTTTGCCCCTCAATATGCACTCTTGTCCTTTGCCTATATAAGAATTGAACTTCCCTAACATAGCAAATGCACAAAATCTCATCATCCTCCATATAATTATGAAGTGTCAGAAAAAGTCTGGACATAATCTCACATGAAATTTAAAATACTAGTTTTCATATTCTCCATGAAGGTATTCTTCACATAGGTTGGGAAGTATAAGAAAAGAAGCACTGAGTAACATAAAACATAGCTACTGCCTTCCCCATATCTTTCTCTGCTCACAAATTCCCATGATAAGATTTTAAAAGGTTCACAAAATAAGGGTGGAATAAGAAATGTTTTGAATTTCAGTTCAACAGTATACCTTCCTTGTTTCCTTTTTCTCTGCCAGCAAGTTTCCCCCCTAGTGTGTTAAACAAGATTTTTTTGTTTTGTTTTGTTTGTTAGTTGTGGGATGACCCAAATCTTCATTCCCACAGATGTGAATCTTGGGAGGACAGTCTGTGTTGGTTTTCCATGGCCCAGGTCTATTGCAAAAATGAATGAGAGATGTCCCTGGTAGTCATGATCAGTCATCAACTACTAGTTCAACAACACCCCTTCTCGAACTTGTTTTGTAGACATGATGAGAGCAAACTGGACATGGGGCAGGCTCAGTTTCCAATTCATTAGAAACTTGATTGTGTCTACTTTGGAAACATTCCTCTCTTGTCCACTATAACTTCTAAATCCATCATTCCAAGGTTGTGGGTGAGTGAAACAAGTTTTTTTTTTTTTTCTTCAGTGAGTTATTAAATACAGGTATTCTGTACAGGTATCTTCACTTTTCAAAAATTTGTGTTAGTGCCACTCTGTTTTTATGAAAGACTTACATTAGCAAGTACCTGCTTTCTCTAGTGAAAGAAATCCAAAGATTTCACTTTCATGAAAAAAGGCAAAAAGTGAAAATGGCCTTCAACGTTTGTTTTGCAGTGAGCTGTTATAGAGGTAGCACACAATCCAAGCAGGGAGAGTGGCACCCTTTCATTAATAAATTAATGGTAATTGCTTCTTGGCTTTACGCTTTGTTGGCTTATAAAATGTTTCGTAGTTCCACTTTACTTTCAGATAGTGAGGGAAACCTGTATAATTGTAAGTTCACACCCATCTCGATCCTGACTTCTGTACCCTACTTATATAGGGGAGTGTCAATATACATTGGTTGTGGATTTAAAGTATATATCACATCCTGTAAATTTGCACCCCAACCTCACAGTGTGTCATTTCCCAGCTGGGAACATACAGGAGACTTCAGCAGATGATTTTTACCGTTTTATCAGAATGGCTACTTCTCTATGAGTAATGATAAAAGACCAGTCTCTTTATATGTGAGGTCAATACCAATCTTTTTGTCATGAACTGTATAGGCAGGTGAAAGAGCATATTGTGGGGATGCCTCGGTGATGGAATAAGTATTTTATGGGTTGACTAATGGTAGTATTTACACATGTCCTTCAGGCAGGAAAAATAAACCTATACCTAGATTTTGTATTTCTTTTTTTTTAAAGTTTCTTTATTTATTTTGGGAGGAGGGAGGGGCAGAGAGAGAAGGAAAGACAATCCCAGGCAGGCTTCTCACTGTCAGTGCAAAGCCCAATGTGGGACTTGAACTCATGAACTGTGAGATCATAACCTGAACTGAAGTTGTATGCTTAACCCACTGAGCCACCAAGGGGCCCCTAGATTTTGTATTTATTAAGAGGACAAAGAATTGCCTTCTATCCATGAGAGGGGTCCAACCATCCCCAAAGTAGGTGGTTAGTCCACTCACGGGATGATACAAATTGGGACTTAGCATTGGCTTTTGGTGTTGCAGATTGGGCACTCAGCAGTGAAGATAGCTGGATTTATCTTGGTGTTTTAATTATCTATTGTATTTTTGAAGTTTAGCCCAAATTTCTGTAGCTAAAACAACAATAAATATTTCTTATATCTCTATTTTTGTGGATCAGGAATCCGACTCATTGTCTCTCATGGAATTCCCAACAGATATTGGCCAGGATTGCAGTCATTTAAAGTTTGTTTGGAGATAGAAGACCCATTTCCAAGGTGTCTCACACACATGGCTAACTGTAGGCAGAAGTCTCAATTCTTTTCCATTACTGTTCAGGGTGGATTTAGAGTAGCTTTTAATTTAGCTCTAAATTAGGTTAGCTCTATTAGACCTTCTGTGGACTCTACTGAACGCCCATGATGTCCAATGTGGTCTCTTTATTCTGTGAGTCAAAACTGAAGGTCCCTTAGCCCTATGTTTGATCTGGGAATCATTTGGTTTATAGCCTCCTAGTAATTCTTTACTCAGCATAAAGAAGAATCACTACACATGTACTCCTTATTGTTCACTCAAGGGGAATCCTGTGCAGATTTCAGGAGCTCTTTCTTCTTATGGCTCCTTTTCTGATATTCTGCACCAAACATTCTCTTTGCTTTAGTTTCCCTGAATTCTGATGTAGCAGTTTGCATTCAAAATTCTGTCTGCTGTAGACTCCCTGAGCTCTGACCTGGTACTTTGCACCAAAAATTCTGTGATAGTCTTCTTGAACTCTGATCTTTGATTCAACAACTCAGCTAGGAGGCTGTGCTCTATTTGAGTTGCTCTCAACCCACATGTCATTGTACTGTCTAAAACTTTTCTCAGAAATTTAAGGCAATTGTCAACATTATCTTACTAGTTTCTTCTCTCATAGTCAGAGTCCTGCATCACTTTTTTTTTTTTCAATATCTAAGAACTGTTGTTTTCTGTATTTTGCCAGATTTCTACTTGTTTATGTCAGGTCACATATTTGATACTAGTAAATACATCTTGATTACAGTGTTATTATAGATTTCATCACATTGTGGAATGAATTAGTTCACTTTCCCTCTTTTACATAACAGAAAATTTTTGTTTTATTTGGGATGTGCTTTTTTTTCTTTGACATCTTTAAAACATTGTAAGGTGAATACTCTAAGAGTATATTTTAAAATGTGTTTTAAAACATTTTATTTTCTTCCTTGATTATTATCTTTGTCACATATATATATATATATATATATATATATATATATTATAAGAATCATTTATTTTCCTAAAAGTTATTTCATATAATTGATTTTTTCAAGTAAGTATGACTTCACACAGTGTTCTGTAGTTTTTAAGATAATTTATCTATTGATTAGTATATATAATATCTACTTTTCTGTATTTGTATTTCTTTATTATTTTGTTAGCTTGATTTATCCCACCTTATTTGTTTTCTTACTGAATTCTGTTTACTACAGAAATGTCTTTCAGTTTTTATTAGTTTTATAGTTTATGGTTTTTAAATTTCTGTACTTACCTTCATGTTTCTATTTCTCTATGATTATTTTGTTTGTTTTCTACTTCCTTGTACTAAATACTGAGTTAATTATTTTTGTCTTTCTGTTCTATGAGACATTCTTGCTAAGGTTTCATCTATTTTTTAGGCAAACATTCATCAATTATACATCAATATGTGAATAGTACATGTAAAAAAGAAAACATTATATATATATACTTTAAAATATTAAATATAAATGAGCAACTTAACAATTCAAAGTATATAGAAAAGTAAGATATTATACTCAAAGAAATCAGATGTCTTTCCCTAAAAAACATAAAGCAGAAATTAATGAAGTAGATAATAAAAAAATTAAAATATTGGTATAATCGATATTGATATACTGTTGATATAATTAATATTCATTGGCTTCATTGTCATCTAGTATTCATTTTGAAGCTCTTATGTAGCTAAAGGTATGTCTCTTTTCCTTTGGCACAGTAATGATACCCAGGCTGATTCAAATCACTTGTCAAGAAACCTCTGTATAGATTGATCATTATCCTCTGGAATATAGTGGTGAATGAAAATTTTAGATTAACCTTATTTTAAATGTTTTGCAGATGATATTGATAATCTGAAATCTTTTTTGCAAGTTACTTTTTCTTAAAATTAAAAAAATCGCGTTAGTCTTAGACACTAAGCTATGTCTTAATATTGCCCTATTTTATTTTTCTTATATCAATATGTCCATCTTTGAGTTTCCTAAATATCCCTTTGTTTCTTCCACTATTGGCTCTTCTCCATTTGCTCTGTTTGCTTCCTTTTGAATTGTAATTATTGTAAGTTAATTGGTTCACCGAATCTTATCATTCATCTTAGTTTTCTTTCTATTTATCCTTTTCTTCTGATTTCTTAGGAAATGTATTATCTTCTACTCTATACATTACTTTTTACCAAGTCTCCAGTGCTCTTTTTACTTCATAATATTGAAGTCATTAATTTTCTGATCATGTTTTTCTTCTGAAAGTATGTATTTTTTTTTTTTTACCATAGGTTGAACTCTTTTTTATTTCCTGGTATCTTGATTTTGTCTAGTTCACCATCCTCTTTATGAATATTGAGAATGAATACAAAAGATTTTACAATTTTTTTATATTTATGGGAAAATATATTTAACATTAAAAGGAGATTTGCCATAAGATTATCTTAGTGGCCAGAGCACGATTATAGGTTTGGGGAGAAAGTAAATTTTGTCCAGTTTTCTATAATTGTTACAAAATCTTCAACAAGGTCTTTTGGGTTTTCCCAAACAGAAAATATTTTAGGAACATTCAGAAGACCTTAAAATTTTGCTGAAAAGATATCTTATTCCCAGCATCATATTATGTACTATTTTGTCTCAGAAATTTCGCAAACTACATAAACTGACTTTTATCTTATTGATACTATCAGTATTTGTGAAAAAATACTCAAATGAGGATGCTTATTATAAGGGTGGCCTTCATTGAAATCAACCTGTAAAAAAAAAAAAACCCTTATAAATGTGTTAGAAACTCTGGTTCTTAATTAAACTGGAGGATAATGAAATGTGCACAATAGCTTAAATATTTATTTTAATCTAAAATATTATAAATACTACATTATTTATCTAATACCTATTTAGAAATTATAATATGCCCGAAGCTATTCTAGGAGTTTTATACATATTAGCTCATTTGATGTTCTAACACCCCTAATAAATAGTTATGATTAATTTTTGTATTTCCATCAATAAGGAACTAGAAGCCCAGAGAGGTTAAACTGATGAAGTTCACAAACTATGAAGTTGATTCATTTTTATGCAATTGGTATTTTAATATGGTCTTACTGCCTTTCACTTTGGAAAATTCTGTTTTTATTTCTAATAATTTGTCCATTTATTTGATTGAGCATTCTATGTAGACAATAATATCATGTGAAAAAAATAACATTTTGCACTTTTTTTATTTTTGTGCTTTTAGATTATCTGTATAATACAAAGGCTTTGATGTTGTATACATGCTTGAGAACAACTTGTATTTGGGGGCAGAATCTTATACCATGAAGCATGCTTGTTAACTGTGTGGTTCATCTTTTCTGTCTTTACTAATTTTTTACTAACTAACTTATCAATAATTAAAAGGGGTATGTTGAAACATCTCACTATGATGATTTTTCAAAATTCTGCTATTGTTTCATTAATCTTACTTATTAATATATTTGAGATTAGTTTATTAATGTATACTTAATATTTTTCCTAATGAGCACTTACAGTGAACCTATCTATTCCTTGGAATACTTTTTATTTTTTATTTTTTTTAAATTTTTTTTCAACGTTTTTAATTTATTTTTGGGACAGAGAGAGACAGAGCATGAACGGGGAGGGGCAGAGAGAGAGAGGGAGACACAGAATCAGAAACAGGCTCCGAGCCATCAGGCCAGAGCCTGACGCGGGGCTCGAACTCACAGACCGCGAGATCATGACCTGGCTGAAGTCGGACGCTTAACCGACTGCGCCACCCAGGCGCCCCTGGAATACTTTTTATTTTAAAGTTATTCACTCTTGAAAGACTGATTTTATTGGGTAAAAAGTTTTGACTGATGAATATTTCTTTTTAATATTCTAGAGATATTATTCTGATCTTTTGGTTCCATTTGTTGCTTTGAGAAGTCTTTCCTTGGTCTAATTTTTTCTTTTTTTTTTTTTTTTTACTTTGCAATAATTAGTCTTTTATCACTTGTTATTCATTCATTTATTTATTTATTCATTTATTCATTTTTCTTTAGTTTTAGTGCACTGCAGCTACCATATCACATGACTAAATGTGCAACTTTTTGGGGCCGCCTGGCTGGCTCAGTGAGTTAAGCATATGACTCCAGATTTTGGCTCAGGTCATGATCTCACAGTTTCTGAGTTCGAGCCCCATGTTGGGCTCTGAGCTGATGACATGGAGTCTACTTGTATTTCTCTTCCTCCCAGAGAGGGAGACTGTGCCCCTCGGCACTTCATAAATAAACAAACAAACATTTAAAAATAAATAAAATAAACATGCAATTTTTACTGTGTTTATTAGCATCTTATTTCTCTAGGTTCAGGTCTGGCACCAATTCTTTTTTTTTTTTTTTTTTTTTTTTTTAGTTTTTTAATTTATTTTGAGAAAGAGACAGAGAGAGAGAGAGAGAGTGAGCAAGGGAGGGACAGAGAGAGAGAGGGAGAGAAAGAATTCCAAGCAGGCTCCTCACTGTCATCACAGAGCCCAATGCGGAGCTCGAAATCACAAAATGTGAGATTATAACCTGAGCCAAAATCCAGAGTGGGACACTTAGCCATTTGAACCACCTAAGCATCCCTGGCACCAATTCTTTTTACCAAGCCATTGGCTTTTAAATATCTTCTTCCTTCCTTTTCCATTATTCTCTCCATTAAACTTCACACATGTTATTTATCTTCCATATCTTTCAAATTTCATTCATATTTTTTCTTTTTGTTTACCTGTGTTGTGTCTGTCTTCCAATTTTCTATTGTCATTGTCTCTCCAGCGTGTTTAGTGTGTGTGTGTGTGTGTGTGTGTGTGTGCTTATCCACCCAAGATAATTTTAAGTTTAAAATTATTATTTTCTTCATTTTAGTGGTTTTATTTATTTTTAATATCCTTCATGAACATTCCTGATAGCCTTTTGCTGCTGGCTTAGTGTGTTGTTTCTATTCTTTATTTCAGTGTTTAACAAATTCTTCTTAAAGGACCAGATAGTAGATATTTGAAGGATGTGAGCTGTACAGTCTCTGTTGCAACTATTCAGCTTATGTTGTAATGAAATACATAAACAAATTAGAGTAGCTGTGTTCCACTAAAATTTTATTTAAATATCTGGCTGGTATATAGGCTAAAGTTTGCCAACCCCTATCTGCATTATTTTATATGTAGCTATTCTATGTTCTAGAGATGGATGGAGATGGAGACAGAGTCAGAGAATTTATTGGAGATGCTTTTCCTTAGAGAGGAATTGTAGGGACACCACTAACCTGGAAAAACTTTGTCACTTTGAAGATTCCAGGTTCAAGCAGTGAATCCCAGGTTCTTCCACTCATAAGATTCCCCCAAACTAAAATCAACAATAAGGTTCAACCAAAGATTACAAAAATATAAAGAATTAAGCCTTCATCGGGGAGAATCAGCCGACATAATAAGATATAAATTTATATCCTAAAGAATTCTAAATATTAGACTTGTTTAAAAAAAACAAGCTTTTCTATCCATACAGCTATCTATAAACTACATTTTATTTACCTATTCATCAGTTGATGAATCAATCAATTACAGAAGGAAATGCAGATACAGACAGAGAGAAAGAGATATACCAGTTTAGGGGCAAGAACCTAGCAAGTACTTAATAAATTCTGGTGAAGTTCTCAACACTGAACAAAATTAATAAAGAAAAGTAATTTTCTGGCAAACATTATAATGTAACTGGGATTGGGTTATTCCCTAAGATTTGAATGAGACAGAAAAGTGAATGAATACTGTGTTTGCTATGCATTTTAAGAAAGTGAACCTCTGTTCCAGAAAAACATCACCCTTTAAATTCTGTTATGTCATGGTGAAGTGACAGCACCTGTCAATCCCTATAGCTGTTGTGTCTCAGAGCTGATCCTAAGCCACTAGAGGTTCCAATGAAAGTTTGTTCTACACTTGCTAGGTCTGTTAAAAACTTTCTATGTAACTTTAGCCTTTGGAATACACAATGGGAAATTAGGCTTCAGACATTATTTACCATGGACTCTTCATAGCCATGAAAGACTGCTGGCTTTCAGTGCAAATCCAAGTTCCTTGTTAAGTTAGGACTAGCTGAGGAATTCAGTCCAGTTTGCTGAGGGCTCTGTTTCCATTTCTAATTCTCCTTAGCCTTTCTGGCTCCATCATTTTGATTTGTCATACTGACATCTGGTGGATGAGACATTCAATTCCCAAATGCCTAATCACCAGGCTTCACTTGTTTGATCCAGAGTGGGGAGTGATTTGCTAAAATGTCGGAGATTTGAATTTCTGGCTTCCTTTCCTAACCCTTCGCCAATTTTTACTGGTCTTCTATAGCTTCGTGGTAGCTCTCAAATTTTCTCAAAACTGGGATCACATAAACAATATCAGTATGTATAAAATCACTTAGATTGAACAGATTTTATTATGCATGTATGAATTTTAATTCCTTGATCGGCTAATCTAAGTGGCATTTATGAACAAATATAATATCATTTAGAGAAAAATCCAATATTTTCTTCAAAGGTGAAGAAAATTCACATAAGAATGGAACTTGTCTAATTAGTGAAAATCTGTATAATATACTTAAAACACACACTTTGTGAGTTCATTTATGTTTGTAGCAAAAATTTCAAAATCATACAATGTTTTCTTCTGATAAAAACTCTATGGATAATGCAATGGTTCTTAATTAAGTAATACACAATAAATGAAGAGTTTAAATTATTTTTATATTCTGATGGATTCTGAATTAGTATTTATCTTTGTTAAGTCAGAGATTTAACTCAAGTTAAAGATTTAGGCATCAATAAATGAGGCCCAGTAAGATGTCTGTGCAGATACTGACAAAAGACCAATGGGGTAGTAGCTTCTCCAGGAAATGCATTTAATTAGATTTTGTTTAAAAAAATTGCACATCCTATGAGATTAATAATGTCTATTAAATAAACCATTTAAGAAAGTCACCTCTGTTTACCTGAAATTAAAAAAATGTGAAAGTAAAAAAGCAAACAGCATCATCTTGAGAGTTTTTGATTACTAAACGAAATAAAAGTGAAGCAGAATTACTTCTTGTAACACAGAGAATTTTGATATTCTGGTAATAATAAAGATAATATAACCATATGCATGAGGAAAAAGGTATTCTTTGGTTGGTTTTAAGTACTGCAGTTTTATTTTCTCAACCAACATTTTCAGATAATGTTTTACAGAGAATGCAATGGGCTCATTAACTACAGTAAATATAAAAACAAAAACTACTGAAATAGGCATTTTTATAGGTAGCAGATTAGAGAGAAATAAAGAAAAGCAAAATGGAATTTTTCTATATTGCAGACTGTCCTGGCTCACAATACTAGTTAAAATTGATACCATTCTTCTTTAATAAGTCTTTCGTAATCCCTCTATTAGAGACTGCAAGCAACTGCTGATAATTAAATGAGTGATTTCATAATTTTGTTTTGAAGTACTAATTGAGGTTTAAATTACAGTGGCATCACCTTAGAATCTCACAGTTTAGTTAAAATTGCTCAACTCACATCAATTTGCAAGTAACTGATGTTGAAGAAGAGAGATAAATTTGTTCTAATTTGAGAAAACTTCCTAGTACAGCCAGTAAGAATTTTGACCAAATTATATCATTTTCATAAACAGTTAGTTATTTGAAGTTTTTATTTGATTGCATAGACCATTACAAAATAGGCCAGTTTAGATACTTGTTTTACTGTTTTATGATGTCTAAATATATTATAGCTATATGAATTTTTATATATTTAAAATGATATTTGTATATAATATTTACAAAAATAAGAAAAATCTGAAAACTCAGAACATACATAAAACTATCCACTAAACTCTTACTACTTAGTTTTCCTGAAAATGTTTACATTGAGTGCTTTGTGCTACTGTCTTCCTGGAAATTCCTTCACCAAAGGTGTCTTAGCTACCTAAAGTCAACTACTGTTGCCCCTCATCTTTGATCTCTGTCATTGTCTCCCAACTTAATTTTAGATCCTGTAGTTTATTGGCGGTGTGGTTGGTTCGTCTGTAATTTTGTTGATTTGTCTGAAATACTAATATGCAAATAAACTTACAGTGCATGTAATATTAATGTATGTAAAAAATCCTCAAAGAGGTATATTTAAGGAAAGCAGATCCTAGGCACCACACCTAGAGATCGTAATACATTAGTTGTGGAGGCATTCAAGGATTCTGCAATTTAATGTGTATCCCACGCGATTGTGATCTAGGATCTAGGTCCACAGGCAAAATTTTAGCGTCATTATGGATACTTAGGAAGTATAAAAAGGAGTTGAGCAAGTGAAATAAGTTAAATAATGTGTTGTTTCATGGTCAGTGGTTCTCACATTTTCATAGTAGAGAATTGTTATGCTCATCAACTGGAACTCTACAGATAATGGAAATCTGAGCATTTACTATAGAGCAGCTATAATTTGTGAGAAAAAGAGAGGGACCATTGCTGGTCTTCCTTATAATTTGGCCAGGGAATCTTAAAGGTGTGTCAAGGGGCAAAAGAGTTTAGTTGCAATCATCAGCTTCTGATTGGCATGTTAAAATTGGTGCAGTAGGCCATTAATCTTAGTTGAGTGAGCACTTTGCCGGACACAGCTCTCCTTTCCCATTTCAGTCTGTTACTGTGCACAGCCTGGTCAGGAATCGCGAGTACAGCAGCTTGGACTATTAAAAGGGAGTGATGCAGTCAGTATATAGAAAACTAGGGGCATCAATAAATACCGTTGATTGATTAAGCTTGATATGCAAAAACTTGCTGTTACAAAAACATTTGAGGTATAAAGGGGAAAGAACAGTCTTTGAAGGCAACTGAGTTTAGAATTAAATTGCAGTATTTATCTGTCACTGACATTCTGACCTCAGATTATTTATTATCAAAGTCTCAATTCACCTGTGAAGTGGGGAAAATAATGTTTATTGTGCTAGACTGTTTTGAGGATTAAAAGAGGTAAAAACATTGAAAAATTCTTAGAGTACCTGGAAAAAGATGCATGCATACATGTATGCGTTTTTCCTTTCTTGCTTCATATGTTTGCTATGGTTTCATTTTGAATCTCTTTTTTTGATATCAGCTTGTGTGTCTATATCTCTTTTTCACTCGCATTAAAAACACCAATTATTGGGGCGCCTGGGTGGCGCAGTCGGTTAAGCGTCCGACTTCAGCCAGGTCACGATCTCGCGGTCCGTGAGTTCGAGCCCCGCGTCGGGCTCTGGGCTGATGGCTCAGAGCCTGGAGCCTGTTTCCGCTTCTGTGTCTCCCTCTCTCTCTGCCCCTCCCCGTTCATGCTCTGTCTCTCTCTCTCTGTCCCAAAAAATAAATAAAAAACGTTGGAAAAAAAAAAATTAAAAAAAAAAAAAAAAACACCAATTATTGAGCACCTGGGTGGCTCAGTCGGTTGAGCGTCCGACTTGGGCTCAGGTCATGATCTTGCGGTTTGTGAGTTCGAGCCCCACATCGGGCTCTGTGCTGAAAGCTCAGAGCCCGGAGCCTACTTCGGATTCTGTGTCTCGCTCTCTCTCTGCCCCTCCTCTGTTTGCACTCTGTGTCTCAATAATAAATAAACGTTAAAAAAAATTTTAATAAAAAAAACACCAATTATTTGTGACATTCACAAAGTGATGGGGGTGATCAGAGTACAAAAGAAAATTGAATTGAAGCCTGTTATAAAAAGGAAAATTTTGATACTTGTTTTATTTTATTAAATAGTATTTAGTTTTCCTTTAGATCATGTTTGAAGCAAACATTCAAATAAACCCAGATATATTTTATATCTATTGAGTATTATTAATTTTTGTGGATTTTATTAGAAAATCATAACATACACTTAAGTAAAATTTTGTTTTTTTCTGAGGAACACATATTTATATTTATTGTGAAATATAGGTAGTTTTCCAGATGTACTTGGTTTTATAAGATTAGGCCCTACTCTCCCACTAATCATTAAAATTTTTTTTTAATGTTTTATTTATTTTTGAGAGAGAAAGAGAGAGAGAGAGAGAGAGAAAGTGCAAGTGGGGAGAGGCAGAGAGAAAGGGAGGCACAGCATCTGAAGCAGACTCCAGGCTCCAAGCTGTCAGCACAGAGCCTGACTCCTGGCTGGAACCCACGAACTATGAGACCTGAGCCAAAGTCTGTCACCTAACCGACTCAGCCACCCAGGCACCCCTCACTAATCAGTTTTATTTTTAGATGTTTCACTTGGAGTTTCCTCAGTTTGAAGTATCTTAGGTTTCATTTCTTTTTAGATATAAATGTGCTTTACTTACATGCTCTTATTCTGCTATGTGTTGCTCACAGCTATTTAATAACCACTATAGAAAAGGGCACTAAAACTACCCAGAAACGTTGCACACTAGGTAGTTCAGATCAAAAACTAAATCATTACAAGTTTACATATGAAAGTTGAACTTTAATACAAACCATAACCTAAACACAAAATGTGAGGTGTAGTGAGTTTATCTTAAAACATTTTCAAGTGAATTTAATTACTCACATGGACAAAGGCTTTCATCCAAAGACAGTTTCAGTTTCTGAGATTGTCCTGTAAAATTGAGTGCCTCACATTATTGCTACAATGAGTTTCCAGTATATCCTTATTACAAAGGAGACTTTAAAAGATAATCATCTCATATGAATAAACATAAGACACTTCAGGTATCAATATACAAGTACAATTATAAACTGGCTTGGGGATTTGGAATTCCATTTTAACTCTTTAATGTAGTTTAAATACTCTCAATTTAAAATAAAGTATCATTTGGGGTGCCTGGGTGGCTCAGTTGGTTAAGCATCTGACTTTGGCTCAGGCCATAATCTCATGGCTTGTGGGTTTGAGCCTCATGTCGGGCTCTGGGCTGATAGCTCAGAGCCTGGAGCCTGCTTTGGATTCTGTGCCTCCCTCTCTCTCCGCCCCTCCCCAACTTGCACGTGCTCTCTCTCTCTCTCTCTCCAAAAATAATAAACATAATAAAAAATTTTAAATGAAGCATCATTTAAGGTTAAAACATATTTAGAATGTCTAAAATCAAATTATATAATGAAAAGAGCCAAACTATAGTACTGAAATGATAAATCTTTAATCTACAGAATACACTACATAACACAGGAACTGTGAATGAAATTATAATATGGATTTTAAGGTACCAAGAAAAGAATCGAAATTTAGATAACATCAGTTTAAAGTGCAAAATCAGAGTGCACAGAAAATCAGAAGCAAGCTGTGGTATTATAAAAATATCTGTGTTGGGGTGCCTGGGTGGCTCAGTCGGTTAAGAGTCCGACTTCGGCTCAGGTCACGATCTCGCAGTCCGTGAGTTCCAGCCCCGCATCGGGCTCTGGGCTGATGGCTCAGATTCTGAGCCATCAGATTCTGATGGCTCCGGGCTGATGCTTCTGATTCTGTGTCTCCCTCTCTCTCTGCCCCTCCCCTGTTCATGCTCTGTCTCTCTCTGTCTCAAAAATAAATAAACATTAAAAAAAAATTAATAAAAAAAATAAAAACCTGTTTTTTTCTTCATCTGGAAGCAATTTTTGTTATGGTGTATCATTTTTTCAATTGTAGGCAGTTCACAGACTCTTATGATTCCATGTTTCATCCTCTGTGATTGGTCAGAGTTTATGAGAAAGGCACAGAAAACACAAAGAAATCAACGTTGATTGACCACTGACCACTTGCTTTGTGTTTCTCACCATCCACCGTGCACATACCGCTAAAGCTTGCCAGTGATAGGCCATCGACTGACTCTCTGTCTGAAACCTGTTCCTGCTATGATGATTGCTCACACTGCCTGATGACTCTGATGTGAGTCCTGGCTCTGACTCGGGCTCTGAGCTGGCTTCCAACCCGCTGGCAGGAACATATGATGGCACCTGAACCCCGCTTATGCCGATATATCTGACATGTTTAGAGCCAGCTTCCGGCTGGTGAATCTGCCATTTAAATAGCAGGCTTTTGTACACATTAGAAAATTAAACACAGGACGTGTCAGCAGTGTTGCTTCATTTTAAAACAAATAGTAAAAAAAAAAAAAAAAAAAAAATGTATGTGCTAAATTTCAGTTGGCGCAAGTAGGTAGAAGACTTTGAATAGTGACCTCATTAACAAATGAATATGCATTTTTTGTATTTGTATTCTTGATAATAAATTCTCTGGTATCTAAGTTTAAAAAATATTTATAGCAAAAGACATTAACTTTGAAAACTTTGCTAAGAATAGTTCTTTGTCTTTTTTTCTCAATTCATATCACCAGCTTCTAAAATATCTGCAATATTTGTCAGGCTATTGTGAGAAGTGATGTAATCCCTGGCCATCTTATGAATTTTGCTGGTGGAGAAATAACAGGTGATCAAAAATGGTAGGAAGTTAAAATAACAAATATATTTGTGAAATATTTCACCATGAAATCTTGTTTTTTTTTTATTAACATGGACTTTAATTATTTTTTACTCCTTTTAATCTGAAAAATTAATAAATTTTAAAAAGCCAAGTGTGGCTATATGTGATTTGTTAATAATCAAGTTCAACTATTTATAGATATTTTATCATACATGTTCATTTTCAGATTTGTGCATGTAAGATTATAAATATATTTATTCTTAGTCACTTCTGCTATGTTTTAAATAATATTTATGTAAGAGTTTTAGGCAAATGTAAGCTATAATGTGGTTCATCTAATGTCAGAAATATAATATTTGATTAAAGTATTAAATTGATTTAAAATTCCTAAAAGAAAGATGAAAATATTTACCATTCTTTCTTGAACCTAAAGATGACATTAAAAAAATACTTACATATGTTAATTAATAGGTAAACATTGAATGAAGTTAAAAGAATGTAGGTGTTAGCCAAAGTAGTTAAAATGGTTCCATGTAAGCTTCATAGAATATCATATATAGTCACATTTTCTTCATTTTAAGAACAAGAACTTTATTTACCTTGGTTGAATGAACATAAGGCCTCAGGGATATCATTTTAGTGTCATTTCATGTCAAGCCAATACACTAAAACCAGTGCTCTAAATATTCTAACCCATTCGAGCAAAAAACACTCGCCAAGGTAAAAGGCAATGTAGTTGTACTGTAGAGTAGTTTCAAAGTAACAGCTATCCCATGGTTAGTCATGTGAATATCTAGAATAAATGAAAAAGTAATGGAATGGAAATATGGAGAGAAACAGAACTCTAAATATGCTTAAATAGTAGTCAGTTTGTAAATAACACAGATTCATATATCAGTCAACAACTAGAATTTTTATTTGGCAGCAAAAGGAAGTGGAATCTTAATATGAAATTAGTTTCTTCTGTTTGTTTTTTTTAAATTTTTTCTTTTGTTTTGTTTTAAATTTCTTCCCCAGGTCTGTTTTGGTGGAAAGAAGACAAGTGATTCTACTGAACATCTGTAATACCCAGCTGCACGCTGGCATTTGGGTAAGATGTGATTGATGGCGTACTTGAATGTAGATTTACAAATGTGGCCCAAGGCCAGTTTCCCCTTATTTTGACAATGAAACATTGTAATTCTTAATATTAAATGTTTACTGGAATGGGAAACAAAAATTCAGTTTCTAGCAGCATGCAGAGAATAGGAATTGGTAAATTAATCAGTGTTACTACCCACCCATAGGTCCCAAAGCTTATAACAGATATTCAACCCATGAAATGGCAGCTACCCATTAGTGCGGAAAAATTGCCTTAATCCAGCCCTCTAGTGATATCACACTGGTGCTGCCAGTTGGATACTCCCAAAAGTTCTGTTTTGTCTATTAATCCCACGTGTGTGTGTGTGTGTGTGTGTCTTTTTTCTGGGAAGTGTAGCTTCTCTCTTTGTTAAATTCAAAAACAGATGCTAAGGTAGAAGAATATACTTGTTCGATTAGAAGCTCCTAAAACAGAACATCAAAAACCTTATGGTCTGAAAAAATGTTGTTGAACCTAAGAACTGCAACAGAGTATTAAGTAGATTTTTTTTAACATTGCATAAAATCTCTGCATTTGTCTACATAAGAAAGAAAACTTTGTGAATTGTACTTTCAGACCTTTTTGAAATTAATTGTAGAGATTGCAACTAATATCTTGTACTTTTCCACAAAAGTTTGAAAGGATGGCTAAGCTTTGCCATGAGGGCTTACACATCATAATTGTCATTGTCAGATGTGGAAAGGTGAAGTCCATGTTAACTTCCTGAAATCACTGGAATTTTCAGAAATTTGCTTTTACTTTGGTCATAGAAAATTTTTCCTGTCTATGGATCAAAATTCCCATAACATTTTATTTTTTTAAGATTAGCTTACCAGAACTATTATTTGTTTGACAAGAGAAAAAAGGTATTCTTTTTTTTAATGTTTATTTTATTTTGAAGGAGAGAGGGAGAGAGACAGAGGGTGAGTAGGGGGAGGGGCAGAGAGAGGGAGACACAGAACTTGAAGCAGACATCAGGCTGAGAGTTGTCAGCACTGAGCCCGATGTGATGCAGGGCTCGAAGCCACGAACTGTGGGATCATGACCCTAGCCAAAGTCAGACACCTAACCAACTGAGCCACCCAGGCATCCCAAGAAAAAAGGTATTCTTATCTTAACAGCTATACTTATGTTAATAATGACCCATATTCTTCATTATTTTGGTTTGTATTCAAATAATGACAAAGATACCTCTTAGTCTTCATAAACAGGTGACTCTTTTTTTTTCCTGGGTGTTCTCTCTGGCAGTTTACTTTATTGGACATATTTTGCTATTCTTATTTCTAGTTTTCCTAGCTTTTTTATGCTGTTTAATAGTATTGATTATAGTAATAATATAACTTCATAGTTGCATAGCTTTTTGATTGAACAAAATAGATTTTAAGAATTTATTTAAAATTAGTATCACAGCAATTATGAAAATATGTAGGATTAGACTGATTATTCAAACTAGCTTTAGAACTGGATCAGACTGACCACTAGTTAGTAAGTAGTAACAGAGCTGGTATTACAACCCTAAGACATTACTCTAAGATTAGAGAATTTTCCACACTTTCTCTATTGCTGACTTCCAAAGCATCCTTCATATTCCTTTTGTACTCACTTATGGTATGTTCCATAACTTTATTAAATACAGACTAGAAAGTCTATTAATCAGCAGATCTGACCAGAGAAACTAAATGATCAAAACTTTTATGACATTAGACTCTAAGATTCTTTGTCTATAAATATAAATATACATAAGCTTGTGAAACATAATTATTGTTGTTATTAAAAAGTGAGAGAAAGGGAAAAATCTGGGGTCATTCAATTATTTTACTTTAAATTCTAATTGGCAATATGAATAACTTTTAGACATTAAAGAGAAAGGCATAAAATGCTAACACTTACTTAGAGTAAATAAAGCTGAAATGCAAAATCCCCCTATACTACATAAGATAAAAGAACTAAACAAAATCATAATAATCATAATAATCATAATAAATAGGCACTCATAAATACAGAAGGATATTTAAGAATGCCTATTTATAAGAGTCCCCAAAAACATATAGAATGAAAGCAAATAATATTCATGCACCTAATTATCTCATTTGGTAGTCCAAGAAAACATTGACTTTTAAAGGTATCAACAATTATGAATTAAGGTGAATAACATGAAGTAGATTAAGTATAACAAGTAATATTTGCTGCAATTCATTTTTATAAAGTCATCCTAACTTATTCTCACAGAGAAATGAAAACAAAACTGTATCCAGAATAATATAATTGCATGGACCTTGAATAAAAAAAAAAAAAAGAAATCTGTTTAATAGTAAAACAAGTTTACATGTTAAGTAAAGGTTTAAAAAAAAGATCAGATACTGAGATCAAATACTTTCCATTCTTGCACTTGACTAATTCCAGGCTTATTTTATTGCAATTACTTTTGGTAGGCCTCTTGCATTCACATTTTGGTCATGTAGAGCATCTATCATAAATGTAAAAGGGCAAACACCATGGTCCATTTGAAAAAGAGAGTTTGATAATTTACAGAAAAAAACCCCCAAAAGTCTATCTAAGGCTTATGTAGAATTCTTTACTCTTAATCACAACACCATCTTGTTCATTTCCCCAATCTGAGACAATGAAAATACAGAATTTTGTGTTGTTTTCAATTAAGCTTTGAAATTTTTAAAAACACTGATAAGTAATTATAAATGACTGAGATGTTCTACATTTGCATCATGAACACTTGATGCATTCTAAAATTATCTATAAATAGGTTGTTCACACATCCGTAAAATTCACTTTCTGATTCAAAAATGCTTCCAAAAGTTGGAATTTGATTGTAGCCTATATCAACCAAGACAATTAAGAAAATTGATTTATTAACAATATCATTTCATCATGACATTACTTTTGTCTTTTTGTCTTAATCCTGCTAAAATTGTGTGGATTTACTAACAGAATAATAATGAGTCATTGATAAGTGTTTGCAATAGGATAATTATATGTGCAAAGCCAGAATTTAAAACAAACTTGAAGGAGGAGGAGGAGAAGAAGGGGAAAGTATAAGAGAAAAATGAGGAGAAGAACAAATGTTAACAACTAAGTAAGGACAGATATAATGTAGTTAGATTTGGAAAGGGAATACAATTGAGTTGAATGTGAGTGAATGCCTATGCTATTGATTCATTCATTTACAAAAATAATTATGAAGTATGTTTAAATATTGGCAAGAATGTAACTACATTGTACAATAAATTATTTTGCCATTATTTATAGAGTGAACCCAACTACCAGTCTTTTAAATTTGTTTCACATTTGTTAATAAGAAAAATAGTAAAGAATTTTATTTTCTTAGTATCTTATATATAGGGCAAACTTAAGTATGTTTGAAAGTGTTATTCTCAATGCAATTAGGTTATTTTTTATTAACATTTAGATGAATGTTCTTTTGTTGCATGGAAAAGATCATCCATTTTCAATAGTGAACCATTAACTCATCTGGTTTAGAGCTTGGCTCCTTTTCTAAAGATGCACATGCACGTGCACACACACACACACACACACACACACACACACACACACACACCACAAATGCTAGGGAAAATGATGCTATGAATAAAATCAGCCAGTAGTCCAGAGATGAGAGATCCTTTTCTATTTTTTTAACTTTTTTTTTTAACTTTTTTAAATTTATTTTTGAGACAGAGACAGAGCATGAACGGGGGAGGGGCAGAGAGAGAGGGAGACACAGAATCGGAAGCAGGCTCCAGGCTATCAGCCCAGAGCCCGACGCGGGGCTCGAACTCACGGACCGCGAGATGGTGACCTGAGCTGAAGTCGGACGCTCAACCGACTGAGCCACCCAGGCACCCCAAAGAGATCCTTTTCTTTTTTATTAATTTCTTGAATAATTGGGTCATGGTCTTAACTTACCTTATAGATGCAATACTGTCTAGTAGGAGGCTAGCTAGTTTTTTGTGTGTGGGGGGGAGATTTCTTAGGATCTCACATTCAGAATTCCTAAGTTGATTAAAGTTATAATTTGGATTCTCTGGCTACAGAGCATCTGTCCCACTTCTAAAACAAGAGGCATAATTATAGAACCTTTGTAATGTTTAACTAGCATCATACTCATGACAAAATGGGCCTTGCCATAGGGAGCTGGTACATAACTCATGACATGATTTTTCTTCCATTTTTTTTCCATGGAAAATGTCTACCCCATGATATTTTAACATGATATAATAAATGGTGGTCAATATAAACATAACTGAGCTAAGTAGCTACTATTTTCTTCTGAAATGTTATTACACTTTCTCCTCTTGCATTTCTTTTCCTCATTCTCAGAGAATCAAAAACATAACTATATAATATCATGCATCTGAACAGGAAGTATGCTGTAAAGTACTAAATGATGTATTGATCTTGTATACATTTGTTTCATTTAAAATTGCTTTGGAGAAACTTCATATATGTAAAAGATAGAATGAATTCTATTAAACCACATAGTGTCCAAGTTATACTTGGCCAACATTGCTATTGCCTATTTCTTGAAACTTTCTGAAACAAAATTTTGCCTACCTTTTTTTCCTTTCTTCTTCTCTTTGCCCTTCCCTTTCCCTTCCCTCTTTCATTTCTTCCATTAAATATTTTTCTAACATATTCCTTTTTCCTATTAGGTAGATCATTAAAAAATCCTACCCTTCTTATGTCTCAGGAGTTACCTGAAAGACAAATATATCAAATACATATATTTTAGTGTATAGTCTTTTGGGTGGTATGAAACACAGGAGATACTCTGGCTTTTTCATGGGTTCTCACTTTTTTTTTTAAATTTTTTTTTTTCAACGTTTATTTTATTTTTTGGGACAGAGAGAGACAGAGCATGAACGGGGGAGGGACAGAGAGAGAGGGAGACACAGAATCGGAAACAGGCTCCAGGCTCTGAGCCATCAGCCCAGAGCCTGACGCGGGGCTCGAACTCACAGACCGTGAGATCGTGACCTGGCTGAAGTCGGACGCTTAACCGACTGCGCCACCCAGGCGCCCCGGGTTCTCACTTTTATCAATGCACCATCAATAGCTTTGATCAAGCTGTTCTCAGCACTGTATTTAATTACTTTTAAAAAAATTAAAGATTTTGATTTCAGAAAAAAAGTTCTTACCATCTCTATGTAGGTTTTCACTCTTTGAAATATGTGAGCAACTTTCTAAGTAGTGGTGTCTTTGGTATGACTATAACTCAAAAATAGAATCTAGGTTATGCAGAATGTCTTAGGTAAACAAAGTGGCTAGTATTTGGCTGCAGCCAAATTTTCTCTTTGTTTTCATATTCTGTATCTAGAAAGAAAACAAAGCCTTCAGCAAGAAATCTGTTTCGTGGGTGTCAGTACCTTGAAAACCAAAATGGTTACAAGCTGTTCAGAAGCTTCAAGCCTCCCCATGAATGCCTTCTCCAACACTGTGGTCAGCCCCAGTCTGCAGAATTGTGCTAAATAGGCTCAGTGCAAGGACTGCTCATTCACAGGCAAAAAATGGTGTTATTGTTGTTGTTTTTCTGTTCATCTTCAGTCTCAAGTGAATAAAGAGTTAAAAATAGCTTAGTGTGCTATGAGAAACAGAACTCCCAGGTATTAGTTACAGATTGCCAGTAACTTATTATGTAACAGGGCACATGTCACTTTAACCACTCTGGTCCTCACTTTCCTCATTTGCAAAATTAGAGATATTCCTCTTGACTAAAATATATGATACTGAAGTTTTAAAAGCACAAATCCACCTCTCTTCCATGGCTAAATTTGTAATGGGATGGGGCTAAGGGAAAATTTTGTCTTTGTTAAGGAATCACACTGTTATTTAACCACCTCAACTAGCACACTCCTCCAACCACCACTCCTCCAACCAAAACTGCTGTAAAACCTAGTTTACATAGGCAATTTTCTCTCATTCTGGGACACTTGTTTCTGACCACAACTGATTGGGTCATGGATAGATATCTAACCCAAGAGCCATCAATCTACAGCCCTGACAGTGGCCTGAGTGGTCTGGAGAGAAACGATAAACTATATGGATTGATTTTTGTCTGAGAAGATAACAAGAGAATGGCACAATTAGAAATTGTTGAAGCTAAAAGGATGTGAGAAGGATCATGGTGATTAGGCCCAAAATTCAGGAAACTCTGAATATGAATAAGATTAGGAAGCAGCAATTCTGATAGATAAACATAAGAGGTACCGAGAAAAACAGAAGTACTATATAAGACAAATGATAAGTAATAATGGAGAGTAGAAAAAATATATATCCATTTGCCTATACTAGGATCTTCTTTTGTGTGTCCCAGTTGTTCATTTTCTGAATTTCTCTTTGTGGATAACCCTATAATAAATCTTATATTACTTGAGGCTGCTAAATAAACTTACAACCCAAAGACCTTTCATGAAGAGAATTATTACATAATGTGTGAATAGCAAAATGACTCCATATTCCCATATGTTATTTACATTTAAAAAGGGAATCTTATTAATTTCAATATGTTTGTAATTGGAGGAGTATTTAGAAGATATTTTGAAACCTTAGAAAATTTCACATGAGAATTACCTATCTAGATCCCAGCCTCTCATATCCTCAATAATAACAACAAACTTGACAAGAAATCTCTTTACAATACTATTGTTAACCTAAACAAGATAATATTTATATTGTTTTCTATATTTACATTTCCATGTGCTTCCATTAATACAAACATGAACATGTATTCGATGAAACTTCTTCTTCATGGTCAAGATGCTACATATTAGCAAATATTTTCCATTTTTACTATGCTTAACCTTTAAATTAAATTTACCTACATGGGGGTATAAATCAAAGAAAAACCATAAAACTTCAGTTAAGAAAGTTTTTTTTAATGTCATTTTTACTATTTTTAAAAAAGAAAGCCTTGTTCTCTATACTGCATTGCCTAGAGGCATTAATAATTAATTCTATTTGATAAATAATGTTGATTTTTTTTTTACTTTCTAAAAAAGGAGTAATATATGCAAGATAGTTAAGAGATGAATTAAAAAATAAGGCTGTTTGATTCAAATGAGGAAAAATACATCAATGTAGATGGCGTTATATATGCAAAGACATAAAAATCAGAGATTGAAGCAGGGTCCAGAGTTTATTGAAGAAGATTCTTGACCTTGTTCAATCTCCATCAATACCCTCTGCCTCAAACTAAAATAAATGGAATCTGCATTTTGCTGTGCAAATACAGCTTTAATATAAGCATTCCAGTTTTCCTTCAACCCTTTGTTGTTATATTTTCCTTACTAAAAAGAATACCTGATGTTGCCACCAAGCCCAAACAGAAATCATGTCTGAGAAGAGCCTAGAAACTGTTCTTCACACCTTAAAGTAGATTAGGTGGCTTTCAGTTGTCCTCATTACTCTTTTCATCCTCTTCTCCCTGTTGCTTCCCCAGGTTTCTGTCCATGGTACTGTCCTACTCCGTTCCTTATTCTCACTGTTGTTTCCTTCCTCCACCCTTTTTCCCACCACTTAGACTTCTTCCCCACCACTTCTCCTGTTGAAACTTCTCCTAATGAAATCACTTCTGCCATATGTGGTTTGAGGTTTAAAATTTAACATATAAATGGAATAATATCCCTTAGAAAACCATATTCCTGAACAGCTTTGCCCTGAGATTGTTTCTCAGAATTGCTATGTCCTATTGTGTATCACAGGAAGGAGATTACTGCAGGCTGCATTTCTCAGGCTCCATGTTGGCTGGTTTCCATCTGGGTTTGGTCAGTGTCAGGCATTGGCAGGAAAGTAGACAGTGAATGAAAGGGAGAATCCAGGATATGTGCCTCCATCTCTATTAAAGTGGCGTCTTTGACTACAACTGTTCTTTTTCCAAACCTCCATGTGCCCCCCAGAAAATCTCTCCATGGTTCCAACTTTTCCCAGCTGATTTTGACCCCCAAACTCTGGTGGTACTATGTCTTCCCTTTGTCACTCAGGCCAAGGGATGTTAATTGTCTGCTTCTTAATCTTTGAGTCACTTTAAAAATTTCCTGTTTTGTGTCTCAGTTCTTTCATTACCTATGTAACCAGTTCCTTGCATTAAATACCCTCTGATTATATAATATCAGGTGATTTTCTGATTGTGTTCTTCACAGGATGTGAAGTCATAGAGACGACAATATTTAGTATCATACATATTTTCCTAAAAACTATTTATGACATAAATTGGATCTGGTTATTAAATTTTTCAAATAAATGTGAGATGGGCAAAGATGGTGAGATTTCAGTTTGTACAGTTGCTACTCTAATTTATTTGTCTGAAAACTGCCAGATGGGAAGATCTACAAAATACCCATTTGTTATAATGTCATTCTGAGAAAACAAAGCAATTAAATCCTTTCACAGGAAAAGTAGTGCTTTTTTTTTTTGGTTGTTTTTTTGACACCAACTTATTTTTTATTATGAGTAATCATCAGGTAAGTAAAAAGGAGCAAATGGCTAATGGAACAGTTGGATAATAGAATGTCAATTTCCCTTAATGCTTGACTTGGCATTATTTAATTTAATTTAAACAAGTATTTATTGAATAACTAGTCTGTGACAAGTGTTGTGCTTAGCCTAAGGACAGAATAATGAGTAAGGCACAAAACTTGCCCAATAGGACTTCAGCCTAGTAAAGGAGACATATGTATAAACAAATAAATATTAAATACTTAATAATTAGGAAAAATTCAAGTTGGCAATATAACACAGAGAAAGTAGTACTAACTCTTGGTGGGGGATGTTTAAAGGGGTTGACCAAGAAAGGTTTTCTGGAGATAATGTGATAGTTAATTTTATATGTCTATGTGAGTAGATCATACAATGCCAAGGTATCTAGTTAAACATTATTTCTGAGTATAAAGGGTTTCTGGACAAGGTTAAGCATTTAAATTGGCAAACTGAGTAAAGCAGATTGTCCTCCCCAGTTGGGATGGGCATAATCCAATTCACTGAGGGCCTTAATAGAAAAAAGACTGGAGGAAAGGAAGATTTGCTATCTCTCTAACTGACTATGGAGCTGGAACATTGATCATCTCCTGCTCTTAGTGCTCCTGGTTCTCAGTTATTCAGACTGGGACTGGAATCTACATCACCAGTTCTCTTGTCCTCAGACCTTCAAAGGACACCACCAGCTTTTCTGGATCTGCAGTTTGTAGATGGCCAACTGTGGGACTTCTTAGCCTCCATAATCTCATGAGGCTCATTATATATAGAACAAATGAATAGGTGAAGAAATAAATAATAAATAATATTAGATAAATTGGAGGAAAGATAGGTACTTAGAAACATAAGTATTAGAAACAGAACTAATAGGAGATATATGTAAGTATATATGTAAATTATATATTATAAATTATATACTAATTACATAATTATAAGTCTATAATAATAAATATAACTAAAAAGTATGAATATATGTATTTTTACTCTGGAGAACCCTGAGTAACACAGGAAACATCTGGTAATATATTAAAGGACCAATATCATTCCAAGCCAATAGCCGTTGGAGAACTGGGTGAGACCCAAATAATGAAAGGGTTTGTGTACCCATGTAATGAGTCTGGGATTTAATACATGCTGAAGAGCTCATTAAGAGTTGTAAGCATGAGATAAACATGATCAGATATGTGATTTTGAGGAATAATATGAAGGAAGTATAGAGAGAGTGAAACTGGTAAGAAACTGATGTAAGCTAAACATATTTCTCTTGACCTCAGAGTAATGAGAACATGAGCTAAGGTAATTGGATTGGAAATAGGGAAGAAACAATGTGTTCAAGAAATATTTATAAAGCAAAGTTGACATGGTATTGTGACTGTTTGGATGTGTTATGCTAGAGAATAAGGAAAACTACTTAGATAATACCAATTTACTGAACTCTTTCAAAATCTATCATTAGATAGGTAATGTCCTTGAATTGGAAATTGAATGGGAATTTAAAACTTTACAATAAGCTCAACATGGGTGAATTTTTTCCAGATTTAACAAATTATTAGTTGAGGCAGCAAAACCAATCAGTTAAGAGCAGGAATTCTGAAGCCAGAATCTCAGGCTTTGAACTCAGCATCTGCCAGAAAATAGTAACAGCTATATGTTGAATACATACACGAATGAATGAATGAGTAGGTGAATAAATAAGTAATTGATAAAAGTAGATAAATTAGAGGGCAGAGAGGTGTTTAGAAAAATGAAGGTATTGGATATTTTAGGTAACATTTCTGTAACTCAGCTTCTTTATCTGTGAACTGGGGATAGAAACAGGACCTACTTGTCAGGGTTGATAATATAGTCCAACAGGCGGGAATAGAGCCTAACAAGATATCGTTGTCATCACTCTACCTAGAACATTTGTACTAGCGAGCATCTCATAAAATGTCATTTTCAAGAACATAAGGATTTTTGTCTGTTTTGTTGAGAAAGATTCTAAAGTGCCAGAACAATGCCTGGCAAATAGCAGATGCTCAATAAATATCTATTACATGAATGAGAGAATACTTCTATTTGGTACATTAATTTTCATTTCTCCTTTAACAAGTACAAATACCTAGCATATGACATGCACTGTTCTAAACACTTTATGTTACTCATTTAATCCCCTTAACAACCTTACAATACAGTATTATTGCTCCTTTTTTGTAGATGAGGACACTGAGGCACAAAGAATTATTGTTACCTATTGTCTTAGTCATTTGGGTATTCTATAACAGACTAGGTAGCTTATAAGCAGTAAAAATTTCTCTCTCATATTTCTAGAGGTTGGGAAATCCAACATCAAGTCACCAGCAGAATTGGTGTCTAGTGAGGGCCCGTTTCCTGATTCATAGATGGCCTACTTCTTGCTGTATTATCATGCGGCAGAAGGAACAAAGGAGCTCTCTGAGGTCTCTTTTATAAGTAAATCAGTCTCATTTAGGACCTAATCTACTCCCAAAGGCCCCACTTCCTAATCAAACTAAGTTTATTGTATTTACCAAAGATGACAGGGGGAGTGAGTGACAAGGCTAGTATTTGAACCCAGACATGATGGGTCTAGAGTTTTATGCTATTATCTGTAATCCCCTACCAAATTGGCTCTAGGAGGCCACAGGGGTAGGTTGTAATAGCAATTCCCAAGGAATGGGTGTCTTTTTTATTTAGACACAGTATCCCAACTAGACTTACAAAACGATCAAGTAAATTCAAAATGACAGTCAGCAAGCCTTTAATGATCTCTCCAGCTGGAATATTTGTTTCATAACTTGAGAAAAATAGCTGTTCTGGTTGTACCTGCTATTCAGGGGACAGCAAATATTTCAGCATCCAGTTACTGCTAATCTCATAAAAGCTTTGATGGGCTTAGATACAGTTCAGATTCCTTGTTTCTCTAAATTTGCATTTATGCTACATTTACTTTCCCCCCCTTTTATTTTTTTAATAGATCTATTCCTATTGTTCTTTGTAAACTCTGTTTTGAACTATATTCTACTGTTTTTGTTTCATCTTCCTATCCTCTGTTCTGTTCATTCAATCTTCCACATTCAGACTTCACCTTTACCGTTAAGATTCATATTTAAGTCTTCTTGTAGTTGTTTTTATGATTTTCTCGTTGATTTGCTTTTCTATTTTCCTGGTTATGCATGATAGTAATTATTTATAAACCCCTCATGGTTTCTTCTTCTTTTTTTTTTTTTTGGCATTGCTAACAGGTTGACAACTTCCCCACTTCTCTCCCTTAAAGTACTTCTGATCATCTTTTAAAGAATTTCTCTGCAGTGAAAAAAACATCAAAAATTGTGAGCCACATTTTATCAGAAAGATACACTTTGATTTGATGGTCCTTTTCAGGACAAATGTGTACCATTCCCATGCTACTATTGTACCAGCTTCCAGGCTTGGAATTTCTACCAATAAGTTTGTTCTTCAAAAAAAAAAAAAGTTTTTTAAAGAAACTGATATTAAAAGAAAGTCACTTAAAAGTGCATATGTTTTAACTTTGGCCATCTAGTCCTCCACCCCTCTTCCATTGGCATATTGCCATAAATTAACTATCAATTCTCCTTAACGTTCACTGAAGAGAGTATTTTATTCCCTAGAGAGAACTTATCCTTCTTGAGAATAAGAGGAGTTAAGCTTTGAAGTTATAATATCTTGGTAGTATACTTGCATACATACATAAATACACACACACTCTCATACACACATACACATATATATGCATATACTTACATATATGTGTACATATCTATATCAATTTGGAAGATTATGTAATTATATTATAAATAATATTTAATATATTGACAGTAAAATATATAAATATTTTTAATCTTCCAAACTCTTCTAAAGCATAATTCATACACATTTTTCAATATGCCTGGATTTCTACAGTGAATATTTTGGAAAGAAGGATTTAAATCTGGCTATGATCTTGTCAAAGTTAACTCCAAATGAATTTTTTGTCTCATCATCCTTACCCTGTGATAAAGAAGGACTAAGTTTATAAAAACCCAACTTGCATAGAGAATTTTTTTCCTGGGGGTAGAAAACATAAGTGAGAGAGAAAGCAACTCATATCTTATCCATTATGATCAACAGCCCATGCTAATGGCATTCATTAAGCTAAATGAGCAGGAGAATGAAGATTCAAACTTTCTAAATGAGGCAGATTTATTTTTAGGATTAAGTTCTCCAAAAATACATTTTCTTTTTTAAAACACCAGTGCCATTTTAAGACATATAATTTAAACAACTGATCAGGGATAGGATATGCTTTAGTCCTTATGGAAGTGTGAAATTATACAAGTGCCCAAATCATCACTATCATTTTTATAGTTTTATTATGACGATTATTTATTACATGAGTGGATAAATTATAAAAAGCAAAGAAAAATGCTCTTCATTAGAGTTAATGACTCATCCTAGCAATTTTGGTATTGAGTTAAGTATTTAAGTTCTTTTCTACACTGCATCCTCTCCTGAATGAGAGTATCAGTCAAGTCTAGTAAATGCATACTTACACAAATAATAGCACCTTAGGATAGAATGTTTGGAAATAAATTTTACATATGCTGAGCTGTATTATGCTTGAAAGAAAAAAATACATACATATATATATATATATATATATATATATATATGAACACACACACATGTATGCAGCATATGTGAAGGTTAACAAGTCTGACATAAATAACATAGATTATTACATTTTATACACAGTAGATTCTGTATACTGAAAGTACTTTTATGATAAATACTTATAATCCTTGAGGTATAATTGAAAGAAAAATGGACTTGTTAGCAAAAGATATGAATTTAAATTATACGTCTGCTAGTTACTCCCTCTGTATTATGAGTGAGACTCTAAAAAAGAATAGTAAGTGTAAACTCAAATAACAGTTTTCAAAATTTTAGTTCTGACTACCAGGAAGTAACTTCTTTCAGACAAATCTTGTCATAAATAAATAAATAAATAAATAAATAAATACATACATACATACATACTAGACAAAACATATAAAACAACAACTTGAAAACATTGGATAGGAACCAACTCAGGCAGGATTTGAACATCTATAACTTTTGAGAGAATGGAAATACATACCATGAGTTCCACATTTACCCAGGCTTTTCCTTGAAGATATTTGCCAATTCACTGCATGGTGAAATGGAACCCCAACAAAGAGTAGCAGTCTCACTGAGCTGAAAGACAATGGCAGGAGTTTAAAGCTGCCAAATTGAATGGGACTTGAGAAGCAAAATTCTTGAAATGAGGGGACTATATAATAGTGAGTAAAAAAAAAAAATCTGCAGACCACTTTCCCTCAAGCTGTTGGTTGACTCATAATCCTGGCATGTGAAAGACGAGACTCCAAAGAAAAGAAAAGGAAAAAAAATTAAATTAAAAGTAAAGCACAGCCATAAATAGTAACTTGAAGCAAAAGAACTAAGCAGAAATTTCATCAGCCACATAGTCTGGGGGAGACAGAATCTGAAGGTCAAGCCCTGCAAAGTTGGAAGCATCTCCTCAAACATCTCAAGTCTTTTGTTCAACCCAGAAGCCACGGTTTATGTATAAAGAACATACTTTAGGAGTAAGGACTTTAAACTAAAAGTAACAACAAAACCGATTTACAATAGTTTACAGAGCTTTAAATCAGCACTCAAAAGAATCAACAATGGGAAGGTTGATACACTGTTGATAACATTATCTCTTGTCAAAGAAAATCAAGCCTCTTTAAAGAAAAATAATAATTTCAAGAGTCATTGTAATTTTTACCCAAAATCTTCAGCATCAAATAAAAAATAAGCAGGCATGTCAAATACTCTTTACTCAGATTTACCAGTTTTTAGCATTTTGTTTTATTTGCTTCATCATTTTTCTACATATAGTTTTTTTTTTAACAATTTGAAATAAGGTTACATACATCATGCCCCATTTAGCATTTAATATATTAATATGAATTTTGTAAGAACAGGGAGCTTCTCTTATATACTCATATAAAATGATCAAATTCATGGAATTTAACCTTGGTGAAATATTATGTACATTTTACATTCCATTTTCTAACTTGTCCTTATAATATTCTTTACAGCTATTTTTACCCATGGGATCACATCCAGATTGCATAAAACATTTATTTGATGTATCTTTTATATTTCCTTTAATCCTGAGAGATATAATACAGAATCATTTTTCATCTTTTCTTCATCTCCCAGGACATCGACTTTTTTGTTGTTGTTTTTAATAAAAGAGGCCTGGTAGTTTATTTGAGTTTTCCTCAGATTGTTTTTGCTGGTGTTTCCTCATATTTAGATTCAGCTTATGTTTTGAGCTGGAAAACTACATAAACAATGTTTTGTTCTCAGGTGTCATACCTAGATACACATGATTTTTTGTTTACTCTTAGTGATAATGATAGTTTTGGTCACTTGTTTGTTTCCAAGGTGTTGACTGGTTTATTTATTATAAAGTTACTATTTTCCTTTTTGCAATTAATATGTGGTTTTGAAGGAGATGATTTGAGGCTATATAAGTATCTGTTCATTATCAAATTGTTCAAGTCTAAATTTAGCAACTATTTGTTTCTTCCCCACATCCACTTTTACTGTGATGGTACAAAATGGTAATTTTCTAACTGTATTATCTTCCTGTACTTATAAGTGGTAGTTTTACTGTAAGGAAGAGTGTTTCTATTTTCCTTATCTGTTTACATATTTTTATGGTATACATTCATGGGTTTTTATTTTATTCAATGAGTTATAACTCATTACTGTCTTTATTTAATTGTAAGTTGCAATTTTCCAGATTTGGCCAGAGGGAACACACTTCAAGCTGATTCCTATGCCATTTTGGCACACTAACATGCTTGTGTGTACTCAGATCCTTTCTGCTGTTTGCTTTTTTTTTTTTTTTTTGTAATTTTACAATATAGTCTGGAAATCACTCCATATCAACTTATGGTCTCTCATGTTCTTTTTTATAAGTTTTTGTTTAAACTCCAGCTAGTTAACATACAGTGTAATATTAGTTTCAGGTGTATAGTAAAGTGATTCAACACTTAGGTACATCATCCAGTGCTCATCACAGCAAGTGCCCTCCTTAATCCCCATCACCTATTTAACAACAAATTACCATATTATTTTCTTAATTGATTTCATTGTGGCAGATGTTATTTTTATTTTAACCTACTCTAACCCTTTCTTGGCAATGGGAAATGACAGGTTTGTAGAATACCAGATTTTCTTAAAGCATGGAAATGTTTTTAAGCATAATACTTATGAAATAACAGCAGTTACTTCATAGAATAACAAGAGTATATTATTCATATAAATAACATATTCATATAAATAAAGAGTGTAATATAGTGAGAAAATATGAAAATAACAGCAAGAGACCTGGGGTTCTAATCTGAAGTTCTGTCATGTCTAGTTTCATGACCATGAAGAAGGCACCAGTTTCTCAATCCACAGTTCTGTCATCCGTAAAATGTGGGATTTGCTCTTACTCAGTGCTTTCTAATCATTATTTATTTAGTTTTAATTTTAAGTTTGCACTCAAGTAATTTGCTGTAGAATATATTACATGTTGGAAGTATAACAGTATAACCTTGGGAATGAGGGACATTTCTACATTTCCCATTTAACAAGCTGTTCAATTTGATAAAGTCTGACTCCTTCACTAAGTTATAAAATCAAGGACAAGTCTTATTTACTTAAAATTTGGACGCTAGTATTTTGTCTTGCATGTAGTTAGTTCTCAGTAAATACATACTGACTGGTGTGGATACAGAACAACTATGACTCTTCATACATTGCTCGTGGGCAGTTTCTTATAGAGCTAAGAATGAATAAGTACAATAAATGAATGTTCATCACTGCTTTATTTGTAACAGCTAAAATCTGGAAATAACCCAAATGTCCTTCAACAGCATGGATAGATGAACTATGATATATCCATAGGGTATAATATTACTCAGCAACAAAAAGACATGAACTTTTGATACATGCAACAACTTGAATGGATCTCGAGGGCATTGTGCTGATTTGAAAAAGAAAAAAAATAACAGTACAGACAGGACAAAACAATTTCAAACAAAACCAAAAAATCACATACTATAAAATTCCATTTGTATAGCATTCTCAAAGTGACAAAATTCAGGGATTGAGGACAAATAAGTGGTTATCAGAGCTTAGGGTTGGAAAAAGGTATGATTATTAAGGGTTACCAGGTAGGAGGTAGTTTCTTTGTGTGTAGAAACAGTCCCATGTCCTGATTGTGATGATGTTTAACCTGTAAACATGATAAACTTTTATAGAGCCATACACCAAACCCTTCCCACCCCCCAAAATCAGGAGTTCATGTAAAACCTGGTGAAATCAGCATGTCTGTGCTTTAGTTAATAGTATTTTACTAATGTCAATTTCCTTTTTATGACACTATATGTGGTTATGCAAACATCATTTTTAAAAAAGGATACTATCATTGTGGAAACTCTCTGTACTATTTTTACAGCGTCTTGTGAAGTTTATTCTATTTCAAAGAAAAAGAAAAATATGTGTTGAATGAGTTAATGAAGGTACAGCAACAACCCTCACGTTGTCTTGACTAGGGCATACTCAGACTCTGGTGGACAGTACAGAATTACAAACTCTTACTTATATTTCTTCAGCTTATTTGAAGTGCAATGATTTTATTACTAATATTTTCCATTTTCTTTGCCTGTTAGAAAACTAGTCCCATCACTATACCAAACCATTTGGATTCTTTCCTCTTTTTTTGTTAGTAGGAAGTCACTTTTTAAGACCCAGCTTGTGACTTTTTACTTCAGCTCCATTCTGACTCCTAGGAAAGCAATATACTTTCATACCTGGATTGGAAGTACTCCCAGACTTCAGTTTAACTCTGTTTCCCTTATAGCCACTAAGCAAGACTCAGCTAGAATTAATGAAAATTTCATTAATATGCTTTTCTCTGTTTTAAACACAAAGCATCACGCTCAGCTTGGAGTTGACTCTGGTTTTTATCATTCCATTCTGTAGTACTTCAGAATTTTACATTTCTGTAAGACCTCCTTTCTGAAAGTTCAGAAACTTCGAAATTTAACAGTATCATTTAGGAAAATGTTAAACCCACCATTTCAATAATAAATTATAAATTTGTACCGCTGGCTTTATAAGTAATAGGTACCAAGGCAAAAGGTCAGTGTTTTAAGGAAAGGGAGAAAGTTATTTTTCTTTTATTTGTTTTTGTTTTATTTTACTGCAGGTGAATTTGGGAATTCTAGCATAGGAAAGACTGTAAAATTCTTTTCTAAAATCTGACACAAATGTTCAGCAGATGTGTTCCTAACATCAAATCATTTTACCTGACCTGGATTTGGGCCAATAAATTAGGGCATTTCAATTTGGCTGGAATTTTTTATTGTTTCTTTTGAGAAAATGTCCTAGAATATCCTATTTGATTATAATTTTGTCTCCTATAAAATGACATGTATGAAGTATTATTTCTGAGTTCCGCTTCATTTCTCTGGATAAACAAATCTGTGAAGGAAATAAAGGGATATTTTCTATAACTTTTCTTCATTTTTTTTTAAATTTACCTTAGCTATTACTGAGCTTATTATGTGTCCTCTGCTGTCATAGGCACCAAGAATACGATGGGGAATAAGGTGAATGAATTCTTTCTCATAAAGTTTATTTTGCAGTGTTTATTTGTTTTGTTTCTAGTTGGGCTGGACTTTTGTATTTTAGTCTTACTTTTCTTCATGATTCAATGGCATATTCAAAGGCATATTCCTCATTCATGGAATTTAAATATCTCTATTGAAGGAACTTGCCTTTTGTATGAATGTGCTTTCTTCAGCAAATATATCTTATCATTGAGATGCTAGAAATGTAGACTAATTTCCCAAGAGCTCAAAGACCCTTGAAATGGATTTTATATATAATTAAAAATAATTAGGGAGGTATAGTTATTAAGTGCATATGGTTTTTATTTAAATAGGTAGTTAAGACTGAAAATTTATTCTTTAAAAAATGAGGGGCGCCTGGGTGGCTCAGTCGGTTAAGCGCCCGACTTCGGCTCAGGTCATGATCTCGCGGTCTGTGGGTTCGAGCCCTGCATCGGGCTCTGTGCTGACAGCTCAGAGCCTGGAGCCTGCTTCCGATTCTGTGTCTCCCTCTCTCTCTGACCCTCCCCCATTCATGCTCTGTCTCTCTCTGTCTCAAAAATAAATAAACATTGAAAAAAACATTTTTTTTAAAATAAATAAAAAATGAAATAGTCACTAAGATAAATCACCAAGATTACTAATATTACACTATATCTTTTGTGCCCATACATAAGCATTTATCCCATACATATTATTGTTACTATATTTTAAATGTGTATCTCTGTGACTACATACTGTTTGGTGGTCAAAGTTAATCATTTTATCTAGAATTTTGCACTTTAGTTTAGTTAGGTTTATAATGAGCATCTCTCTTTATATTTTCCTTTTTCATGTTTTGGCCTAGTACTCAGTGTGTTGAATAGCCAAAGGTTGGAAAGCCTACTTGAAATATCTATCTCTGTGCTGGAGCACAGAAAATCTTGTGAGACTCAAGATTGGTCACAGAATAAGAATTCTCTTTTAATCCCTCAAAGAAAATTGGGTAACATTGATGGAACATCATGGAAAAGCTTACTTTGCTAATGCGTCCTTGCCACTTTGAACTGTATAGAATAAAATGTTTCACCTTTCTATAGTTCTCATGTTTAAGCCTAATTGAAAAAATTACAGAGAGATCAAAAATATAATTCATTAACTGTGCTCTAGGGTGCTAGCTAAAACTCCCTGTGAAATGTGAAGTGTGTCTTCAGTGTGCTCTTAAACTAATCTTGAACTCTGTTCTGCTCCAGGCAAGTCATTTTCTCATGTGGCAACATGATATCAAAATAAGATGCCAGAGCATACCCACTGATTTCTTCTCTAATAACAAATGCATAGGTTTAGTTAGAACACATTTGGGATTCCTTCACCTCAAACAAGTCTCCACCAGAATATCCCCCCACCAAGTGATCATCTCGCAATTCCTAGAGAAAATCACTCACTATGAGTTTAGAAATTAAATGTAATGTATTCCATTTATGACAGTTCTTCCAAATGTTAGCAAAAGTTTTCTTTATATTTTGACAAAAGTCAACTCTATTGTCTTTAGTGTTGTCTTTTATCTTACTGTCTTTATCTTATTCTTATTTAATTTCTGAAACACTCACAATAAATGTATATCTATTACACATTAAAGCTTTTCAAAAATTTGGATATAGTTTTTACGACCCTCTAACTATTTTGTTCTCTGGTGCTATGGACTGCATATTTGTCCCCCTCCTCCCCCAAAACTCATTTGTTGAAACCCTAAACTCAATAGTGTGGTATTAGGGGGTGGGGCCTTTGGGAGGTAATTAGGGTTAGATGAGATCATGAGAATGGAGCCCCCATGATGAAATTACTATCTTAGTAAGAAGAGGAAAAGACTAGAGCTTGATCTCTGGCCATGGGAGATATAGCAAGAAGGTAGTTATTTACAACCCAAGAAGAAGTCCTTTTTAAATGTTTTTTTTTTTTTTTTTTTTAACGTTTTTATTTATTTTTGAGACAGACAGAGACAGAGCATGAACAGGGGAGGGTCAGTGAGAGGGAGACACAGAATCCGAAACAGGCTCCGGGCTCTGTGCTGTCAGCACAGAGCCCGACGCGGGGCTCGAACTCACGGACCGCGAGATCGTGACCTGAGCCAAAGTCGGCGGCTTAACCGACTGAGCCACCCAGGCGCCCGACAACCCAAGAAGAAGTCCTTTATCAGACACTGGATCTGCAAGCACCTTGACCTTGGACTTCCAGTCTCCAGAACTGTGAGATATAATTATTGTATAAACTACTCAGTGTGCTATTTTTGTCATAGAAGCCCAAACTGACTAGGAGTTAAGAGTGTGGGTTCTGGTGGTAGACATCTTAAGTAAGAGTTCTGTTTCTGGAGCTTATTAGTTGTGTAATATAAGGCAAGAAACTCTATACACTCCAATTTTCTCATATATAAGATAGGGATTTAGTATCTACCTAAATTAATCATCAAAGAATTTATTTCACATACATACACATTCACATATACATATATCTCTATGCAGCTTTTAAAAGTATATGACAGGGGTGCCTGTGTGGCTCTGTTGGTTAAGTGTTGGACCTCCGCTCATGATTTCACAGTTGGTGAGCTCAAGCCCTACATCTGGCTCTGTGCTGACATCTCAGAGCCTGAAGCCTGCTTCGGATTCTGTGCCTCTCTCTCTCAGCCCCTCCCCCGCTCATGTGCTGTCTCTCTCTCTCTCTCTCTCTCTCAAAAACAAACATTAAAAAAATCTTAAAAGATAAATAAAAGTATGACATACTACACACCAATAATTATTAGATATTTTTATTAATAGTTGTATTCATCTAGAAACATTTACTTCTTTTAATCTAGAAATGTCTATTAATTCATACAATTGTCCTATAAGTTTTATTTGCTACATCATTTTGACTCATTTTACCTATAAGAAGTTAAGGACCAAACAAACTTTTGTTTTATTCGTGCCATTAAATTTGTGATTTTGAATTCATGGCTTTGCATTTATCTATTTTACATTTAACCTTGTTATTTTAAATCTAGTATTCTAACCTTTTAGTATCTTTTTCAGTCTGATTCTGTATTTCAGTCAATTCTCCATTTTTTGTCTGTTTTATATTTAATAAACAGACTAGGCATATCTTTTCATTCTTCCAGGCCAGAGATTGGGTAACTTGTCCTAAAAGGGAGAGGTAATACATAGTTTTGGGTTCTGTGAATCATATAGCATCTATTGCAGCTTTTCATGTCTGCTATTGTAGAGTAAAAGCATGCCAAAACTATACGTGAATAGATGAGCATGTCTGTATTATACTCATATCTTATTTACAAAAACAGAAGGGGAGCTAGATTTCATCCCAGAGTTAACACTTCACTAATACCTTGAATCTTGACACTGCTCTTGAGCCTTATTGCATCACATGGACTCTACAGAAAGTTTTGTCAAAGGAAGAGGTCATAATGTTGACATCTATCACTTAAATTGCATAAATCTAGCCACACCTGATTTACTTACATTTTTATTTGTAGTAAAAGATTAAATTCTGACTTTATAAGCAAAGGAAGTGATCAATAGATAAGTTTATTTCTTACCAATTAAGAAATGTGAATGAGCCAGAAATAGCTTAACAGTGTTGTTTTAAACCAATGTGTGAAAAACCACATAGAGAATTTAAAACTCAGATATGAGGGTAAACTAAATTGCTAATTCTAATTTGTGTCTAGAACTATTTAATTTAAAAATACTTATATATGTATGAGATGTATTCCTAAGAAGGGAAGGAGGCAGACATTTCCTTAAGTTAGAGACCATTTTGATCCCCATTTCCTCCTTTGTTTCTACACTGTAGAGGATCTTGCCTGGTCTGAAACACAGGTATTGAGAAGACTAGTGTTTGCTGAATTCCCTAATCAACAGGTTGTAAATTTCTGGAAGTCGATAAATCACCCCGTATTTTCCCTTCTAGTGTATTCCTATCCATCACAGCAGTGTTCTCCCAAGGTACATATTAGAAAACTGTGTTGCTTATTGTTTTTTGACTTATGATAAGGAAGAATGAATAATGTTGACTATCTTAATGAGCATTCCATATTCTATGTGAGTCCACAGAAACAAATATTTTATGTTTCAGGAAATTTTATTTTCAATCTCTATAAGACTGCACTGCTAATTTTGTTAAAAGTTTACAAAATACTTGTGCTTTCTATTGCAGATTTTAGATTTATCTCTTTTATCTAAAATATGTATTTTGGTTTATATGTGCTCTGGCAACATATAAAGGAAGTAGTAAAAGAATTTACTTATTTACAACTATATAACTGCATAATGTTTTTCTCTACTTTTTAGTGATCTCATTGAAATTACCCATTGAAATTACCTTTGTAATATAACTTAAAATTTTTTTAACATTTATTTATTTTTGAGAGACAGGCAGATCATGAGCAGGAGAGGGGCAGAGAGACAGGAAGACTGAAGACAGGAAGATAGAATCTGAAGCACGCTCCAGGCTCTGAGCTGTCAGCACAGAGCCCGATGTCAGGTTCGAACCTATGAACCGTGAGATCATGACCTGAGCTGAAGTCAGATGCCCAACCAATTGAGCCACCTAGGTGCCCCTATAATATAACTTTTAAAATATTCTTGTTTCAGTAGGACATTTAAAGATATTTATGTCCAAATCTTTAGAACCTGTGATTGTTACCCTTACATGACAAGAAAAGGACTTTACAGATGTGATTATTTTAAAGAATTTGAGATGAGGAGATTAACCTGGATTATCAGGATGGGCTATAAAAGCAATTCCTAAATGTATTCTTTTAAGAGGGGAGCAGAGGATTTCACTACACAGATACAAGAGAAAAAGGCAATGTCACCCCAGAGGCAGGGATTGGATGATGTGATAGCAACTGCAAAGGATGCTGGTAGCCACCCGAAGCTGGAAGAGGTGAGGAATAAATTATTTTCTAGAGCTTTCAAAGGGAGCTTGGAGCTACTGATGCCCCCATTTTGGCTCACTGATACTGATATTCATCTTCTGGCCTCCAGAAGTATGAAAGCATATTTTAAGTTACCAAATGCATGGTAATTTGTTATAATAGCCACAGGAAACTAATAGGAGAGTCATTGAGTTTTTATTTAGTATTCAAAAGTGTATAATTGGTGTTGATGGTTTGAAAGAAATTTGAAAACATGTTTACTGTGTTTGAGATGTTTACAATTTTGTGGAATATGCAGGGGTATTATTGGTCAAAGTAATTTTCCATGAGCCGTAAGCATCTCGTATGTTCTTGCTGGATATTCCAAGAATTCAAGTCCTAACCACTCTTTACCCAGGCCATATCTTGGTATGTTTGCATTGAGCAACCTTGAAAGATGAGATAATATTTACCTCCAGAACAAAAGTCAAGGAGACCATAAAAGAGGCAGATTTTCCAAGATTAGTGTTTATCAGCTGCAATACCAACCCACTGTATGCAGCACCCACCAAGACCCTCTGCATTACCCCTGTAGAACTTGCAGGTCAAGAGGAAATGATACAAGCATGATACTCATGCTGTCCTCTGTGCTGCTAGTAAAACACTCTTTGTCTCTGACCCAGGAGTCTCATGTCTTCTGATAGCATCCATAAGTAATAGATTGACTTAGTAGTAATGAAGTGTGTTGGGGGTCCCCAAAACCATTTTAATAATTGGAGATTTGCTAGTGTGACTCACAAGATTCAGCATATAGTTGTATATATGTTTGAGATTTATTACAGTGAAAAGACACACAATAGGATCACCAAAGTAAAGAGACATAGACTCCAGAGAAATTCATGCACATGCTTTCCTATGCTTCCTCTCCTCATTTGAGCATGCTTTTTTTTAATCCAGTAATAAAATGCAGGAGCATATGCAATTGTTCCGTCCAAAGAAGTCCAGTAATGACTTAGCACCTAATTTTTCTGTTGGAGGCTAGTCATGTAGTCAACCCTCTGTCTACCATGTACTTAACTTCCAGACCTTTGGATAGAAAGTAGATATGCACTATAAATCATAATGTTTGTATAAACCATCTAGGCACAGTAAGCCATTCTTATAAGTAAGGGTATGAGACAAGTGCCAAATTCCCAGATATCAGCCAAGGGCAAATCTTGCAAGCAAGCTCTTCTAATGATAGCTGTCTCCAGTCCGTTATGTTGATTCATTTCTGCACATAAGGTTAAATTAAATAATACTCTCTGAGGGGTCTATCTATGAGACAAATAATAATGCATAACAACATATGTTAAACTTCCAATAAGTGCACAAATTACTACTGCCAAAGGCACACAATTAAGAGAGATATAAATATGATTTGGGCGTATTTTTTGTGGAGAATCTTGAATTTGAGTTGCACTTTGAAAAATAGAAAAAGGTAGGAAATACAAAAGCTTTATTCCTTTTTATTTGTATCCAATACCAAAAATAAGTTTTTAAGTAAAATCATGTTAACTTTATAATGAGAATTAACCAATAAAAATCTTTCCATTGAGAGAAAGGACTTGATGTTCTATATTGATCACAAATGAGATGAAACATAAATCAGAATGACTCAGAGAGTAGGCATTTTTCCAAGGTGGAGGAAGACACTTATTGTTTTGAAAACTATAATCTGATCTGAAACATTTGCAATGAGTAAGGATGACTAATTAAAATTAAAATGATTTTATTCTACTTTTTAAATAAAGTGTTGAACATAGGCTATACATAGAAAAATATCAACTCTTAAAAAAGAAATGTTTCTATGTAAATTCCAGATGAGATGCAAAACACTAAAGCCAGAAAAATGTATCATTAAGCTTAGATATATTTAAGCTTTCCTATCACTATTGGGAATTGGAACCACTTTATATACACTAGTTATACTTTTTCATGGAGTTTTAGAAGTGTTCATGTAATAAAAATATACGGAAGGAAACACTATTACTATTGTTGCTGTTTCTACAGTCATTTTAGTATTTGGCTTATATTACATTTACTGGTCCGGGAAATTTTTCAGTATACATTTTATAATGCTTATGATGTGCCAAGCTATGTGTTAAGAAATGATGTTCAGAATAATAAGAGAATCTCTTCCTTCAAGGGGCTTACGCTAGCAAAAGCAAATGTAACACAGCATGATAAGGACTATTCTAAAAGTGGGATCCAAGAAATTAGAATTTCACAAATCTGGAAACATGTACAGTAGTTCCCCCCTTATCCCCAGTTTTTCTTTCTGTGAGTTTGGTACCTGAGGTCACCTGTAGTCCAAAAGCAAATGGCTCTCCTTCTGACACACCAACCATCAGAAAATGTTGATGGTTGCCTAATTCTAAGTCACAACTCCTATGTCATTTACCTCACTTTATTTCATCATGTAGCCATTTTATCATCTCATATTCTCATCATCATTATCAGAACAGTGATTACAGGACAAGATATTTTGAGAAAGAGAGGGAGATCACATTTATAAAATTTTTATTACAGTACATTGTTAAAATTGTCTGATTGTATTACTAGTAATTGTTAATCTCCTATTGTGCCTAATTTATAAATTAAACTTTATCAGAGGTATGAATGTATGGGAGAAAACATAATATATAGAGGGTTCTGTATTGTCCATGGCTTCAAGCATCTATTGGATCTCCAATGGATAAGGGGGCACTACTATACTTTCAATAGCAAATGAACAAAATGGCATATGAACATTCACTGGAAAGGTATGACCTCAACTCCTTTAGTCTTCTTTTTATATTTTCCTAGTGAGACCCTGACTGGCAGAATGTTAATAGCTTAAAAATGCTTATCGCAATTGGCTCAATAATACATCATCTAGTAATGGATCTGAAGATAAAAAATGAGATGCACACAAAGACATATGCATTAGGACATTTATAAGCATTGTTAAATATGATAAAGCAATATTTTTGGAGCCATTTGTTGTCATTATGTTCTATAAAAATATTTACTAACATTATGTTCTCAACATATGGATAAATTAAAAAGCAGAATATAAAATAAGAAACACATCATCATTCCCCTTTTTAAAATAAAGTATATTTACTTACAAAGATTAAAAAAAGTTTATATTCTTTGTGCATAAAAATGAGTGGAAATATATACTTAAGAATAGTAATAATAACATAATAATAGTGAGGTTTTTGTCATTATTTTCTCATTTGTATTTTTCTTTTTAATTTTCTACAATATACATTTTTTTGTCATCAGAAAAAATATGAAGCCTAAAAATTAAAGACAAATTTTCTTTGGAGCAAAAGAGATATTATTATTCATACATCATTATGGGGATTGTAGAGCAAACACAGATTAAGAAATAATATATTGTACTAGACACTAGAGGATAATAAGAATAAGTTAAACCTGTTAAGTATGCTGTGTATTATGGAAAAGAGGAAAAATATATTTAAAAATGTAAGTTTTTAGTGTATTGTGTTGGTTAGAAACCAGCATGTAATAATTTTTTTTAAGATTTTATTTTTTTAAGTAATCTCTATACCCAACATGGGGCTCGAATTTACGACCCCGAGATCAAATGTTGCTTATTCCACCAACTAAGCCAGCCAGGCTTCCCAAAACCAACATGTAATAGTTTTAATATTTTCTTTTTTTACTGAAGTCTCAATATTTTGACAGGAAATAGTTTAAATTATTCAGGCATATTAAAAAGAATTTTGCAATAAATTTTGTAGGTATTAAATAGCATAACAAATGTGAAAATGCTTTGAATAGTACAACCTCCTGTAAGGGAATTAATCATAATTAAAATTACCCTAAAGTTCTTACTTTGATCATCCAAATTTTTTTTTAAGTCTCCAATGATTACATACAAATGTTTTTGCATTAAACAGATTCTTTGAAAAGCACCAAAACTAATAGGAATAAGGGAACAAATACCTATATAACAAAGATTTCCATGCCGTTTATCGGAGTTCTAGGGCAAAGAGACTCCTCTGGAGATAAAACTCCCTCCCTTGAAGTCATCTCACTATTAGGTTGAGCTAGAATTGTTGGATTTGAATCTATTTAAAATATTGTACTTTTAAGTTAAAAGAAAAATTGTTTAAAATCTACGCTATATCTGATTTGAAACGTCATGTAGAAAATTGTCATTATTTTATGATGAATTCATGTACATACTATATTACAAGTGCTCTATTAGATATTGCAAATATAAAGATGACAAAACACATTCTGTTAAGTCAAGTGGCTCACAATTTTTGCATGGGGTATATACATCAACATATTCATATTACTAACAAATATCACAAGTGAATTTATAACAATATTCACAGAATATTATGTGAACAAGGAGGAAGACAGCTGTGGCCTAGGAATAGAAATGTTCCAGAGGAAGTTTTGTACTGTGGGGAAATAGGTTCTACTTACATAAAGAGTTAGGAAAATCTTAGGGTAGAAAGCTACCACCATGGGCAAAAACGCTGGAGATTAGCTAGCGAGATATTGTAATGGGGTCACAAGTAACTTGTTATATCATTTGCAGGAAATTACTTTCCATCTGGTGCCAATGTGCCTTGATCACAAATTCCACTTGCCCCACAGACCCTGTGCTTCTTACACACACAAGTTAATGATTACTCTCTGATTGTTTTCTCCACATTCACTTATGTACGATCTTGTTTTCTTCACATTTACCAAGTGGGTAATATCTTGTGCGCTCAGTAAATACAGAGATGAAACTCCTGTTCGGGACTCTTGTCGCCTCCCAGACATTAGCCTCTCTCCTGTTTGATTCTGTGTCCACTCTCTTACTGGACAAGAGAGAAGTCTAGACCCATAGTCTGTGACAATATACAAGGGGCTAGGTGTTAGAATTAATATCTAATATGGGTGTAGATGTGGGAATCATAGGTAAATTGGTATTAATTAAAATCATGATGATGGAAGAGAAGAGAGTGAGAAGAGCAGAGAAGAGGTATGATGAGATACAACTACTTAGAAGTGATGAGTAAAACAAGACAATGCAACAAGTAACAAAAAGAGGAGAAAGAATATTTAGTGAGATAAGAGAAAAACAGGGAGAAACAACATATTACGTATTTGTTTACTGTGTCTCCCCCCGCCCCCCCATTAGAATGTAAGCTTGATAGCTTGATAAGAACAAGGGTTTTGTGTTTGTTTACTGTTTTACCTCTAGTGTCTGGAAAAATGACTGGCCCATGATAGACGTCAATATATATGAATGAATGAATGAATGAATGAATGAAATAAAAAATAGCCTTTAAAAGTATCCTTAGACTTCCTTCTTTGATAAACCTCTTGTGATACTTCTTTTTATTTTTCTTCCATTTTTCATCATTCTTTATATTCCCTTTTTTTTCCTGTGTCTTCTGGGACTTGCACTCATCTGTATTTGATTCTCATATTCTTTGAACTCCACTACCTTAATTTATGTAAATGTTGAATCTACTATTCCTCTTGTATTTCCCACAGAAATCTTGACTTATACTGAGCAAGACTGCTTATTTTTATATTGCAGCATTCAAAAAATACATTAAGTACATAGGTACACTCACTTTGAAAGTTATGCATAAAGATTCAGAAGTAAACAATCTTGTAGTGAACTTTTAACACCTAACCACATCTTGAAGTGTTTCTCTGGTTAAAATCATATGTATTCTGTCTTACACATCAGTGCATTATGAATAACATATTGATTAACCTGGGAGCATAAATGAGGTGTCATTTGCCATGAATTGTTGATAGTATTACATTCATTTTCCATGGCTCTGTTCATTCACAGCTAGTATGCCAACTTTTCTGGAAATGATTAAAATGCAATTTAAATAATTTATCCCTCACTGAAGAAAAATTATTTTGAGTTAATGCTACTTTTGCCTTCATTAACTTGTTAAAAATATTTGGTACATTGGTTATTGAATTCTATGGATTTTATTTGGTAGTTTATTACAGAACTCCGAAAAGATAAAACATGCTTGAAAAGACACTGGCAACATGAAGAAAAAAAGAGCAGATGATGCTTAAAATGTCATTGACTTACCCTGAGTCTTTAAAATCCCAGGGCTTATTACAATGATCAAATTCTAAAAATATTCAAAATCATAGTAGAGGACCTAGAGGGGACATTAGTCACATGAGATTTTATATAAAAGAGCATCAGTCAAATTAAACTCCCTATCAGGGATTAAAACTCATAAGAGATAATATCTTTATTGTCAATAACACTTCTTCATTTAAATAGTCACAATTTATTTGATTCATAGAGTATTTTCATAGGTTAAGCAATTGTACTATACTATATTTCTAACGATTGGGTTGTTTTGTGAAAATGAATTTTCTCTCTTATTTCTTTCTGGTCTTGAGTTTCAAGAATTGAAAATAGAGCCAATGACATTGCTATTTAGAGGTCATAGAGGAATGTTTAGCAGATTTTACTTATTGTTTTGGATGGAAGGAGGTTTGTGTCTTTAATTTGACATTTAATCACTGAAAAAGCATAAACATAACTTCCTTTATCCAAAACATATTTTCTGTACTAAAACAAAATTAAACTGGATAACATTTTATACATTGCACTGTTTTCTTCCAAAAGGCTATGCTATATAAAGTGCAGATCTTGTAGAATAGATTTACTTTTTACATTAACTTTATCGGAATTTTAAGTTTCTATAAAAGAAACAGCCAGACTGCTCAGTTTGTAAGTTTACCACCCTCACAGTAAACCAGCACACTAAGATTTAATTGTAAGTTAGCTAAATTAATTCACAAAAATAAAGATACTGTCAAGTAAACTTTAGAAATTAACTAACTTGAGTGCTGAACTCATACATATCTATACTTTATCTCCTCTTCTCCCAATTTCATGCTGATAATAGGACATACTCAAATGACTTTAAAGTTAAATTTTTATTTTCTTCATTTCTTTTTGTGCCCTATGTTGATCTTTTACAAGTTGGATGGGAAATTTTCCTGTTTTTCTTTCTTGATTTCTCAGCCAGAAAATAAGTAAAGGTACTGAAAACACTTAATAAAATTGTAAGACACTGGGGTTTTGCTTCTGAAGCACATTTTGTTACTAAGTGCTTGAAGAGCAAATGTTGAAAACTGAATCAGAAAAAAAAAATTACCTAGTGTAATTTGTTTTTGTTTTTTTTTAAATTTTTTTTAATGTTTTTTATTTATTTTTGGGACAGAGAGAGACAGAGCATGAACGGGCGGGAGAGGGGCAGAGAGAGAGGGAGACACAGAATTGGAAACAGGCTCCAGGCTCCGAGCCATCAGCCCAGAGCCTGACGCGGGGCTCGAACTCACGGACCGCGAGATCGTGACCTGGCTGAAGTCGGACGCTTAACCGACTGCGCCACCCAGGCGCCCCACCTAGTGTAATTTGTAAGCAATATTTTTGCCAACCATTCTACTCCCCTAAAATTTTAAAAGAAATAAATTCAGATTTATTAAATTCAGAAATAAATAAAAGATTAAAATCTCTGGATTTGACAAGGAGTCAACTCTCCCAGCTGATAATTTCAGCTAAATTGTTTACTTACCAGTTTTTATTTATTTATTTATTTATTTATTTATTTATTTGTTTTTCTTTAATTTTTTTAATGTTTATTTATTATTGAGAGACAGAGACAGAGCATGAGCAGGGGAGGGGCAGAGAGAAAGGGAGACACAGAATCTGAAGCAGCCTCCAGGCTCAGGGCTGTCAGCCCAGACAGAGCCTGATACAGGGCTCGAACTCACAAAGCATGAGATTGTGACCTGAGCCAAAGTCCAAGGCTTAACCAACTGAGCCACCCAGGTGCCCCTACTTACCAGTTTTAATAGACTTCCTGTCCTTTATTCTCCTGTGCGTATCTGTCCTTTGTTAAGCAAATTGTTAGCAACCTTGTTCTATGGATTTATAAATTAATTTCTATTTGGATGGTATCTTTGGATAAGGCTCATATGTAATTACACATCACCATGTTCCTTTTATTGCATATACTTTTTGAGTTCATGGAGTTTTAAAATTGTAAGTGTAATGGTATATAGAAGTGGTTAACTTTGCTTGGTAAATTTAGGAATCCAAATTATTCTGAGGAAGTCAACCAAATATTAAATAGCAGTACACAATCTGACTAGATTATAGGAAGAATTATAAACTATATGCACTTAAGAGAAGTACACTTAAGTGGGTGAACTCTAACTAGAATTGCTGACTCACCTATGAAGAGTAACTTGTTATCACAGCCACAGATGCACTTTTTTTTCTCCTTTCTTATTCTTCCTTTAACTACCTTTCTCTCTTTGTTTTCCGACTCACTTCACAAATACACATTTTGTAATCACCCCAAAATAGATTTTAGTTATAGAAGAGTAAAGAGATCGGGCCCCTGGGTGACTCAGTTGGTTAAGTGTCTGCCTTCTGCTCAGGTCACGATCTCACGGTTCATGGGTTCGAGCCCCACATTGGGTTCTCTGCTGTCAACACAAAACCTGCTTCAGATCTTCTACTCTGCCTGCCCCCCCCCCCCACGCCGTCCCTTTCCCTCCCCTTCTCACGTGTGTGCTCCCTCTCTCAAAAAAAATAATTAAAAAAAATACTCAAAAAAAAAAAAATAAGAGTAAAGAGAAGAGAACCTGTCCAAGAGTAGGATTGGTGTAAGGATTGAAAGATAGCATGATATGGAAACGGCAATTTTCTAAGTCCTCAAAACTGCAACCATGGCAAGATATGTTACTTTTCTCAGCCTCAGTTCTCTGATGTATAAAATTGGGAAACTGTCTTCCTAGAAGGATCACTGTGCCTTCCCTCCTTACAGCCCTACCAAATGGAATCCACCTTGGCCAAATCCTCATCTGTTAAAGTAGGAGAAATTGTTGTGTGTGTCACAGTATTCTAATACCTTCATTCTCACCACAGATGTTTAAACCATGTTTGAGGAAACTATCTAAAAATAACCAGTTCTAGAGGTGCCTGGCTGGCTCAGTTAGTAGAGAAAGCATGCAACTCTTGATAGGGTTGTGACTTCAAGTCCCACATTGGGTGTAGAGACTACTTAAAAAAAAATCTTAAAACATTTATACATAAATACATAAATAAATAAATAAAAATAGCCAATTCTAACCCAACCAGTAACCTTCAGTTTAGAGCTGGAACAAAGATTCTCACTAAAATTTGAACCAAGGAATAGCAAATGGTTGACTCAGTTAGCTTTTAGTTTAGTAACTATAAGGTTCTAATAAGGAATAACATGGAGGAGAGTCACAATAAACCAAAGTTATGTGCATGCCAAAGTTATGAGATTAAAAATAATAGGAGATTACAGTCAGCCATCATATAGTGGGGGAAAAAACAAGGAAAACATTTGTAGTGGAGCAGTTTAAAAAAAGGTTTCACAAATCCCTGTTGCTAAAGTCTGTGACTTTCCTTGGATATAAGACTATTCTCAAGCTCCAAAGACAAAGAGGCTCATTCCTATTATTTTCTCAGTTCTTAGAATTCCAGGAAATGTAATAAATATTCTCTCTTGCAATCACTTCTCCTACACACCCTAATGCTTTTCCAAAATAAATTACATGAATTAAAATTATCTGCTATGTTACTTTGCCTAAAGAAGTCCCTCTTTCTAGATCTTTATTAAGGGTTTGTCTAAAACAACTATGTTTATAAATTGATGGAAATGGCTTTTAACTGGTTTTGAAATATAAAATTGCTGTTTTCTGTTAAGTGATAGTTTCACATCTCTAAGAATGTGTTTTAATCATTTCTATGTTTCTTTATGGCATTGAACTTATGGCTATTAATTCATTTGTTCATTTAAACAATACTTATTGACAACTTACTCAGTTCCAGGCTATCCCCAGGATTAGTAACACAGTAGTTAAAAGACAAACAAGGTTACTGCTGTTAAAGAATTTGCATTGTAATCGAATGGAAAGATTTTTAGATGGTGTTCTTGATTTGGGCAATAACATGAGCTATAAAATATCATGCTAGAATGCTAGAAAAGTGAAGTGGATGATCTCATGGAATTATATTTTTAATATCCTTAAAATTATATAGTTTATCTTTTATCATAGAAAAGGAAGGGGATGTTTATTCTATTCATGTCTTGGTGAAGTAAAAATTCGCATACCTTATTAAGGTATTAATGAGTTTAAAAGTTTTTTTTCATAGGGCTCCTGGGTGGCTTAGTTGGTTAAGTGTCTGACTCTTGATTTCAGCTCAGACCATGATCCCAGGGTCATTGGATCGAGCCCTCTGTTGGGTGGGTTCCATGCTATGTGTGGAGCCTGCTTGAAATTCTCTCCCTCTCTCTCTCTCTCCCTTTCTTTCTCCTTCCCCCTTTGCCTTTACCCCACTTGCTCCTATGTGTTTGTGTGAGTGTGTGTGTGTGTGTGTGTGTGCATGCACAACACTCTCAAAAAAAGTTAAAAAAATTTTTAATAAAAGAAGTTTTATTTATGCTAAGAAAATATTGATATTGTGCAATATTGACATATGCCCTATCAAATTCACTTTTTAGCAGTAGTTGTATAGACCCTGGAACATGAGTTATGAGCTCTGATTTCTGTCACTAACTAGCAATGTGACTTTGGATAAATCTAGTACTATCAATTTTGGTTTCCTTATTGTAAAATGGGGAGCTGAAGTAAATGAAGATAAGATGCCTTTCTGATCTGACACTTTGTCATATTTCTTTGTCATATTTCTTATTATATTTTTCCATTCCTTGTGGTACTGCTGTACTTATCCATCTGCTTTCTCCTCCAAAAGGCCCTGTGAAAGACTCCAATTCATGACCCACCATCTCTTTTACATGAGTGTAAAAGAGTCATTATCACTTTAAGGTACAAAAACTTTTAAAGTCTTTTTATGAAAATCCTATGTGTGCTCAAAAATAACTTTTCACAGAATTAAATAAATACCATTATATCCAACTATGAATCTAATTCTTATTTAAAGAAATTGGCTCAATCAATTATGGAGGCTGGCAAATCCAGGCTACAGAATAAGCCAGTAGGTTGAAGATACAGGAAAGGGCTCATATTGTATTTCAAGTTCAACAGTCATCAGCCTGAAAACCCAGAAAAGAGCTGATGTTGCAGTGCAAGTCCCAAGGCTGTCAGCTACAGAATTTCTTCTTGCTCCTGGGAGGTCAGTCTTTGTTCTACTCAAGCCATCATCTGATTGAACGAGGCCCACCCACATTTTAAAGGCAATCAACTTTAATGTTGATTTAAATGTTAATTTAAAGTCTGCTGATTTAAATGTTAATCTCATCCAAAACACCCTCATAGAAACATCCAGAGTAATGTTTGACCACACATGTGGTCACTGGGCCCAGCCAAATTGACAAAAACCAAGCAAACAAATAAATGAGCAAAGAAAGAACAATGTAGCTATAAACCAATGTAGTTCATTCATTATATTATTTAATTCATGCATTGTCCCTCAGAATTTGATGCCATTGCTAGAAGTTAACAAATAGCAGAGCCAGAAATCTGCTCCAGGTCTATCAGTCTGTTGGTCTCCATTGTGATGATTATTAACCCTCCCAATACACAGTTTCACTATTTAATCTTATTTAAATTTTTATAACAATAATCTCCATATATATATATATATATATATTTTTTTTTTTTTTTTTTTTTTTTTTTTTTTTTTTTTGAGAAGAGACAGAGTGCAAGTGAGGGAGAAGGGAAAGGGAGAGAGAGAGAGAGGGAGAGGGAGGGATTGAATTTTAAGCAGATTCCAGGTTCAGCACAGAGCCGATATGGGGCTGGATCCCACAACCCTGGGGTAATGACCTGAGCCATAATCAAGAGTCAGACACTCAACTGACTGAGCCACACAGGCACCCTTCCATTTATTTCTTTCAACTGAATTTGTAATAATTTTGCCAAATGACAACCAACAAAAATTTATATTAAACATGTTCTTTTATTTGATAACAAAATAATATCAAGTTTGAACCAACCCAGCACCCTTAATATCTCCAACACTCTGCTAATAATCAACACTGCAGTTGTCCCGTATAAATAGCCCCTATATTATAAGCACGAAGGTCTTAGAACTCTGCTTATCTCTGTTTTCAACTTATTCTTGCAATTCTATTTGCTCTCTGTTTGTACTCTGCCTTTAGTTCCGTTACTTACTACCTGATTTTTATCTCTCTTCAGTTTCTTTTCACTGACAACTTATTTAGACTAACTCTTTTCTTCTTTGACTCTATACTTCTCAATGGTGCTTTTATTATATTATTTAATTAACTGCATCATGAACATGGGCCACCTGTGCTTTATTTTCAGGTCTCTTCTCCAAAATTACTAACTGATTCAAACCCACTAGGCATCAACAACATGACTCAGAAGGAAAGGCTATTAAAGCAACACTAAAGCCTTTAATTCACCTCATCATTACCTAATTAAGTAATATAGAATTCGTACATTTTAAGACACTATCATACTGAGAACTGTTATACAAACCTGTGAATAATTTTTAAAGTGATATGCATGTCTTTTGTCTTAAGTGTTTATAGTGCTTAAGTATGTAAGCATTACTGGGTAGATTTTATCATCAGAAAATTAAAAAAAAAATTGAAGTATAAATGATAAGTAATACAAGACTAGCCAGGAAAAAAAAAGGTAGAAATAGGAACAACATATACAAATTATGATTTAATTTCCTTGCTGCTTTTGGATTAGGGCACAATTTATATACTGGACTCTGTACTCTTCTCGGTTTAATACTACACTAGTCTTTAAAGTTAAAATATAGGTGTTAGTAATATTCAAACACATGATTTATTCAAATTAATATGATGATGAAAGGTGATTGGAAAATAAAATGTTAGAGAAGCAATACAAAGGATCTAAAGATACTTTTTAAAAAAAATGTTTATTTTTGAGAGAGAAAGCTCATGAGCAACTGAGAGAGGGGCAGAGAGGGAGACAGAGGATCCTAAAAGGGCTCTACACTGACAGCAGAGAGCCTGATGTGGATCTCAAAACCAGGAACCATGAGATCATGACCTGAGATGAAATCAAGAGTCAGACAGTTGACCAACTGGACCACACATGTGCCCCTAAAAATGCTTTTTTTTTTTTAAATTGACTTTAAAAAAGGACTTCGGAGTGCCTGTGACTCAGTCTGTTGAGCATCCGACTCTTGATTCCTACTCAGGTCATGATCCCATGCTGGGCTCTGCACTGATCATGGAGCCTGCTTGGGATTCTCTCTCTCCCTCTGCCCCACTCCCCTGCTCACATATGCTTTCTGAGTCTTTAAAAAATTAAAAATATATATATATTAAAAAAAGGATTTATAATGTCTCTTATGTGTAATACTATTAAAGAAATAATTGAATATCTCAGCTGAGTTCTACATCATCATTGAATAAGAAAATATATGTAAGCTCATCCTAGTATTAGTTCAGATTCATATATGAGCGAAGGATGTTAAACTCTGAAAGAATTCCCCAAGTTTCATCCTTAAGGAAGCAAACACACAGTGCTGAGCACTTAATCCTTTGACCAGCCTCATCTATTTGTCATGATATAGAAGTGTGAAAGTTTCAAATTATAGTACAGATAAGAAGATGGAAAGAATACCTTCAAGTAGGTTACACAAGAAAGGCTAAGTAGAGGAATATTTTTATAGTTAGCAACAAAATTTTATAGATACTGAAAATATTCTAGGTAAATGAAAATCCCTTTTAAGACATGTAGCTCAGAAGATTTCAATTAAACTTGGACATTTCTCAGTTTTCTATAGTCTCATCATTACTAAAAGAAGGTATTTGCCCTACAGATCTCAGTTCACTGATAACATTCTGGCCCCAAAGTACAAAGTACCAAGGCCTCCTAACTTCCATGACTTCTTACCTACATCTCAGACTGCTTCTCTTCCTTTGAGTTTATCTAGCCCTATATGTTCATTCTTCCATTTCTGTGGCTTATTCTTCCTGGATGATTTCAACTGCTTCCATGACTGAAACTATCATCTCAAAACAGAAGTGTGCAGGTTACTTCACAGCTTCGTAGCTTCACTTGGCATAGTGTGTGCACATGTCCACCAATGTTTCACCATTAATGTGAGTGTAAAGTCTAAAAGGATACTTGTTCTCTCCAGACCATATTACACTTCAGAATTTACATTTGTTTTGAAATTAGCATTATGTTTTCAATCCTATAAACAGAAAAACAAATGAATTCATCTTTTTCAATGATCCTCCCATGTGTAGACAAATCTCTTAATGTACTAATTTTTTGGAGTATTTATTGATTTTTTATTTTTTGGATCTTTAAAAAAAATAATTGAAGTATAACTGACATATAATTATGTTGTCCTCCATTGTTACATTGCAACATTTCTGACATTCTGTAATCTTTCTTACTGCCACTAACCTTCCTTGCCATGTGTCAGGATTCCAGCATTAGACTTCAAATTAGCATATTTCCAGGCTCTGCAGCTGTCCATTCAACATTGTTATTCAACGAGTGCTCTGGGAATTGGCAGTATTGGCATCATTTGGAAACTCGTTAGAAAGGTGAAATCTCAGGCTGTACTTGAGAACTTGTGAACTTTGTGTTTTAGCAGGATTCCCAGGTGATTGGAGTGCTCATTAAAGTTTGAGAAGCTTTGTGGAGCATGACCATGTTATTTCTCTACTCACAAGGCATAGAAAAAAATCATTGAATGATAGCATTAATGAAATGTAAAAGTATTACATTCTCCCTTTCAAAGGTAATGCTCACTAAACACCTATACACACCCTGTACTTGAGTTGTTTTGCTATCCATTGAACCACTGTTTACATTCCAATGTGTGGTTTACTTGCCTAAAAGGCCCCCCTACTCATTTGTTTACACAAATCTAACCCATTCTGAAGGAGTTCAAGATCCAACTTTAAAAATACAGTTTTTATAGTCCCTATTATAGAAATAATAATTATATAAATAATTTTATTAACGGTATCTATAAAAATGTATTTTGTAATATTTATGTTTTCTTTAAATTTATAGCCCATATTTCCAATTACATGATGAGCCTTTTATTAGCTTGTATCCTAACATCTAGAAGAGATCCTTGCACACCACTGAGACCAGATGATTTCTAAGAATAGGTCTTTCTAGATATGCATAAAAAATAAATTAGATTTACTTTTAATTTATAACACTATTTGTACAACAAAATTGTACAAAATTCTACAAGATGATAGTAAAAAATTTGCTTAAACAGATTTCCCTGCTGTTTTCCATCTCCATATAAGAAAAAAATGTAACTTAGTGTAAATGTCAGCACATTTATTTATTTATAATTTTTTAATGTTTAGTTTTTGAGAGAGAGAATGAGAGAGAGAGAGAGAGAGAGAGAATGTGGGAGGGGCAGAGAGAGAAGGGGACACAGAATCCAAAGCAAACTACAGGCTCCAAGCTGTCAGCACAGAACCTGATGCAGGGCTCGAACTCACCAAGTGTGAGATCATGACATGAGCCAAAGTCAGACGTTTAACTGACTGAGCCACCCAGGCTCTCTAAATGTCAACACATTTAAATGGGTAAGAACTGAATTATATGATTATATATAGCATTAACTTTCACTACGTGCATTTAAAATAATGCTGTATGATAAAATGGTGTTTGGGTATATTGTAAGATTTAATAGGGAAGGAATAACATTAATAAATCTATAGAGAAATGTATCTACATAAACAACTAAAATGTTTAGTAGAAATAAAGCTTAAAACTAATGCTTCTTCTTAATTAACATATATTATTAACCATAATGGTTTAACAATTTGTATTAGTCACAAGTAAATTATGTAATTACTATTTGAAGCAAAGAACTTTTATAAATAAGAAACAAAATTCACCTCATTTTTAATATCAAAAGGAAATAGCAAAAATTAATATACTTCTTTCTCACAGGATTCATCGTTGTATTAGTTCTTAACATTTTTTTTGTTTCAAATAGTTATGTAGTCAAATATAAAGCAAACAATCTATAGTTTTTCCAGTTATTTTCATAGTAATTATATATGCAAAGTATCTTTCTGGTGCTTTTTAGGTTTGATGTTCTCCTATTTTAAATATTAATTCTAAATATTAAGGGATAAAAAGAACAACTATACAAAGTAATAAACAATTGTGTATGTCTTATAGTTTATAAAGCCTTTGCTTTGGATTGCTCAAGTCCTAGAATTCTCTTTTGTCTTTAATGGAACCCAGAATTTTCTTTTTACAAATTCTATTTTAAGCATTTTTTTAATGTTTATTTATTTTTGAGAGAGAGAGAGAGAATGATCAGAGGAGGGGCAGAGAGAGAGACACACACAGAATCTGAAGCAGGCTTCAGGCTCTGAGTTGTCAGCACAGAGCCCGATGCAGGACTCGAACCCATGAACTGTGAGATCATGACCTCAGCCAGAGTTGGATGCCCAACTGACTGAGCCACCCAGGTGCCCTCTATTTCAAGCATCTTATTGTTTTTTATTATCACGCTATCTTAAGTTGGTGAAGTTCATTTCACAATAATTAACCTGTTGTTCTTAAGAAATGACTTTGTCAAGACATCCAGAGGAATATGGCCAGAGTTCTAGATCAGAACTATGGCTAGTGGTGAGCCTTCCAATGGTGAACCATCTAGAAGCATTTGAAGAGTTAATCATGCAATACAACCTAAGACTAAATTAGACCTATCAATCCTGTACCTGGTCCACAATTTAGGTCATGAGTATGCATTAGATGAAACTGTAATACTCTTTCTTACCTTTTCTTTCCTTCCTAAAGATCACTGTGAAATCTGAGAATATTTTTTAATTCTTACCCTTTGGGGAATGATGGGGCTGACATCAGGTGGATATTGCATGCCTAAGACATGATAAAGGAATTTTCTCCTAGAGAAGGCAAAACACAAACACATACAACAAAATCATAGGACAATGTAATGAGTTATATTGTAGATTAAAATTCAGACTAGTAAGCATTAAGTAAAGAAATATCATTTTTGCTGGGTGACTAAGCAAGGTTTAACAAAGGAGTTGACACTGGATCTAAACTTTTATAAAGAAAAATTCAACATTCAGATGAGCATGGGATTAAAGCCATCCAAAAAAAAAGTGGGGGGAAAATAAGAGAATAAAATAGAGGAAAGTCAAAAGAAGAAACACTATAGGATGTAATACATATCAACTACATCGTTGACTACTTTATAGACCACATGAGGCTTAGAGGAGGCAATAATGTCTTGGAACTACACAATATGGGAGGTTCAAGTGAGTTTGAACTTTATATCATAGATCATGAAAAGGCCAAAAACGGTTTCTGAATTATTTTTTAACAATAATGTTAATGATTTACTTTTTTTTTTCTTTTGAATTTGATAATAAAATACATTGGACTCCAAACATCAAAAATACATGAAATATTCAAGCTGGAAAGGATTTTATAAATTATTTTGCCAAAATAGTCATTTATAGTTGGGCAAATTGATTTCCAAAGACTTTGAATAACTCCTACAAAGTCAAAGAGCTATTTCTATTTGTTTTAACTAGAAATCACACACAGTTTTTGTAGTTATTTTGGTTGTGTCAATAATTCTAACACCAGAATGCAATCAACCTCTATTGAGATGAAAGTAGAATTTTTGATTTGGGTGATCAGTTTGTTTCAAGAGAATGATTTGAACTATTATGACTTTTCCCCCTCTATATAATTATATTTCATTTAAAGTTAGTTTTAGACAAAATTGCCATGAATTTTAAAAAGTATAAACATCATCATTTCATCCTTTCTTTAGTGGTCCTCTCATATACTGTTATCATGCAATATAATATTTAGCTGTTTTATGTCTTTTTTGTTGTTGTTCCAAAAATCACTGAAAACAAAATGAAATCTTTGCACTTTCCTGGATATAACCAGACATAGTCCTGAAAGGAAGGGAAGGCCTCAAATCTGTTAGCTTTTCAGGTAAGATAAATTTGGATGTAAATGACTCACTTCCTAAGGATTTAGAACTTTTTATTTTTTCCAATTTGGTGGAGATAAAAAGGGAAAAAGGGAAAAAATTTTAAAAAAGATAAGAATAGCATCTTGGTTTCTGTCAACCTCAGAAGAGCACTGTCAAGCTCTTTCTGGCTCACATGACATAGACCTCTCTCTGGATGCAGCATCTGATTTGCTACAGTACTTAATTTCTCCTGCCAACATATGTAATGCCCTCTTTAATATACAACCCTATTTAGCTTTTATTTCTTCTATATATTCTCAGCAAAATTAAGTACGTCTCAGGGCAGAAGGTGGGGTGCTGCCTGCCTCTGGGAAGGCAGAGAAGTGGGCTACTCCATCTGGCCTGAAGTATTCAGGGGGATGTGGGGTTTCAAGTTTCCCAGACATATGCACTCCAATATTCTCATTCTGGTTATCAGGGTCCCATAGTTTCCCAACTAGGGTCATGGCTTTAACATAAGAGGAGTCACAGTTGAGACTTGAAGTTTTGAAGCTTCCTCAGAATTAAGATTTTCTACTCAGTCTGTTCTCCAACTGCTAGAAATAAAAGCCTTTTGGTTTTCACAGTATGATATGTGGTTGACTTTCTTGAGCCTATCCTTTTTATTTAAGGCTTCTAGAGCAACTTACAATGTTATTTGTTTATTTAGATAAGGTGAATAAGGTTATTTTAAAATATGCATTTTATAATTTGATTATCTCAGCGAGTTTCATGTTGCTTCCTCTTGATTTTTCTGGTTCTTTCTCATGCATCTTCTTTCTTTAATTACCTATTAATCTTTAACTGATTGTAGTTGATGCCCAAGAAAGTTAGAGGTAACCTGAGACCAAAATTAACTATGCCTTTTCCCAGAGAGGAATTAAATTTGCTTCTGCCTGATGCCTAAGGGGAACTCACTATTGGAGATGATGGTAAAACACATTCATGGATTGAATTCCTTAAATATCTCAAAGTACGTAGCTAGGGTGAAAGCCCATTGCACCATTGTTCTATGGCCATAATGTCTGCAAAATATTTTTCCTTTCCTTTTACTTCCCCTGCATTGTTTAGTTTCAAACAGACTTTCCTACTGTCTTCTGGGGTTAGGGTACTTAGTAGTCATGTCTAGGCCTGGTTTGGTCTTTTCCTGGGATTGTAACCTTTATGCCCCAGGATAATATAAGGAAGTTCTCTTTAAGATGCTCCACATTGGTCAGTACCTTAGTTTGTACTTCCTCCAGTATAGCAGATGAATCAAAACTTAAGTTTTATATATTGTCTGGTGCCCTAAAAGACTTTGGTGCTCTGATATTGCTCTTTCATCAGTTAAAAACCTCCAAACAAAAATTGACCTGAGTACTCACCACTGTATTTTAAAATTCTATAGTTTAGTTAATATGCTTTCAAAATATTTACCCATAATTTTTAGAAAATGAGTTAATGTGGATAGTCCTTTAGAAACAGGAAAAGTAGAGTAAATATTTTAAAAAATCAAGGCAAAACATATTGGGAGCCTAGTTTAGGTGAATAATCACTATAAAATTCATTTTCCCCATGTATGACTTCTATTCTCTCACACAGAGTGATATGTGTGAAATCATATAAAAATAAGACAGATTTTATTTAAAACTGGGATTTTACCAGAAGATGTGTATGTGTATTAAAAACAAATAATGAAACAGGGGTTAGGAGATTTCCAAAAGAATGATTAAAATGATAGGTAATGGAATCATGACCTTAACCTCTAAGTCAACAGGAAGTAAACTAAGGACCCAGCAAAATGAAAAGGAGAAAAAAGGCCAATAAAGTGAAGGCCCTGTGGAAATTCACAACCACTCAATTAATAAATAGTTGAATAAGAAAGCAAGACCATAAAATATTGTGTCAGAAAGTGGGATTTGGGTGATAAAAGACTTTAGGGTTACATCTTAGGGTATAACTATGAAGTTTGTAGTAAACATGGACTATAGTTGAAGATTATTAATGATGATAAAGTCAAAGCTACTTTTTTTTTAAAATTTTCTACATGAATTTTGAAATCAACCAGGCTGTGAGTAGGAGTTGGAACAAACAGGAAAAGTAGGGATTTGATGTCAATGTATTCAGTAACTGAAGGTGAATAATTGGGTAAGTTGGACAAAAGTAAATGATAGTAATTAGGAAGGGTAGAGTGTTATAGATATATAGAAGTAGAAGTTTTTGCAAAAGAGGAGGAGAGCTGCCCTGGATGAACAATTGAGAACCAAAAAGGTATTGTCTTCAGTTATATGAGCTTTGAAAGAATAACTTCTACTAATTTTATTCTCTCATCAAACAAAATCATCAGGGAGTTTGTATTTGGATGACATTGTTTTCACCCTTGTCTTTTACATAATGTTAATAAACAAAAAGTCAAATTTGACCCAGTAACCATACTTTAGGTTATTAGTAAAGAAGAGTATTTGTTGGTATAATTTAAGGAGATAGAGGCAACGGAATGTAGTAATTAAGAGTGTCATGCTCTGGTTTTAGAAGCAAATTATCTGTGTTCATACTTGTTATGTGTTGATTTATGTCCTTCCAAAAGAGACACATTGAAGTCCTAACCCCACTACCTGAGCATGTGACTTTATTTGGAAATACGATCATTGCAGATTTAATTATTGATGAGGTCATATTGGAATAGAATGTACAATGGGCCCCTAATCTGATGTTGTAGTTGTTATTGTACATGTGTGTGTACAAGCCTATATTTATATCTCTTATGACAATCAAGTGCTGATGGGGAGATAAAGCAACCCAAACTTTCACATCCTGCTGATATAAATGTAAAATGATATGGCCACTATGGAAAACCATTTTTTAATTTCTAATAAACTTGCACATATATGTATCATATGACCTAGATATTTATAAGTGAAATAAAAAATTATATTTATAAAAAATGGATATTTATACAGGTTTTATTCATAATCACCAAAAACTGCAAATAACTGTGTCTTCAACTAAGTAATGAATAACAACTGTGGCACATTTGTCTTAGGAATAAATTTTTTAAAAAAAAGGATAAATTGCTGAAATGCTCACCAGTATAGATGAATCTCAAATGTAGTATTCTTAGTGAAAAAAGCTAAACCCAAAATGCTACAGACTGCATAAGTCCATTTACATGACATTCTGGAAAAGGCAAAATTGTTGTGAAGGGGAATAGATCTATAATTGGCAAGTATTATGGATAAAGAGATTTGCCTTCAAAAGAGTGGCATGAGAGTGTTTTGTTGTGCTTTGTGTTTATAGTGAGCAATGGTGGAACTACTTTGTGTCTTGTCCATGGAGGTGATTGCACAACGATATGCTTTTGTCAATATTCACTCTAACCAGAGTTAGAGTGAAAATTTCTGTTAAGCAATAATTCTGTTTAAGAATTCTAAAATAAATTTAAAAATTTAAATTGCTGCTATTAATATAAGGTAATAAATAATCAAAAAGCATATGTTAGTTTCCTAGGGCTTCCACAAAAAATCATCACAAATTTTGTGGCTTAAATCAACAGAAATTTACTCTCTGACAATTCTGGAGGACAGAAGTCCATAGTCAAAGTGTTGCTTCCTTCTGGAGGGTCTGAGGGAGAATGCCTTCCATGAGTCTCTCTTAGTTTGTGGTGACTGGCAGCAACCTCTGGCATTTGTTGGCTGGTAGGTGTTATCACTATAGTCTCTACCTCCTTCTTCTCATGTGGCCTTCCCCTTTGCATTCCTTTGTGTCTTCTCCTTTTCTAAGGACACCTGCCATTGGATTTAGGACCCATCCTAATCCGGGACTATCTCATCTCAAGATCTTTACCTTAATTAGAGGTGCCTGGGTGGCTCAGTCGGTTAAGCGTCCGACTTCAGGTCAGGTCAGGATCTCGTGGTCCATGAGTTCGAGCCCCGCATCGGGCTCTGGGCTGATGGATCAGAGCCTGGAGCCTGCTTCCGATTCTATGTCTCCCTCTCTCTCTGTCCCTCCCCCGTTCATGCTCTGTCTCTCTCTGTCTCAAAAATAAATAAACGTTAAAAAAATATTTACCTTAATTAAATCTGCAAAAAACCTTATTCGAATAAGGTCACATTCTGAGGTTCTGAGGGAACATATCTTTTGGAGAACCACTATTCAATCCACAAGGCATCATTGCAATCTTCAATAAATGCAGATATAGATAAAGGATGCTAACTTGTAAATTCTCTTTTATGTTCCTTTTAAAAATATTTATTTCATTTATTTTGAGAGAGAGAGAGAGAGAGAGAGAGAGAGAGAACACATGAGTGGGAGAGGAGGAGAGAGGGAGGGAGACAGAAAATCCCAAGCAGGCTCCATGCTGTCTACACAGAGCCTGATGTGCGGCTTGATCCCACAAACAGTGAGATCATGACCTGAGCTGAAATCAAGAGTCTGACGCTCAACCAACTGACCCACCTATGTGCTCTTTCATTTATGTTCTTATTCTGAGAATATTTTGCCTCATATATTCCTTAAAATAAGAGATCAAAATTGCTAATAGGTGATTTTTAACAATACATTTGAAATGATCTGTTTTCCTATAATCAAACTACTATAGATTTCTTTGATAGTATTTTTTCATGAGTAAGCTGAATAGTCTTATAAAGTACAAATATAACTCATATGAATAATTTATTTTAATGAGATACAAAGCGCATTTAAGTTAATGTGAGAAAAAAAAAATCATGCACTGACTCAATCAGCCAGTGCATCAAATACTATCTTTAAAGCATTTAGAAATATCTTCAAGATGTGAAAATAAACAGTGCTGAATCAGAAACTCAGAATAATGTAGCTGGCATGAACTAGAATGTAACATCAAGAATTCATGTTAAATTATGCCCAGTAAAATAAGAAACCAAAAAGAAGAAACATTGAAGAGAAAATAAAATGTATGCTTTTAATTTAAGATTCACTACAAAATGCATTTGATAGGGACCACTGCTCCTGTCACCCACCACCTCATTTCATAAGATTTGAACTTATTCTTTGTCAGTTCCTTTCTGCGAGGATTCTAGGGAGGAGAATCATCCAATTTTCTGGTAAGATTTCCAAGAGAGGGAAACAGAAAAAGTGACAAGGAAGAGGGATAATTATGCTAGGGCTGGACACTGGGAAAAATTTCAGAGAGACAGAGAACCATTGCAGATCTGAGAGTGAGCAAAGAAGTCGTACTAAGGGAGCTTGAATTGACTCCACTGTCCAGTTCCATGCCCATAGCTACCAGCTCACGTCAGGTTGCCGTTCACACCGTCACCATATCTGATTGTGATCCAGAATCTCCCTCTTAAACTGTTTGGCACAGAACTTTCAAAATAATCTTCCTATTGAATTATGTAACTTACCTTCTTGCGAGAAGGAAGGAGCCTTTCAGTATTCCTCCCTGTACTGGGGTACTTGTGTATAGGGTTTTAAATGAATGGATAGACACACCCAATCAAAACATATTAATGATGGAAGGTTTTTGTCCACATAAAACTTCTTTATCAAAACATGGCATGACTGTGGGATGGGTGAGAGGTTTTGTCAATGGTAGAAATTTTTTAAAATGTATAACCTTTTATACTAGACACAGAAAACAGTCAGCTGTTTTTACTTTGCTATCTGAATACTCAATCATACTTAAAAGTTTCATAACTTAAATTTCATTTCTCTTTCTTGGTTTAATTTGTTTTAATGTTTATTTTTGAGAGAGAGAGAGAGAGAGAGAGAGAGAGAGAGAGAGCTAGCAGGGGAGGGGCAGAAAGAGAGGGAGACACAGAAACTGAAGCAGTTCCAGGCTCTGAGCTGTCAGCACAGAGCCTGACACAGGGCTCGAACTCACAGACCACGAGATCATGACCTGAGGTGAAGTCGGACGCTTAACCAACTGAATCACCCAGGTGCCCCTCTCTTTCTTGGCTTTTAGATAGGGGATGGTTTGGGGGAAGATAAGGGACCAAGTATGGACAAAATAAGATGAGAAGTAAGAAAGAGGTAGAGAGGAAAAGGAAAGGCTCCACAGAAAAGAAAGGCACAAGAGGGAAAAAAGAGAAAGCACTAGGAAAGCAAACGTTATTTTAAAATACAACTAGGATTGGGGCACCTGGATGGCTCAGTTGGTTAAGCTTCTCACTTTGGTTCAGGTCATGTCTCACGGGTTTGTGGTTGGAGCCTGGCCTAGGGCTCTGTACTGACAGCTCAGAGCCTCGAGCCTGCTTCAGATTCTGTGTCTCCCTCTCTCTCTGCTCCTCCCCTGCTCACGCTGTGTCTCTCTTTCTCTAAAAAAAAATAATAAAATAAAATTAAGTAAATAAATAAATAAAAACATTAAAATACAACTAGTATTGCAGTTAATAATGTTACAAAATAATAACAATACAAATAAAGTATTTTTAGTTTTATTCCACCTTGAGAGCATAAGACAGAATATAATATATATTATTTGTGACCCTATCAAGCTAAGGTGCTGATAAGAGAGGTGGCAGGTATCATGAGAAGTAAAAGTAAAAAGATTAAGAACAAGGTATCCTTATCTGATCTAGATGGGAGCTTGATGGTAATTGATGGCATATGAAGAAAACATGTAAGCAAATTATATAAAGTTACACAACTAAGAAATAAAATAATTTAAATAATTATCAAATTATCAACATATTGGGAGAAGGGGATAATGAGAGATGGAACATAAGTTAAATGATAAATTTCTTGGCTTCTGTGAAGGAGAGTTCATAGCTAACATTTACCTTCCATAAAGCAATAAATTGGCGAAATGTATACAAATAATTCAGGGTGAGAAATGACTAAAATATTTTATCTATGTACAGTGGAAGAAGGAGGAAATAATGGCAAGGGTGCAAGGATTGCTACTATTTTTCTTTATGATGTCTGCTGTACTCTATGAATGCATAACATGCCATTATTTTGATTAAAGTACTTACTATTAATATAAAAAAATCATACATCAAAATTATTTTTGAAATAAGATTTCTCTGTTATGCAATATATTGAAAAATTCAAAGGTATCTAGAACTGAGAACAGCGGGAAATATGTTTTATTTTTTATGTTTACGTTATTCATCAAGAGAAATGCCAGCTCATCAAATGTTATCAGTGTAATCAATGCATGGTCCAACTGTATCTCAATAGATGTTATTATATGTTATTTCAATCTTATCTACATACTTGCCTTAAGAAGGGAATGAGTGAAGGAATGCTCTGTCCAATTTTCACATATTTTGCCAGTTTAATACTGTACAAAACTCATGTATTAATCTCAAAAAGGAAAAAAAGAAAATCTAAATTTTCCTCATTAAAACGTGTGGTATAGAGAAAACCAAATAGTTGAGATTAAGATCATTGTTTTGACACCTATATTTTTGTGCCCTCACGCCTTTGCTTCTCTGCGTTATTTTTTCTGTAAGTGTATACTATGAAATGTGAGAAGTTGGTACACAAACACACATAAAACTCTATGATCCACTCATTTTGAACTCTGAAATTCCATAACTTTAGAAGAATTTCTTTAAAGACTATCTTTTTTTTCTATTTAATTTTCAAATATTATTTTAAAACTTGCAAGACAAGAAAAACTGGTTCCATACCATCACCTCAAGTGGATTTTCAATACAATTCCTCACAGCTATTTCATGTCTCCGGGGTACTAGTATGATCCATTCTGTGACAATACTTGATTGTGCAATGTTTGTTTTTCTTTTCTCTAATGTGTTTTTTTTTGGGGGGGGGTATATATATGGTAACGGATACTGTTTTTAAAAATATATGTATTTTAAAAATAGGCACTATTTTGAATATATACCATGGACATCCTTAGTTAACTGAGAAACAAAACCAGAATATATTAAGGGGACTAAATTAGTGTGCTCAATTTTAATGGGTCTCCAAATATTTGCTTGTTATAGCATACTGGGCTTATAGGGAAAAGTGTTCCAACTGCCGGCTTATTATTCAGGAGAATGTACGGGAAAACCTGTTTTTATTAGCACCTTTTCCCAAACACTAGCCTCAAGATATTAGAATAAAATAGCAATGTGTGAGTTTAAATGTTGAAAACTATGCTGGGTTGCTGGTAAAGAAATATGTTTAACAAAGTATTTGCCCTTTGAATTAGTATTATTTCCCCCCAGGAAACCAGGTGGAGAATAAAGCAATATTCTTCCACTTTGTTACCAAATTACAGAATTCATTTGTGTCCTATGGGCAGAGGTAGACACACAGTATTTACAGCTCAAAATCTTATTCAAGAAATGCCCATCAAGCACTGTAATGATGTCTTGTTTATCTTGATGGTTTATTGTTTTCCTCCAACACATCTGAGATGTTTTACCATTCAGCTGATTTTAGCAGTTTCTAAGCACATCCCCAGTCTCAGAGAGTTGTACTCGCCTTGCCTTCTGCAGAGCTTGCTGGTGAAGGCAGTGTCCTGGCCTCTGGCCAGTTGCTTCTCCCTGGGTGTAGACCCTGAGTCTCTGATTAGACCAGTGAGCATTGAACACAGCAAACCTAACAGCAAATTCAGCTGCAAAGATATCATTCAGGTGGATGCTATTCTAGCTTAAGGAAATATACACTTTCCACTTTACTTTTTTAAAGAAATGGTTTGAAGGAAAATATACGCTCTGTACTATCAAGACACACAACTAGACTACAATGCAAAGGATGTTTATAAACCTTCAAACTGAAGGTTTATGAAAATAAATAATGAGTAAAAACTTACGAGGACACATTTTGTTTTATAAAGAGATAGAAAACTATAGAAATGTTGCCTGCATTTTATGAGCTTAGTAAGCTTTAAATATAAGACATTGAATGAAAATAAATTCTGTGTTTATCTCACAATATCTAATTCACTTCTATTTTTCTGGCTGTTGGTCCTCTGATAAGCTGTGCTGATCAAAATCCTTGGTAAATTTAAAATTTCCAATTTAAAATTTACAAATTAAAAATTTCCAATACCTTTTCTAGTATCTCGATACTTGAAAACTAGTATCTAGTTTCTAGATACTAGAAAAGGTATTGGAAATATTTCTTAACAATTATTTTTGGATATAACATAATAGAAAAATCTGTATATTTTTATTCTAATGTTCTATAAATAAGTTGAGTCTAGAACCTTAACACAGAGTGATAAAATAGGAGAATAATTGGTAATGTTTGAAATAATAACTAGGTCAGAAGATTTCAAAACAGAAGGCTTCATTATGTTCTCTCATTAAAAATTCTTTCAAACTACTGTCAGAAATGAAATGGACTGTAAGTCTAATATACAACAATATTTCTTCCATTATTACACAATATAAATATGAATTGGAAACATAACTCTCTGCTTTGATATGTTACAGTCCTAATGCCATGTTTCATCAACAAAGATTAGACAGTTTAATGACCACTCCATCTTCTATACATAAAGGTAACAGTTCAATACTACCCAGCTTTTCCAAAGAATGCATGAAATGTTACAGATTACTTTTATAAATTTTAGTCATTGAGGTATATTTTATTACCATTAGTCTCTAACATGGCTTTTCTCTCATTAAATGAAGATTGAGTAGAAATTTGGATTCAATATCAAATGACTCATAACCAATTGAAGTTAGAATTTCATCGAAGCACTAAATCTCAAAAAAAAAAATCTTGAAATAAATTAATAGTTATACCCATTTTAGTAATGAGGTAAATGAAAGGATAGAAAGGTAATATTTCACAGTTATAACACAGTATTATATTTCAAATGGAAACCAATTTCATTGTACTACATGCTGTTCAACTATGGGATTCTTGACCAGCTACTATACTATATGACTTCAGATAACATCTTTTTTGGCATTCTCACCAAATCTAATTCAAGATCAATTGCCTAAAATACTCAATTGTCCGTATTACCAAAGAAATAGGCCTTCACTGTTAAAAATACAAGCTATTAAAGACATTGTTTAGTTTTAAAGTGATAGAAGAAAAAAATAAGCCAATAGAGAGCATTAAGGAGTTTGTTTCATCTGTAACTTATCCATACTTGATTTTCAAAATAAATGAAAATATTCATTTCAGCTTCTGGATCAAAATTCTGCACGTATTTCCTATGAGGAATTTTAGTTTCCATGAATAAAATATTCATAGTCATAGAATATAATGGATAACTGAAAGGAAGCAGTCTTGTTGATACAGTTCTTGGGACTAAATATGCATCTGATAAAAAATGAAATTATTCTTTAAAAGGAGTCCATGGACACAACTTTAACTGAAAAGGAAATTGTGTTTATACATGTTATCAGTTATGAGAAATTAGATTCTTGAGAGCCATGTGTTTAGACAGTCTGCCTCTCTCTTTTCCTGTCTATATTGCATACAATTTATATTGTGCCATCTGGAAGGGGTACAGGCAACGACCAAAGCAAAATCCAGTTCATAAAACTACAAGCTATATATCTACTTGGAAAAAAATTAATGCTATTTTAGGGTTAAGATTTTTCTAACTCTGCTTTTTTTCTTTAATTCATTGCTGTAATTCTTTGTATTTTTGGATGCCTACTTTTTGAAAATCTTGTTTTTGATAATCGTCTAATCTCTCAGATAATCTTTTTACAGAGTGCCATATGTTTTGAAATCTATCCAAGAGACATATTATTGCCTTCTGAGAAAAGAATTAAATTGTTCTATCCCAAGGAATTCCTCTTCAAGTATATCAAAAATGCTTCCAAAAAATGAATCACTTCAAAGATAATAACCATAAAATCAGGAAAAACTTTTTGGAAACCTGAAAGTGAGAAAAACCTGTATATTTTTTTGGAGAACATGTAAAACTTAAAAGATGGTTACATCAGGGGGTGTTTCTCACTTTTATAAATTAATTTCAAGGCAGGCCACTGTCCCAGTGTGACCTAGGAAAGTTAAAACACAGGTAGAAACCTACATTATCTCTACCGTAAAGAACCAAAAGGTAGAATCAGAGCAATCATACTCCTAGAAGGTGACAAGGGAATCCTGGAAGGGAATTAGTCCTAAGTTTTATATATAAACTCTTTCCAAATCCCTGGCTAACCACTGAGCCATGCAAGCATAAGGAAGACTTAAAGCAGCTTGTGGTGAAGCATAAAAAGAGGAAACTCAGAGTTGAGGTGCTTTCCCCAGGCAAGAAGAATTTGCAATTTTATCATAAGGAAGATAATTTTTAATTTATAGGAATATAACAGAATGTGAAGCCTCAACAACACAACTCTGACAATTTCCAGAATATAATCCAAAATTACTTAAATATGAGGAATCAATACAGTGTGATCTATTCTTCTGACAGGAAAATAAAATAAACAGAGATCAATTTCAAGATATTACTAAAGTTAGGTTCTCAAACAAGGACTTTGAAACAATTTTTTAAAGATAATCAATGAGGTAGAGGAAAATGCATGTGGAAACAAATGAAAAAAAGATAGAAGTCTCAGCAGACACATAGGGAATACTAGATAGAAATAGAAAATGCCAAATAAAAATATAATTGAAAATGGAAACTATAGAAATTAGGAACAAAGACTAGACGAAACTTAGACAGTCAGGAGGTAATGCATATCCTTTTTCTTTATTTTTCATGGCATAAATATATGAGTGTTTCAAACAAAAATTATAAAACTTTCTTGCAGACTTTATAATGTATACTGATATATATATATATATATATATATATATATATATATATGAATACTAACATAAAATATGTCAAGGAAGGTAAATAAACCAACATAATTTCAAGGTTTCTATACTTTACATGAATGTGTATAATATCAACTCTAATTAAAATGTAAAAAGTTAAGTGTACATAACATACCTTTAGAGAAATCATTAAAAAATACAAAGTTATATATATAAAACCAATACCCATGTGTATGTATTATTTGAATAGCTTATGTATAATGCCACTATGTGGAAACTACTCAAATAATGAGAATAATTATTCAAAGAAATAAAAGGAACAGAGCAACACAAAAAATAAGAGGTACAAAAAGAAAACAAATAGTAAATGTGTACAACAAAATCCAACTATGTTAGCATTACATTACATATTAATGGACTAAACACTCCATATATGTGGCACAGATCATCTGAAAAAATTAAAAAATAAACAACGAGGGGCACCTGGGTAGCTCAGTTGGTTAAGCGTCTGACTTCGGCTCAGGTCACGATCTCTCAGTTTGTGAGTTTGAGCCCCACATCGGGCTCTGTGCTGACAGCTCAGAGCCTGGAGCCTACTTCAGATTCTGTGTCTCCCATCTCTGGGTCCCTCCTATGCTCATGATCTGTCTCTGTCTCTCAATAATAAATAAACGTTAAAAAAATTTAAAAATTTATAAATAAACAATGAAATATATGCCATTCAAAAGAGACTCACTTTCAATACACAAACATAGGTAAGTTGAAAGTAAAGAGATGGAAAAATATATACAATCCTAAGAGTAAATATAATAGTAGATATAAATCAGATAAATATATAATATAACAGATAAATATAAAATCAGATAAAAAGATTCATCAGGACAAAAGGAACTACCAGAGATAAAGAGGGTTATTTCATGATTATAAAATATTTTTATTACTAAAAGAGAAAACAAAAATCACAAGATTATATCAATACATGCAAAGAAAGCATTTGACAAAATTCAACATCTATTCAAAATAAAAATGTTCAGTAAAGTAGTAATAAAAAAACACATTCTTTGATACAAAGCATCTATAAAAACCTACAGCTAATACTGTACTTTGTAATAAAATATTTAATGCTTTCCCTCTAAGATCATATGGTAGTTGATGACACTCTGATTTAAGATTGTAATAGAGGATGTAACAATGGAAATAAAACATTAAAAAAGAAATAGGAGGCAGAGGGATTGGGAAATTAGAAATAAAGTTCTACTTGCTGATGGCACAATTGTTTCTATAGAAAATCCTAAGAAATATACAGAAGAACAAATAGAATTAAGCAAATTTAGAAGGTGGGAGTATACTAGATTAATATATACAAATCAACTGGATTTTATATACTAGCCATCAATAAGTGAAACATGATTTTTTAAATTCAATTTACAATAATATCAAAACACATTGAGTTGTTATTTAACTGTTTTTCGTGTAACAAATTAATAAAATACATGTAAGAACTCTACACTGACAACAATAAAACTGGAATGAGATAACTAAATAAGACTTAAGTAAGTGAAGATGTATATATCATGTTCATGGATTGGAAGATGCAATATTGTTAAAGTTTTTAATATATACATCTATATTTTTCTCACAGCAATGCCAATAAATCCTACAAGCATTTTAAAAAACTATTGACAAACTAATTTTAAAATTTCTATGGGAATATAAATGACCAAGAGTAGCTAAAGCAATTTTTTTAAAAGAACAAAGTTGGAGGATCCATACTACATGATTTAAGACCCACTACAAAGCTCTAGTAATCAGGACAATGTTGTAGAGTTGAAAGAATAGACACCGATCAATTAAACAAAAGTAGGGAGTACAGAAATTGACCAACTGTATATATGATCACCTGATTTCTGATAAAGTTTTCAAGGCCATTTACTGGGGAGAAAAGAGTTCCAATAGTGCTGAAACAATTATATGTATCTATGGAAGAAAAAAGAATATCAATCCTTACCTCATGTTATGCACCAAAATTAACTTGATATGGAACATAGTCCTATATGCAAAAATTAAGGCCCCATAATGATACTAAACAAAACAGTGTTGTGTGAACCTGGAATAGGCAAGAATTTAGATAGAATATAAGAAACAGAAACAATAAAAATAATCAATTAGATTTCATCAAAATTCCTTTTGTTGTTGTTTCTCGAAAGATGCTATTAAAAAATAAAAAGGCAAGCTGTGGAGTGTGTAGAGTGGGAGAAAATGCTCACACTACATGTGTCTGACAAAGGATTTATATGCAGAACATAGACGAATTCCAAAAACCAGTAATAGAAGACAAATAACAACTGTACAATTTAAGTATTAAATCTAATATAAAACCATTCAAAATGATTGAACACACACCTCACAAAAAGGGCATGTACATGGCAGATAAACACATGAAAATGTCAACATCATTAAATATTAGAGAAATTACAATTAAAACAAAAAAGTAACCCCTGCATGCTAACAGTAAAAGTTAAAAATTTCACTTATTTGTGAGGATGTGCAGCTATACAAACTCTCATGCGCTCGTGGTGGGAATGTAAAATGGTACAATTACTTTGGAAAACTGACAGTTTCTTAAAAAATAACAATATATACCTACCACATAACCCAGCTACTTACTCTAGTTACTTATTTGAAATAATTGATAATACATATCCACACAAAGGATTGACATGCAAATATTCATAGCAGTTTATGCAAAATAACCAAAAACTTCAAACAACTCCAATGTCTATCAATGGATGCATGGATAAATAAAATGTGATTTAATCTTTACAATTGAATATTGCTCAACAATAAAAGTGAATGAACTGCTGATATACACAATAATATGTATGAATCTGTAAGTCATTACGCTGAGAGGAGCCTGTTTCAAAAGAGTTCATACCATCTGATTTCATTTATAAATATTTAGAAAATGCAAACTGATCTATAGTAACCAAAAACATCTGTGATTGCTTGAGGCAGGGTGCAGAGGAAGGGTTGGACTCTAACGGGACTTAAGGAATCCTTCTGAGGTGGTGCAAATGTGTATCTTGATTTAGACAGTGGTTTTACAGTGTATATCTCTATCACAATTAGTTATACGCTTTAGACAGGTACAATTTCTTATATGGAAATATACCCGAGTAAGGCTAATAAAATTGTGAAACTTCTAAGTCAATTTTGTTGATACACAAAACATTTCTGTCAACAGAAGTGTAATTTATGCCATATTTTAACTTCCCTTTTTAGGAAGAGTCTACTGATAACTATTGTAACATTCATCTTACAGAAAAATCATTTTTTCTTGTGTGTATATTTCAATTATACATTACTTTCTAAGGTCCAAAATCAGTAACATTTTTTACTTTTTGCTGCTTTCATGGCATGTTAACTTTATGAAGTATAAAAGCAATTAAGAAAATAAAAGACCAGGGGCACCTGGTGGCTCGGGCGGTTGAGCATCCAACTCTTGACTTTGGCTCAGGTCATGATCTCATGGTCATGAGATTGAGCCTCATGTGGGGCTCCATGCTGGGTGTGGAGCCTGCTTAAGATTTTCTTTCTCCTTGTCCCTCTGTGCCTCTCCTTCTCTCTCTCTCCAAACTAACAAATAAACAAACAAAAGAAAATATAAGACCAATTCCCCCAGACGAGTCAGAAAATTAAGGGTAAAAATGTTAAACCAAAAATGGTATAATTTGTAATGTTTCTCTCTCATTGCACTAAAATGTGCTTTACATTTCTGTAAATATATCTATCTTTGGGTACATAATGCTAACTGATGTAATTTTATGTTTAATGTTTATCAGGTGCTTATTTTCATGTACTTACATTTTATCTTAATCTCAATACATATTAAAATATGAGAAAGGGAACATCATCCCTTAACTGCAGCATAGAAATATTAATGTTGTCAATCATAGAAACAAAAATGAATGATGCAAATTCAGCTCTATTCTTCTGTTTCCTTGCCCAAGAAACCATTTCTTGGGCTGCACCTTAAAAATAAAAGACATGTTAGTGCCCTCTTCCCATTTCAAACTGTGAGTTTTCATTTAGATTGGAAGTTAGCAGCATATTTCCTTTTCTTTGATATAGTAAGTCTTTTAACTTAGTAGAAAAAGGTTTTATAAAGTTGAATTTAAAAAGAGAAATATGCACATGTATATGCTATTGGGTTAGTTGAAAGAGTAATGCTCCCATAATCTTCTGACCTGGGTTCAAACCTGAGCTCTATTATTGCCCTTCTGTGGAATGAAAACAATCCCCATCTCACAGTGTTGCTCTCACGAATAGAGAACCTAAAGGATTTTATAGTCTGCGTGTTGAAGTGCAAAGACCTTGATTTTTGTGCCAGATGTAGCTAGAGTTAAAACTTGTTTCCTCAATGTAGTATTGGTACGGTTTAAGGCAAGGTGCTTTGCCTCTCTATTGGTTTTCTTCATTAATAAAATGGGACTAATAATATCTACTTTACAGTGTAAAGGTGAGATTTAGTGATGGTGTAATCTGACACAGAAACATAATGGTGGGAACATAGTAGACATCAATTTTTTTATAGCTATTATAAGTGGTGAGTTAAAATAGTGACAATCGAGAGAACCTCATCAGCTTTTTCCAAATAACTTTAAATGACCACGAAAACAGACAGAAAAGACAATTACAGATAGCACACAAACACATACACACACACACACAAAATGAAGAGCCATTTTTTCAAGTGATGCATATGTTGCTCCACAGAGAATTGTCCCTGCCTGCCACTTCCACCACTGTCCATGAATATTGTCTGTAATTACCAGTCATTTTTCCTCTTTCTCCCATGAATTAGCACTTCTATGGACAAGTCTATTTATATTATTATTCACTACATCTCCAACCCCACTGTCAGTGTACAAAAGATCAGGGAACAGAGGGATGTAGCCATAGAGCATGGAACATTTGCTGAAAGACAGGTTGAATGGATTTCACTTATAGTATTCACTCTACATTTTTGTTAGACAATTTCTTAGATCTAAAGCTTTAGAAGGAGTATGGATCATTAGTGTGACTATTGGTGAGTTGATAAGCAAAACCTCTGTTCTAATTTCTGCAGTGTAGGATTAAGTTCATCTAGTTCAACTTGGTGGTATTTCTATAGAATTTTCTCCTGACCCCACTGTTTACTATTCTTTTGAAGAAAATAAGTGGCCTTGGAAGGTCTGAGGAAATGTGTATTTTTCTTTCCTTTAATAGATAAGTGTAATATTTTATTTCTTGAGCTGAATGCTGGTTACACAGGTGGGCTCAGATTGTTAAAATTCATTGAACTTTACATTTATGACTTATGCAGAATTCTGGATGTATGCACCTCAATTTATACAGTTAAATGTATTAATAATGATTAGGATAAGTAATATAATAATATTTCTCTGCATTTCATGATGTAGAAATTATATGAACTTCTCTAAGAAAGAGGGAAATAAATTGTGAAAATTAAGAATGATTACACCTCCCAAATAATATTTCACACTTTGTATCATGTAGAAAAGTGATTCTTACACAAAAAACTTTGGAAGATGGTCTATAATATACTCCAACTTGAGAATTCTTGGTTCACAGGAGCAGTTAAAAAACCCTGATAAGGTTTACCATCAATGTACTTATTGAACTTCATTTAATGCAGCCTTTAAAAAAATGTATGTACTCTATAGAACACTAATCCTTGTCATATTAATATGTGATATAGAAGAGGAAAAAATTCTGTGGTCAAATAATTTTGAATATTAATCAGTTAACAAATTGACTGTTTTCTTTACTATAGCATTTCTTAAACTGAAATTTGCCATCTTTTGCAGAATATTTTATTTCACTATAGGAATGAACACAATATTAACTCTTTTAGAGACATATTATTTTCTCTGTCCATCATCTAAAATGAACTGGAAAAAAAATCATGAAACAAAGTGAAGGTTCAACTACTAGAGTAAGCTATGCCATAGGGACAGATCATTTCCCGCACTTCTAGAGTTTCACTGTAGACATTTGTAGCTGAATCTTTCAGGATGAGGGTTTCTTGGGAGACATTATTTTTATAGCATATGACCCTTTGCATGAAACAGCTCTAAAAATGGAATTTCCAGCATCTCTAGCATTCGCCTAGTCTCAAAGGAGAATAAAACATCAGTAGCTTCTGGTTTCTACAAATCTGTACAACAGCAGTAGGGTCAGAATAGGACATAACAAAAATAAAAATGTGCTGATGAACTCAGCCATTGTACAAAGAACTGTGATGAAATAACCTAAATTTAAGGACTGGTATCTAAAATACTACAGAGATTTGCGTAAAATTAGCATACCAAAGCAGACACCTGACAACGCCCAGTTTAGGTGAACTAGCATAGCATATATAAATATGTAAATTAGACAAGGAAAAAGCTTGCTTGTGACTAGAATGAGATCAGAGACACTTAAGATAGTCATTCCATATTTGAGGTATACCTTCATGTGCTGATATGTCACTAAGCATTGTAATACTAGTTTCAATATTGCAGCATTACTTTGGTTTTAGTAATGTTACTTTTGGGGAGGCTAGCAAAAATAGAAGCATGGTAAAAGTGATAAAGAAGCTACAATCTTTTAAAGTATCTTGTTTTATCATTTTGAATTTGGAACTTTAAATGTTTTTCATAAATTATAAAATACAATTTTAAAAAATACCCCCAAGTCCCACATCAGTTTGGTTACTACATAACACTCACACAAGAATTGTTTAACATGATTTAAAAACACAGCATTTTAACTAACACTGTTATTGGGATACCTTTAAGGATTAAAATAACACCAAAGAAATTAAGAGCGAATTAAATAGTCATTGTCAGTAAAAATACTGGTATTAAGTGAACATATATTACAAAGAACAATATAGGCAATATACAAAGCAAAGATGTAATCAATGTTTTTAGAATAAAAGAAAGAGCAGGTAAAAAATAAATAAATTGAGAAAAATCCCAATAATATTTCTTTTGATTTGAAAATGTCAGCATACTTATTATTGTTAATTGTCCTTTAAAAAATGCGTCTTTCCAAGCTCTGTTTTTTGAGAAAGCATAAAAGCAATGACAAGATGGAAGCAATCATCTTCCATAGCTATTTTAGTGAGCAATCACACCATTACTCACTAAAAGAAACAAGGCAACTTTGAAAAATTACTGTTTCCAGATCTGGGAGGAAGAATATATATATAAGATGAACATGAAGTATCTTGTCTAAGAAAGCAAGGAATCTATCCAAGACTACGAGATCATCTTAAAAGGACACAGGAGCCAAGGTGAAATGTATCTCCGTGGTCAAAGATAAAGCAATTGAGGCATCAAAAAGAATAATGGTTGCAATGAAGTGAGACAAAATACATAAGAATCAGTGAATTTTAAAAAGTGCTCATGGATCACCTTTGGATAGATTTGCCTGGAACATTCTCAATGACTACTATGTTAAGTTAATTACTTAAAATTTTTTTAAAGTTTATTTTAGAGAGAGAGAGAGAGAGTGTGGGAGCAGGGGAGAAAGACAGAAGGAGGGAGAGAGAGAATCTTAAGCAGGCTCCATGCTCAGTGGGGAGCCCTAGGCAGGGCTGGATCCCACAACCCTGGATCATGACCTGAGCTGAAATCAAGAATTAGACAATCAACCAACTGACTGACCCACTCAGGTCTTCAATGTTAGGTTGATTATTAATACTACCCTATTTCACTCACAAGTGTTTCAGTTTGGAGGCTAAATTATACTTTTACTTTTGAAGAGTGCTGGTACAATAACTCATTATTTTGCAAATTGGCAAATAAAAAAAGAAATTATTACTATTTTATAATATAAACTGTTATAGGGTAGCCAAATATTTGCTACGGTTAATTTCCTTTATAGAAGTCCACCTAATATAGGAAAAAAATAACTATAAAATCATCATTTTAAGCCCAAATTAAATAATAGATCTAGGTAACAGTTCTTACTGGATACTATAAAAATCACATGAAATGTTGCTAGCAAACTTAATAATGGATGGATTGGCTAACAACTGAAAACACAAATCTTGGAAAAAACCAGTCTATATGTGCCCATGAAGTAATAATAAAGATAGATAATAAACCACCTACAAATTATTCTTGCCAAAAATTGAATCTGAATCTACAAACTTTTAGATTTAATCCCAGGAAATATAAAGGAAAGAAAAGACATGTTGAATAGTATCAAAAGAGCAATAAGTCAAATATAGATTGTGTGAACATGCTACACAATGATTAACTCAGTTCCTTAAATAAATAAAGGGCTTGGAAAAAAATGTACTTACCTGTGTGTGGGATCTCTTTTATTGTTATAGAGAAAAACATATTTAAGAGATTTAAATATTTAAAACATATTTAAGAATATTCCCAAATATTTGGAACCTAAAAGTTTTAAAATCATTTGTGGGTCAAAAGACATCAAAGAGAATGTGAGAGGTGACATCAATAAATATTCTACAGATATTTAGAAAATAGTAAGATATGACAAAAAATTTATGGCAATAAATTCAACAACTTAAATGAAATGGACAGATTCCCTGAAAACCACAAATTATCAAAATTCAATCAAAAAGAAATAGATAACTTGAATAGCCCATGCAACTATTAAGGAAACTATCTGTACTTGAAAACTTTCCCCGCAAAGACAATTTCAGGCCTACATGACTTCCTTGGTGAATTCTCTTAAACGTTTGAAGAAGAAATTGTACTAATTCTATGCAAAATCTTCCAAAATATAGAAGAGACAAGGTTTACTCTGATACCCAAGCCTAACAAAGACTGGTTTCTCTATGGAGTAAAATACTTAATTTGAGGGATAAGAGCAAACACAATGTTGTTGGTATGGCACTGAAGAAAACCCATGTACAGGGGGGTAAGAAAACAGAATAAAACCATAGCCTGGGGAAGGAGCAGAGGTATATCTTGAGGTCAGAATTCCAGACTGGGGAGGAGCAGGAGTTCTAAGGAGACACACCTCTGAATGTTTGACCTCAATATCTAATTGAAGTTCTCTTCCAATATAGCTAATTTGTAGGCTCATAAGGGTAGAACTGTTTCTCAATTGTAGTACCTTCTAATTGAAAGATAAGGAAACCTATCCTTTATTCATCTGTAGGGAATTGATCTGACATGGGTATTTATCCATTAAGGCTACAGCTCACTTGGCATATTACAGTAGTTTGGGGAACCACTTTAGACTATAGGAAATACCTCAAGATAGAAAAAAAAATTGTTACAGGTAGCTTTGGAACTCTTAACTCTTCACTTTATTCTGAATCTGAAATGACCTTCTGTCTCCTTTACATCCATTTGAACCTCTGACTCTTGATTTTGGCTCAGGTCATGATCTCATCATTTGTGGGATCCAACCCAGCATCAAGCTACCTGTAGAGCTCAACTTTGAGCTCTCCCTTCTTCAAGACCCCCATGGAACCCAGCCCCCATTAGAGCCCCCCCAACTGAGCCCCACTTTTGGCTCCTTAGATCAGCACACAGGGAGCCTATTTGGGATTATCTCCCCCCCCCCAAATAAATAAATAAACATTAAAAATATAGAGCTAATCATTTATTCATGTATGCATTGCCAGATATTTGACAGCATCTTTTATAATGCCTGGCCTTCTTCTAGGCCCTGAATATATATTTTAAACAAAACAGACACGCTGCTCCCATGGATATTACATGCTAGTGTTGGCAAAGTTTGAGGGAGACTGAATATCACAGAAATAAGCAAAGAATATTGCAATGTTAGTAATTGCTATAAGGAAAAGTAAAGCAGTATCAGGGATTTGGGTCATCAGGAAAATCCTTTCTTAAAAAGTGGTATTTTAGCTGGAACATGATTTAAATGAGGGAGAAAAACACACTAACATTCAAGGATAAAATACTATAGGCTGAGCAAACAGTATGTGCAAAGGCCCTGTAGAAAGCCACTCTCAAATAATGGGTAAAAAATAGGTGACTCCTCAAGTCATCTTTCTTCTTCCAACACCAATATATAACTTAAAAATAAGGAGAACTAAATATACAAATTGTAAATAGAACATAAATAGCTTTTGTTCCCACTATAGATTCTGAATTTTCTAAAAATCTCTTTTTATTAATTCCACTTGTGTATAAGACCTTTTAATTTATATCTAGAAAACAGCCACAGTGATAATTAAAATTTCCTCAGAAATTATTTAATCACTCAACTGTTAGCATAAATTGAATCAATTTTAAACTAATGGACTGTAGAAATAACAGTAAAATTATATGATGTTACACATGACTAAAATCTAGGCTGAATTAATTTACATTGAAAGCTTTGCTTAATTAAAACACAGGCTTTAAATAAATATCTTTTTTTTTTTTGTTTATAAGTCTCATCCAAAACAAGTAATGGTTTCTAACCTTAGTAGAGTAAGACATCCTTTTATAGTCATATAAAAAATGATAGGAATCCTTTATTTTCAGATGTTTTCTATCTTTAAAACTCCTTACATTGTGTCCTTACCTAAAAGTCATATTAATTTCAACTGCTTTGTAATTAATTTATATGAACAAAATCATGTTCTTAGATTATACTCTATGAACATATAACATTACATTTGCCGTATTACCCAATTACTCAAAGCTTTTTAGTAATCAATCATATATCTGCCTTTTATTTATTTCATGGTTAATTGAAGATAACTAATAGATGTGTTTATCTCTCTCCATGTAAGTTTTCTAAGGCATCCATCATGAAGTACATGAAAAATTATATCTGTTTTTATTTTAAGATTGTTAAAACTCAATTTAGAAAACAAAAATTCAAAAATACAAATTTCTGAATAGCATACTTTACTTGTGGAGTTAGTAAAAAATAATCAGAGAATAATAACAGGAAAATTTCAGTTAATTCACATTTTTTTGTAAAACGGTTGTAAATTAATAAATCCTGTCAGTAGGATCAGATTCACTATAAAAAGTTTCCATGTTTTATCACCTTTATTACTAGGATATACTTGACAAAAGAAGGATGACATACATAAATTTGGCTTATGTATTAAATTTTAGATTCTATGTTTATTAGCCTTAACAAATGTTACCTTATCCCACTGGAAAGGAAGATGGTTTAACTTCAAAAAATGAAAAGTAATTAGAAGTGTTTATATTATCCAGAATAGGGTTAACTTTAGCTAATAGATTTTTAAATTTTTTTGATTTAACATTAGGTATGTTCTGTTAAAATTAATGTTGAATAAGGAAATGAATTATTATTTTTGATACTGTTAATAAGGCTTACTCACTAGCTGGGAAAATACCAGCTAGTGGATAAGAAAATATTGCTACATGCACAGATTTCTAAAATATTACTTAGCAAGTTGGATGGTAATGGGTTGTCATTGATCGTCTTCCCTTAAATTCACTAGATCTTCCTGAGGATCTGTTAAAAGACTTTTTCTTCTCTGTGACTCCAAAATCTAGCATAATGCCTACAACAAAAATATTCTTGAGTCTAACACAGTAGGTTCTTCTTTAGGTCCCTGCTCTAATATCACTTGATTTGAGTCTTTTCTGCTCAGTCAATTTAAGATAAGAATTCCTCTCCAATCCCAAATACCTATTGGCTTCCCTACAATTTTGGGTTTTTTTTTTTTTTTTTTTGCTTTAACACCTAGTGCCATGTAGCAGTCTATACATATTATTTTTGCTTATGTCCAGTATCCTTAGCATTTGTAATAATGACTGACATTTATAGGGGCTTAGTAAATAGTTGTGGAGTTAATGAATAGATGAGTAAAGAATCCAAGTAGTTTAAGAACCGATATCACCAGAATATTACTCATCCATAAAACAGAATGAAATCTCGCCATTTGCAATGACATAGATGGAGCTAGAGAGTATAATGACAAGCAAGCTAACTCAGAGAAAGAGAAACAAAATATGATTTCAGTCATATGTGGAATTTAAGAAGAAAAAAGAAAAACAAGCAAAGAGGAAAAGAGAGAAAGAGAAACCAAGAAACAGACTTAACTATAGAGAACAAACTGATAGTTACCAGAGGGGACAGGGTTGGGAGTATGTGTTAAATAAGTGATGGGGATTAAGGAGTGTACTTTCTGTGATGAGCACTGGGTGATGTATGGAATTGTTGAATCACTATATTGTAAACCTGAAACTAATATATTACTATATGTTAACTAACTTGAATTAAGGTAAAAACTTAAAAAGAAAAGAACTAATACCATTATGTGAAAGAGTAAAGTGGCCTCTCCTTATTATCTTTCTGATATTCCCCTCCCCATTTTTTTCTCCTGAATCCTGATGTTTCCAATTTTGAGGTTCTTAAACAACTTCTACCCAGAGAGTTCTAGGTAGTTTTTAAAAGGGACTAAAATTTAAAACAGTAATTATTTCTAAAATAACAGTAAATGATCTAAAGAATTTAATCTCTATAAAACTTAAAATGAACTATTAAAATGTAAAAAAATACATCAATATATAATGGGCAACAATTATACACATGCCAGTTTTGCCATACTCTAAACCAGCACTGCCCAATAGAATATTCTGTGATGATGGAAATGTTCTATATCTGTGCTATCCCTCACAGACACTAGACACAAGTTGTTATTGACCACTTGATTACGGTTAGTGAGACGAAAGAACTGAGGTTTTAATTTTATTTAACTTTAATTCATTTAAACTTAAATAGCCACTGGCAATAATAGCTATCATATTGGACAAACACAGGTTTAAACAATTATTCTACTTATACAGTTTCAGAAATTGTAAAAGAAATAATGCAACAAAAATAATAAAGTTTACAAAAATATTAAAAAAAACTAATTTTAGCAATGACAATTTTTATAAAATTATTATGGAAAATGAAAAAAGATAGCTATTGCTTATAAATTGTTATGAGGAATTTTGCTTGTCTTTTAATATTAAAATGTAAATTGAGATATAAAAGTGTTATAGTAGTGGATACAGTCATCTGAATGGTAAAATGGTAAAAAATGGTAAAAAAAAAAGGTAAAGTAGTTCTAGTTCATTATACCATGCTCTATTGATCCTTTCTCTAAAGTTTGGGATCAGAATAAATAATAAGTCTGGGTCCTACTACAATAATTTTTTAAATTATTTTCTAAGAATATAAGATATGGAGAAGAAAAGGTTTTTCTTTTTTGGAATTGTTATGATCCCTTCCTTTAGTTGAGTTTTAGTCCCACCTGAATTTAGAATGAAATCAGCATTGATCTTATATGCTTCAATGAGAAACCAAGATTACTTCCTATATAATAATAGTGTTTTATCTGTGGTGGTGAAGATATCAATTTTTCTAAATTTATTGAGTAAAATTGTTTTGCAATGACAGTTTTTTTGGGGATATTTGCATTAGGTATAAGGTATATGAAAATAAATACTGTAAATAATGATAGGCTTGAGTTTTTAATGTTAAAAAGTGCTCAAAAGTTAAAACAAACAAAAAGGAACAGAAATAAAAAAATTGACCTGAAAGACTTTGTTGCCATAAAATGAATGAATAATAGAAATTGGTAACTTGGTTTCTATATTGCACTCTGCTGAATCTAGCTCATTCACTAAGCCAACCACAAATTGGTGTGCCATCATAGCTATACCTGAAAGATGCAGATTTGTCACAATAGTTGAACACTTCTCACATGTACTTTCTTCCTTTATACCCAGCCTATTTCTGGAAGTCCCAGTTAATACAAGAATAACAAATTGTATTTAAAAATTGACTAAGGAGAAGAGAAGACAAAACTCTTGAATTGCAAAAGAAATGCTTGCATTTCTAGAAAATTCCTGAAAATCAAAGAAGTGTTATAATTAATATAATAATCTTGTAATGTGTAAAGTAAAAAAGTAATGTACAAAAATCAGCATCTTTCCTGTTGACAACAATGACAATCAACAACTAGAAAATGCACTGGAAATATCCCAATGAAAATAGCACTGACAATGACAAAATACTTGCAAATAGTCATTGTAAGAGATGTTAAATATTTTACTAAAGGTCAAAAGGAATGACTGGAGAAAATGATCATGTTTTAAAATGAAAAAGATTCAATATAAAATAAGGGATTAATTGTTCTTACATTAAACGATAAAACCCATTCAATATCTTAATAAGATGCATATTTATTTGTGTGTATATGCATGCATGCATGTACATGTATGGTTTAGGAATAGATCCCAAGGTGTTTATTCTAAAGTTCACGCAGAAAGTAATTTATAAGAATAGCCTTTGGTATTTCAGAAAAGGAAATAATGAAGAGGAGCTTTACTCTACCTCATGTCATAACAAAATATAAAACTATACAATGGAGTAATGTGATGTTTTATGAGAATAGACCAAGAGATCATTAAGGAAGGAAGGGGTATACACATACATATATATTCAGAGTATATGGTTGTTTTCAAATAGGCAGGAAAAATATATAATTAAATCCATATTATTTGTATAATTGTCAATTTGGAGAAAAGTTAATGATAACCTTACATCATACATCAAATCAACATTCTTGATATTTGCATACTAAAATAAAATTTAAAGACTAGTTTAATACATTTATATTTATAAATATGACTCATAAATATAAAATATGAGTAAATATTCTTACAGGTTAAGGGAAAGAAGGCATTGCTAAATTAGAAACTCTATGGATTATTTACGAATGAAAAGATTAATGCATTTAATTGTCTAAACATTTAACATTTTGTATTAAAATACACATTATAGAAAGTGAGAAGTAAAACTATTCAGTGGAACAAAATATTTGCAAAGTGTATTAAGAAAAAGATGTAAACAAGTAATTCACAGAAAACGGAGTAGCTATTTCCATTAGGCCTTTGAGATTAATATTAATTCCATTGGTTAACAGGAAACTATAAATTAAAACAATGGAATAGAGGTGTTAATAACAGCCTCTTGCCTAGAAAATTTTCATAAAGTGGTTATCTCACCCTTTTGATTATTTAACATTTTTATTTTGTGTTAGAAATTGTAAATGTTGAAATGCTGTGAAGATGAAAAATTAATTTTATGCAATATCTAACAACTCTACTGTGAACTACTGTGTGAAGTGATGTCACCAGGATGGCAAAATTAAGTCATTTCCAACTTTGCTCCCACTCATAAGAAGAACCACTAACAGCTATTCAAGAAAAATATACTGAGAGAGTCCTGGGCATGGAGGTGAGGCTGAAGCATCCCCCTCACTACAGAGGCCAAGACAGACCACATTAAAAGGCTAAGAGAAACAGCCACACATTGACTGTACTGCCTCTCCTGCAGATCAGCACCGTACCATGCAGACAGGTCTCCCTGACCTTCTGGTAACTCTGATGGGAAAGAGATCCCTAGGGGGAAAACCAACGTCCTCCAGTACTGTGAGTTGCTTTGTGGGAGCCCCTATTCTGATTTTGCACTGCAGGGATGGAGGGGAATCTGCAGGACTCATTGGGATGCTGACTATAATGGAGAAAGGGAAAGGGCTTGCGACAATCAGCACATGAATGTTAGGAGACCTAATTCATATCGGCAGGGCCCAACTAGTAATCCCAACCAGTGGTTTTGCTCATATGTAGAGTCAAATTGGGGGTGCATTCTAACTAGGGAACTTGGTGGAGTGCAGATCTGCTTAATTCAGATCCTCAAAAAAGAAGTTTTGCTGGCCCTAGAGCCGAATTTGCCCATGTCCAGGCAAGGTGTGAGTCACAGCTCCACCTGCAGTAGAGAATGCCTTCCAACCCTATCTGACCAGAAGGACTGTTGACAGCGCATGAAGCTGTGTGGCCCAGTGGTACTCTAGCTGAGAGACAGACAGATAGCATTGATTGCCCCTAGAGCAAGGCCAGAACTGGGCATGGAGCCTTCCCATGCTAGGCAGGGGGATTAATTCATAGCCAAGGCTGAAGGTAGCTCCTGGCCCCTCCCAATCACAGAGTCTGGAAAATTGAGAGTAGCCTGCAGCAACCCCTTCCCCCAAGTAAGGAAGTAGAGACACAGCCCCACAAAACTCCTTGATATGTATATTGGTAACCATTTTTAAAAAATATAACACTAAAGCACAAGCAACAAAATCAAAATTAAACAAGTTAGACTACATCACACTAAAAAGATGCTGCACAGCAAAAGACACCATCAACAAAGTAAAAGTTATCTAATGGAAAAAAAGTTGCAAACAATATATCTGATAGGGAGTTAATATCCAAACATCAAAAGAACTCATACAACTCAATAACAAAGAGCAACAATAACAAAATATTCCAATTAGAGAATGGACAAACGACCTCAACAGACATTTGTCCAAATAAAATATACAAAAGGCCAACGGATACATGGAAAGATGCTCAAAATTACTAGCCATTAGGGGAATATGCATTAAAACCACAATGAGATACAACCTTACACCTGTTAGAATGGCCATGATCAAAAAGACAAGATCATTAAAACAAAACAAAACAAAACAAAACAAAAAACATGATATAACAAATGCTGGTGTGGAGAAAAGGGAGCTCTTGTGCATTGCTTATGGGATTGTAAATTGATACAGCCACTATACAAAACAGTAGGGAGTATCCTCAAAAAATTAAAAACAGAACTATCATATGATCCTGCAATTCCAATTCTAGCAATATATCCAAGGGTAAAAAAATCACTGACTCAAACAGATAACTATGTCCCATGTTCATAGCAGCATTATTTACAATAACCAAGACATGGAAACAAGCTAAGTGTCCACTGACAGATGAATAGAGTTGTGTCATACATTTATATAATGAAATAATATTTTGCCATAAAAAACAAGGAAATCCTACTATTTGTGAAAAATGTGGATGGATAGATGGACCTTGAAAACATTATGCTAAGTGTAATAAGGCAGACAGAGAAAGAAAAATACTGTATGATTTCACTGATATGTAGAATCTTAAAAAAAATAAAATAAAAATTAAAAAAAAACTAGAAAAAAAGATTAGAATTGTGGTTACCAGAGGAAGTGAGTTAGGTGGGGGGAGGGGCACATGGAGAAAGGTGGTCAAAGGTACAAACTTCCAGTTAGAAGATAAATATGTATTAGGGATGTAATGTACAATATGGTGCCTATAACTAAAATGGCTGTGTGATATACAGGAAAGTTAAGAGAGTAAATCCTGAGAGTTCTCATCTCAAGGAGAAAAAAATTCCCCACTCCTTTTTTTTTTTCTTTTCCTCTTGTTTCTTTTTATTGTATCTACATTAGAGGATGGATATTAAGTGAACCTATTGTGGTAATAATTTCACAATCTATGCAATCAGACCATCACGCTGTATGCCTTAAACTTATACATGATTATGTCATTCATTTTTCAATAAAACTAGGGGAAATTAATTTAAAAAATACTGTGTAGGTTATAAAGTAAATAACCCCATGAAAATACTTCCAAGATATGCTAATAGATGAATAATGCAAATATTAGAGCAAATTTTATGACATGATTTTATTATTTTTTTACAATATATGCTCACAGAACTATTATTAGTTCTCACTCTTTTGGGAATGGAAATATTGGAGAAATAGGGGAATATGGTGACCTTTACAATGTGGCTTTCATGCTGTTTGATTTTATTTCAGAGAACAAGTATTTTTCTTAATTATAATTGTTTTAAAGATTTCCACCCCCTGGGAGGCAAGGAAAGAAAGGAGAAAAATCTGCTGTTTTTTAACTAACCCTAGATGTACATTTCACAAGTAAGCAAGGTGTGTTGAAGATGGGTAGGATGGAGGGAGGGATGGAGAATGAGTTCTGTCCCTACACAGATATGAAATAAGTACATAGTTAACCACTAGAAAATTCTGCTGTAGAGCCTCCAATTAAGCCTTGCCTCTTAATTGAAAAAAGAGACAATTTGGGTCAGTAATGCAGATAATGCATGCAATTCATTTGTTTTTCCATTCATTTAACCAATTAATTTATACTGAGGGCCCACTATGTGTTAGGAGCTAAACTAGGAGCTAACTGCAACAGTATGTATATATTTTTACCACTAATCTCCCAGGTGAATTCTTTGCATCAAGCTTGTTTGCTGACATGAGCTTTAACAATTCTTCACATGGTTATTTATAACATTACCACTTCAATCTGTTACTTAATATTTTTATTCAATTTCTCATATTTAAAAATCTTATCTCCTGAATTATGTTATAAAGTATTAAGCTGTCATGTCTTATTTCTCACCATATTTTCACAATAATAGCCATTCACCAAAACCATTGTCATATTGTGGAGTTATTTGATAATTGTCTTAGCTGCTTCCAGGCTTTGTTTTGAACTCGATGGTGACAGGATCAGTGGTGGACTCGAATTCATTATTAGTGAGACATAGTAAGAAACTTGTTAGAGAACATTTGAAATACCAGTGAAGTCATCCCAGTTGAAGATCCATCCTTTTTTAAATCTTTATTTTCTTCAAATTAGAAAACATATTAGTATGCAAAGGCAATAAATACCTTTAATAAAGAGATCCTTTGTTAACCTGAAAAAGATAACTCTTACAAGTGGGGCCATGTGTTCATCTCTCTGAAACTCACTACCCTTTTTACAGAAAACTCATTTCCTGATAATAGCTTGAGAGTTACATACCTTCAAAGACAAGAGGCCTGAAGGAAAGAAAATCTTTAAGGGACTCACTGTTGAGAGATAATTCTCCATGGTTCTCTACCATTTCTGCCCAATTTGGAATTAGAGGCATTGACTATGTTATCAAAGACGTGTGGGAAGCAAACAGCCTTAGGAGTCTTTGTCCCTCTGGAGTAAGGGTCATGCAAGTTTATTGCCTACCATAAGAGATTTAAGTTATTTAAGTGCATAATCCCTACTGCGTGTGCAGTATCCATCTGGGCTCCTCCACATCATGCTTGGGACTTGAGAGACAAAGAGAATTGTCATGAACATGAAGTTTTTACTTCTTGCTATGCTGTGAATAATAAATTCCTTTTATTGTGACCTAGAGTCTCATATTTTCTATCAGCATCCATGAAAAGGTAAAAGTTATAACTTCTCAGCTTGTAAGTAGGATAAGATCTTAGATTCTTTACAATTACTGACAGTCAATACAACCCAATTTAGGGTTACAGAGTGGGTCTACTATAAGAAGAGCTACTTCTCCAAGATTGGGTTCCCAGACTATATGACACTAAGCCTCTGAGCTACACTATAGTACCATTGCTCAAGGAGAGATATTCTCACCCACCATCAATCATGGAAAGCTTCTTAAAATTATTCTCCATTGATTCCTTAAGTCATTAAAACATTTTACCCTGTAGAATTTAACATCCACAATACTTTTTCTATAAAGTTAACACATGAGTACAAAATCCTACTACAAAAAACCTCAATGTGCTCCCACCCATTTAATAGCATTCAGTAAATCATTATACAGTAACCCAAAAATGGTTGATTTTAGCTAATCTCTCAGAACCTGCATTCAAAATGTTGTTCTAGAAAACTTAGAGAATATATGAATAGATATACTAAGTGTACATAACCAAAGTTAGAAAAAAATTAAATATGCATATAAACATATTTATATTTTATATATCATATATATAATTTATGTATATATATATATATATATGGCCCTTTGAGCATAATGAAGATGTGGACTTATCTTACTGATAAAGTATTGATAATAATATAATAAATTACCAGTAAGAAACTTCATAAAACAAATACACTTGCAGCAGAGATATTAAAAGAAAAAGTGACCTTGTGTGATATTTTTGTTGCTGCAGGTGTTATATTTGATAGATGATACTTGTAAATCAGGGCTAATGTGGTAACATCCCAAATGACACATAAAATATAAGTGCTTCTGATGAACTTTATAAGTGCCAAATAACAGATGCATGCATTGGCTATTAGCATACATGGATTTTCTTATTAAAAAGAACAGTAGAATTTAAATATAATGTAATTGCTGGCCATACAGTGAAATTTCACAAAGAGCATGTCTGAGATATTACATTCTCTCAGAATAAAAGAAGAAAAAACATAGTCTTAAAAATTTGCATATAAACTATTGCCATATGGTTCTATCTACACAGTTATTTTGGAAGTATCCTTAAAATTGAAGACACCTTAAAATTTTTTTTTAGGTTACTTTGACATACACGACCAGACAAAAATGCCTGTGAAAATGCTACTTCTAAGTTCATGGAAAATAATACAGAACACCAAAGTGACATCTGAGAGTATATGTTTACCTAGTGATTGTATTAAGCAAATTTTGAAAACACATAATGCTCCCATTTATACCCAAATTGTAAAAATATTAAGAAAAGAATAATATCTGATTTCTTATAAAGGTTAACAAATAAATCAGTTATTTAAAATTCTTTCAGAAACTCCATCTTTCTTCCTTCTTTCAATAATACATCTACCTAAAATGTATTATATATATAATATATATTATACATATTATTAAACATATATATATTATATATTGAGTGGATTTGATTGGATTCGCTGGACACTTGGAATGCATCAGTGAAAAAAGCAAAATCCTACCCTCTGGATGTTTATAGTATAAAATTGGCAAAATAATTTTTTAACTTCATTTAAAATGGAAAAGATTTATTCCCAACTATATTCCAAATATGCTCAAGAATATAAATATTTGAGGGACATCTGCATGGCTAAGCTGGTTAAGTGTCTGACTCTTAATTTCAGCTCAGGTCATGATCTCACGGCTGTGAGGTTGAGCCTTGTGTCAGACTCCACACTGAGCGTGGAACCTGCTTGGCGTTCTCTCTCTCCCTCTCTCTCTGCTCCCCTCTCTCTCTCTATCAAAATAAATAAATAAACATTAAAAAATAATATAAGTATTTTAAAAATAACTTTAAAATATAAATTAAAAAGGCCCCTTGAACTCAGATAGTAAATAATAGTGACTACTTTTCTGGTGCCCTGAGGGTTAATAAATTTGCTAAGTGACCCTCTCCCATAAAGGTAGTTGCCTTGCTATGTTGTAGGCATCCATTAAAATGCAGTTATAGTATTACAGTAAAAAAAGTAACTAAGAGTAGAATTTTCTAGGTCACCTTCAGGTAGATGGAATGACTGGTCTTTGACAGAATGGAATTAACACATTCTAGGCCTCTCTTTTTTGGGATTTGGAAAGCTTACTCTAAGTGTTTAGACCTTCATGACCATATTAAAATGCTGACTCTGAATAAGTTTACTGCTGTGGACTGAAAAAAATGCTATACTTCTTTCTTCACAGTAAGTGATTTTTTAAAAACAGGATTTTTTAACTTCATTTAAAATGGAAAAGATTTATTCCCAACTATATTCCAAATATGCTCAAGAATACAAATATTTGAGGGACATCTGCATGGCTAAGCCGGTTAAGTGTCTGGAGTTGGAGTTGAAATGCTATGCCTCAACTAAATTATCTGAAAATTAACAATTTAACAACGTTTTATAGATTCAAGGTAAGTATGTGTTTTTTAATTAATATTCCATGGTAGTCTGTGTTAATTTTGAGCCTCAACAATAGCCTGTAGTTTGGCATAAATGCTCTGTGTAAAGGTGCTGCATAATCTGGAGGAAGTTGCATGCAAGAAACAATAAGCATATTTAAAAAAAATAATGTTTATTTATTTTTGAGAGAGAGAGAGAGAGAGAGAGAGAGAGAGAGCACAAATGGGGGAGGGGCAGAAAACGAGGGAGACACAGAATCTGAAACAGGCTCCAGGCTCCAACTTTCAGCACAGAGCCCGATGCGGGGCTCGAACTCACAAACTGTGAGATCATGACCTGAGCCAAAGTTGGACACTTAACTGATTGAGCCATCTGAGCGCCCCTCAATAAGCATATTTTTAATTAAATGTACTTAAATGTTTTATTTCTGAGTCAGATTTTATAGAGTATATGATGAAGATAATATAGTAGATAATATACCATACACTATTTTCTAAAATATTAGTCAGAAATAACTTATATAAATTAATATAATTTACTATATTTTATGGTGTGAAACATTTAAGGAAGGAAGCATTATGTTGCAAATGGTAATACTGCCTATTCACTATTACTTTCCATTTTTATTATTATCTGTATAATAGCAGAATTATATACTTTTATTTTGAATTTTGACTTGAAACTTGAGGCTCCAAATTCTATATTACATCCAAAAGTTAAAAGTAGACTATTCTTGCAATTAATCTTTATATTGAAAACATAGCACTAAATTATATAATGAATATTTTAAGTAATTACTCCAAATACCTGAAGAGTATAAACACTATAAGCTTTTTTAGGAAATTAAAATGTTTGCCTATAAATTAAGATGTAAAATTATTAACTTCTATTTGCACAGCCTGAATGTGCATTATTTTTTCCTTCAAAGTACAGTGGTAACTGTTACTGAAAATACTGCTAGTTCAAAATATTGAAAGAAAGTTATTTGCATTATCCCCTGCTTCAGATAAATACCAACATCACTAAAATAAAATATTCTGAAATAGGAAGCGTGTCACCCTAACTGAATTGCTCTCTTATGTGAAGTGTCAGGGGAAATTGCTTTACTGTAGTACTTATCAGAAGTGCACACAACCCTTATCTCTGACTGGAATTATTAGGAGCAAAATAACTTTGAAACAGCTTGGTTTCTTGACTTTTGCTATCTTTGCTTTTTCTCTTGAAAGTATGGTGCACTTTGTAATGATTATAAAGAAGTGACAATCATTCAAATACTAATGGATGATGATATTTATTTTGCATTACCTTTCTTGAAAAACTTTTTATCAAATTGGCTATATTATAATATGATGAAAACATGAATAAGAGAACAAATACAATAAAAACTCTTTTACAACATTATTTAATAAGCAAAGTAAATGTGAATACCTTAACAATAGGGAATTTATATGCTTCTACAATTTAGATCAATTTAGCTTAATTTAGCTTAATTATTCAATAAGCTTCCATTATACTAGTTCCTCTACTTTTATTTTTAATGGAAATTTAATGTTGTCTAAAAAATAAAAATTAATCTAATGAAGGAAATGGAGTGGGGAAAGGAGCAGAAATTGGAATATGCAAGAAACAAATAATAAACAAATATTGAATAAATGACTATAATAAAATCATCCTAAAGATATCAGGGTAAAAGAAATAATCATAATGGAAAGAAAATATTTAGAAATTGTAAGCAATGAAAACTGTTTTAAAAAAACAAAATTGATGAAAATCAGTTACTAATGTTCAATTTAAGAAATTAGAAAAACTTCATAAAATGCACCTAAAGAAATTAGGAATAAAAGGTAAAATCAGAAATTGTTATTATATGAAAGAAAAAAGAAAAAATAGTTAACAAATTTTTTGAAAATCAGAAAAAATAGTGCAATAGACAACCATCTTTCAAGATTGATTTTAAAATTGAAAAATGAGAAAAATTTATATAAATACCTAGGGAACAAGAAGGAGGGGCATAACTATATGTAAATTACATACTAAAAATCATGAGATACGACCATAACTTAATTTATGCCAATAAGCTGTGTGAACATACATACACTAAAACAAATGACAGTTAAAATGCTGTAGGAACATAAAACCAAAAAACCCCGAAAAAACAAAAAAACCATGGCTCAAGGAAAAAATATAAATTAAAATATACCAAAATCCCTGTAAGAGGTAACATAACAAATTTCTCACATTTCCCCAGCATCCTGCATAAAAATAAGAGGAAGGTAGAAGTTACCTTTCAAGTACAAATGGCTTCACTAGCCATTCTTATTAATTCAAGCACACGCGCACACACACACACACACAAATCCCTATTAGAGACAGTTCCCCAAACTATTTTATGAGGCTGATAGAATCTCTATATCAAAACTGTACAAGGGCATTTTAAGACACTTACCACTTTCTTCCATTATAAAGCAATTTTGTGTTTTGGTTTTTTTACGGGTTTAAGCAATTCTCCACTCCTCCAAGATCAGCAATGTTTTCTGCTATATTTTCTTTTCCTTTAATAATTTTAGAAGATTCACATTTATATTTTATTTTTTTACATTTTGATCTTAATTTATCTGGAATTTAAAAAATTTTAACTTCAGCATAGTCAACATAGAGCATTATATTCATTTCCGGTGTACACTGTAGAGATTCAACACACAGTACTCATCATGGCAAGTGCCCACCTTAATCTCCATCACATATTTCACCCATCCCCACCTCTCATCTGGTAACCATCCATTTCTTCTTTGTAGTTAAGAGTCTGTTTCTTGGTTTGTCTCCTTCTCTCTTTTTTTATTTGTTTTGCTTCTTAATTTCCACATGTGAGTGAAAGCATAAGGTATTCGTCTTTCTCTGACTTATTTTGCTTACCATTATACTTTCTAGCTCCATTCATGTCGTTGCAAATGGCAAAACTTCATTATTTTGTAATGAGTTAATAATATTCCCTTATTCCCTTGTTTGTATATACCACATCTTTATCCATTCATCTATTTATGGAAACTTGATAGCTGCTATTGTAAATAAATGCTGCAAAAAAAAAAAAAAAACACATAGGGGTGCATGTATCCTTTGAATTAGTGTTCTTGTATTTTGGGGGTAAATACCCAGTAGTGCAATTATTGAATCATAGGGAAGTTCTATTTTTAACTTTTTGAGGAACCCCCATACTGTCTTCCACAGTGGCTGCACCAGTTTTCATTCCCACCAACAACAGTACATGAGGCTTCCTTGTTCTCCACATCCTCACCAACATTTGTTGTTTCTTGAGCTATTGATTTTAGCCAGTCTGACAGGTGTGGTATCTTCTTATGGTTTTATTTATATTTCCCTAATGATGAGTGATGTTGAGCATCTTTTCATGTGTCTGTTGGCCATCTGGATGTCTTCTTCGGAGAAATGTCTGTTCATGTGTCCTGTCCATTTTTAATTGGATTATTTGTTTTTTAGGTGTTGAGTTGCATCCGTTCCTTGTATATTTTTGATTCTTAGCCTTTATATATTTTGGATACTAACTAATATCTTTTTTTGGATATTTGCAATATCTTTTCCCATTCAGTAGATTGCCTTTTAGTTTTGTTGATTATTTCTTTTGTTGTGCAGAGGATTATTTCCTTTGTTGTTATTTCCCTTGCCTAAGAAGGGGTGTCTAGAAAAATGTTGCTTTGACCAAGGTTAGAGAACATCACTGCCTGTGTTCTCTTCTAGAACTTTTATGGTTTCAGATCTCACATTTAAGTCTTTAAGCCATTTTGAGTTTATTTTTGTGTATTATGTACAAAAGTGGTCCAGTTTCATTCTTTTGCAAGTAGCTGACCAATTTTCCCAGTACCATTTGTTGAAGAAACTGTTTTTCTCCCATAATATGTAGGTTCATTTCTTTTTCTTTTTTTTTTTTCCTATTCTGTTGATCTATGTGTTTATTTTTTGTGTCAGTGCCATACTATCTTAATTACTGCAGCTTTGTACTATAACTTGAAGTCTGGAATTGTGATACCTTCAGCTTTGCTTTTCTTTTTCCAAATTGCTTTGGAATTTATTCTGGTGGATAATAGGAGGTAAATATTTATCTTTAAAGTTCTCTTTTTATCAATGGATAATTATATCAACACTATTTGATATAAACACTATTTATACTAAAGACTTAGCAGATTCCATTGATCACAAAACTCATATGAGCCCAAAATAGTGAACTAATACGTGCACACATTTGGCCTGTTATACTTGATTTTAAACCTGAACAGAAGAGGAATATTGAAACCATATCACATAATTTAGGGTGAAAAGTCTTCAGCTGCAGCCTTAAGAATACTAATGAGAGATATAAAAGCTTTAATGCAATAATTGTTAAGAGTTTTCATGATGAAAAATAAAATGGAATGAAGAATGAAATGCTCAGGAAGGTGTGAGTACTCCAACTCTCACCAATATCTCTGAAGTCCTAATTCCTGATTGCCAGTCCAGCTGTAGGAAGGTTGGATTTGATCTATGTGATCTCTAAGGTCTTTCTCAATTTCCTGAGTCTTTGATTCCCTGTGAGAAATAGTTTTCTTACAATAAAAGAATTTGGATTAAAAACTTGTCAGTAAACTAATTTTCTTAAATATCTGTGTAGACTGAGCCACTATTTTTCAAAAATATTTCTAATATATTAAACAATGGGTAAAAATTTTAACTCTAAGTTAGAATGCATAGGTGCAGGCATAAATACATATGCTTTAAATTTATTTTAGAGCACATAAGAACAAACTGTAAATACAGCAGTATTGATTCTAGTAGCAAAATGATTGTTGAAGCTAAATTGTCACTTAACATGTTAAAATTTTTGACATTTTAACCTGGATAATGTTTCAAAAAAATAACAACACAGGTCTATATCCAGCCAAAGAGATTCTGTGCATGGTTATAGATAAACTAGAAAGTAGAATAAATAAAACAGTGCCATGCCTTTTTAAAATTAATATGGTATGTATTTCTGCCTTTCTAAGTCTCAAAAGCTGTAAAGTCTCAAAGCTGGCATCTACTTATCGTTGGGATGCAGAAGAAAGGATCCTCACTCATAATCACATCTAGATGGCATATGCTCTACCAATTGTGTTATCAACCTGACATAAGAAAGGAAGATGATTTGTTCCTTTAATCTCCATACTTTATCTGTATTCTGATACTTTGTTGTTCTTATTAAACAACATACACTTTCTAACCCAGTGAAGATTATTGGTGAAGCCTCAATAGAATTTTTTGTTTATTTGTTTTGCTTTTTGCTTTCATAAAATTTGAAAATGTTAAGAAACCTCTTATTTTATGGATAAAATATGATCACTAATACAAGTATAAAAAACCTAATTGCACTTTTTCAAAATACTTGTTTAACATACAATTTGCGAGTTGAGATGGGTCTTCTTTTTTTTTTTTAATTTTTTTAACGTTTTTTTTATTTATTTTTGAGACAGAGAGAGACAGAGCATGAATGGGGGAGGGTCAGAGAGAGGGGGACACAGAATCTGAAACAGGCTCCGGGCTCTGAGCTGTCAGCACATGGGCCCAATGCGGGGCTCGAACTCACGGACCGCGAGATCATGACCCGAGCCGAAGTCGGCGCTCAACCGACTGAGCCACCCAGGCGCCCCGAGATGGGTCTTCTTAATTGCCTACAATATCTGTAAAAATTTTGGCAACTAAAATTAAAAAGGGGAAATAGCTAATGAAAAGTGACATAATGTTAAAAGAAATGATTTGTATTAAGCATTTTTATTTTACGCACAGGCAATATGAATTATTGAAAATAATATATATCCCATATTTGGTCTTGAGATATTAATTCTTCATAGGGCAGTAGTTGCAAGATAGAAAAATAATATCAGATGAATAAAATAAAACTATTTAGAAGTCTTCTAACTGTTTTATCAGTGTATACTTAAATGAAAAATAATGTAATAAAAACAAAACCTGCATTTTTCAAAAATGAAAAAAAATTGAACATTTTATTTGTAATGGAGTAAAAGTTCATTTTGTTTTAACACATTCATCAGATTAACATGGATTACTAAGCGTCACATGCTGATTTTGAAGTGAATGTGAATGAATAGGTACATGCATGTTAAGTTGTCAAAGACAAAAAGTCACCAGGGCACTGGGCATGGACTCTTTGGAATACCTTTGTCTAAAGACAGTCACTGAAATAATTTGCTATTACACAACACATTAATATTATTGAGGCGATAGACATGAAGTGATTGGATCTACTTCCTTGAAAACATTATTTCAGTATTCCCTCTTCAGGCCTTTTATCAATCATAGAATATTTTGTGAGTGCTTAGTCATTCCACTTAAGTATTAGCATAAAAATTATACTTGTGGCTTAGTATTGATCACAAACCAAGTAATTCCTCTTTTTCCTTCTTGAAATAATGTCTATTTATCTCATTCAGTAAGTATATATGTTCTAGGAACCATGATGGCCTCTTGTCTAATGAAAATCTCATTAGGTAAAGACAAATGAACACATTTGTCAAAAGGTACTTATTATTAGAATGAAGAAATACTAAATCCATAAATCTTTAAAAGTGTATACATACATACATAATTGTATTTATACACAAATACAAATGCATAAATCATTGGAATGTATAATTTTTTATCTTTTTATAACTGGAGGCATTCATTTCAGGTTATACAATAGTAGTTTGAAATATCTGTGTCTGTATAAATTGTACTCCTAGCAAGCACTGACTGATTATTTTTATCTATCAATAAATTCATAAAATTACCATATCTATTTCAATTGCAGAATTATGGAAGTCCATGTGCACTTTCAAAAGCAGAAAATAGCAGTGTAAGCAACTTTATAAAGAAGTGAATTTTATTTGAACACTTCTATGTCCATTTTTTCTTTCAATAAGAGAAACATCTCTAAAACTTCTAGGTGTAGCTTCAAATATTTCACTTAATTAAAATATATAAAATACATTTAAAATATATAAAATACATTTAAAATCTTGGAACAAAGCATACAACTTCTTGAGTTAATGTCTTTTCTACTTTCAATTAATCAGTTTGCATTTTTAAAAAAAAAATTTATGTTTATTTATTTCTGAGACAGAGAGACAGGGCATGAGTGGGGGAGGGTCAGAGAGAGAGGGAGACACAGAATCAGAAGCAGGCTCCAGGCTCTGAGCTGTCAGCACAGAGCCCAAAGAGAGGCTCAAACTCACAACTATGAGATCATGACCTGAGCCGAAGTCGGTCGCTCAACCGACTGAGCCACCCAGGTGCCCCTAATCATTTTGCATTGTAAAGTACAATTTCCAAATATTTAAGATGTCAGAAGAGAATAGTAGTTGCTGATAGAATTTCTTTTTCCCTAAGGTAGACGGTTTGTATATGTGGATCAATTCAAGACATTAAAAGAAGTCAAAAGAAGTGAGAATAGGTTACACTCATTTTTATCCTGCATAACACATACCGTTTTATTTTATTTTGGTTTTGTATTTGTGGACATCTATTTTTCTGGTCATTCACTCATCACTCAATCCATGCATTTATGCATCTATCTTTCCTGTCATTGTTCTATACTCTCATTAAACAACTATTTATTGAGTGACTATAATAGAAGAGGCACTATGCTAGTCTAGACATGAATATGGAATGAAACCTGCAAAAAAAATTTTTCCCACAGTTTCTAGCCTATAGCTGGAAATATTGACATAAAATAAATAATCAAGAAATAAGTACATTTTGTAAATTGTGAGAAGTACTAAAACTACAGAGGTACCAGATTTATAAGCTGTTCCTAATCAAAGAAGACAACATGTACACATTCACTTCTGTCAATATGAGAAAAGAAGAATGGAACAGATACAACCAGAATCAAGAATTGGTTACGGGAAGATGTGGGATCTCCGATTTAACGGCTTTAGTTCTTTTAGAAAAAAATATGAAACAGGATTATCAAATAAAAATACAATTTTTAGAAAAGTCAAAATTACTCACAAAAGGTATGAAATGCACTGCATATCATGGAAAGTATATTTACTAGAAGAAGATACTGACACTACTGGGCATTGAAGAGTACCTGTTTGGTATTGGTGGTGGTGAACACAAAATGCCCCGCTGTGATTTTCTGCAGCAACGTCTGACCACATGGTTACAGAAAGCTTGATGGATGATTTCTGGAATTGCTATGTAATGCAAAGAAAAAGGGGAGGGGGAGGGAACAATGGAAGAAAATGTTAAATAATCACGCAGATTGATTTAGTAAAATTCAGAATGGAAAAAAAAATCCACAACAAATAACCAGACTCCCTAAAAAATAAACTGCAAAGTAAATAGAAGAGATAGGAGGGTACAGTCACCAACTGACTGAAATGTTTAGACTTTATTTGGATCCTAATTCAAACAAACTGTAAGAAAATAAAAAAAAATTAGTAAACAATTCCTGCAGTATGAATACTAAGTGGCTGTTTGATACTAAGGAGTCATTGTTTATTAAAATGTGATGATGGCAATGTTGTGCTATTATTCTTACCTTTTTGAAATAAATGCCAAAATGTATTTATATTACATTACAAATGGAATATCATTTCTTTGATTTCCTTCAGAATAATCTGTAATGATTGGAGGGTGGAGGAAGTAGGGGCAGGGTATAAATGAAACAATATTAGCGATAAATTGGCCATTGTTGAAGCTGAGTGATGGGTGCATGGTATAGTTTTTCTTATTTATATACACATGAATTTTTCAAATAACAAGGTGTTTAAGAAGAAGAAGTATATCCCTCAGTAAAACTGCTTAAATTGATCTCTCACTACTTTACTAAATAAAATCAGATTTCTAAGGTAACCCTAAAAACAACTTATTCAGACATTATAACTCTCCACTAACAGTTCACATTTATCTATTGCTACTTCCCTCCAAGCCCTACTTCATTCATAAAGTACTGTCTTCTAGCCATAAGTATGTTTCTCCTTGTCACTTGCTGTTTTTTCTTGCCCTGTTCCTTGTACTAGAAGACTCCTTTCTTTCCACTCCAGCTTCTGACTCTTCCAATCTCCTAAAGATCAGCTCAAAACGACACTTTTATCTATCAAGACCTTCTCAATCTCCTATAGGTTGGTTGAATGATTTTCATGGTTCCAGTGCAAGTGACAATTACAGTATGTGAGGTTTGCCTGGTGTTAAAGGTATGTGTTCTACATATTATTTCATTTACTAAATTGTAAACTTAGGTTATAAGCTAGTGACTGCTTTTTTTTTTACCTTTAAGTCAGCAGCAGAAGTGTCTGGAAAGTAATAGATGCTCAATGAAAGTGACTTAGATTTTAAAAGAGTTATTTATTTAATATTCTACCCTACTCATTAAAATGAACTATAAATAGGGTCCAAAGTTATAAACACTTCTGTATAGGTGGGTTTCAATATAAATTTATAACTTTGGTTTGTAAAATAATAGTATACAATTATTTTTTAATTTCTTTTTAAAAATATTTTGGAGTGTTTTGGGAAATTTAAACTGTATACACACACAAACACACACACACATACACACAAAATGGAATATTATGCAGCCACAAAAAAGAATGAAATTTTGCCATTTGCAATGACATGGATTGAGCCAGAGTATAATCCTAAACAAAATAAGCCAGTCAGAGAAATACAAATACTATATGATTTCACTCATATGTGGAATTTAAGAAACAAGACAAACAAGCAAAGAGAAAAAAATAAGAGAGAGAGAGAAACCAAGAAACAGACTCCTAATTATAAAGAATAAACTGATGGTTACCAGAGGGGAGATGGATGGGGGAGTGGGTTAAATAGGTGATAGGGATTAAGGATTGCACTTGTGATGAGCACAGGATGATGTATGGGAGTGTTGAATTACTATATTGTACATTTGAAACTAATATAACACTGAATGGTAACTAACTGGAAATAAAACAAAAACTGAAAATAAAATAAAATACTTGTATTTTACATAGGAATCATGAGATAGCCTTATAACTTTTAAGGCTTAAATTGTTGGTAAAATAAACAGAAAAGAAATGCAAATCTTGGGTCAGTAGACAGGCATTCCCAAAGCTTCACATTATTAGAAATTCAAAATATTAAGTATATTATTAGATTTGAGACCTGAGAGTAGCTGGCCCAGGAAGGTTGTTTTACCAATCTCTGCTTTCAGGGGTCAGGACACTGAGGGAAAGAGGAGTAATATGGTAGGTGATGATGAACAATGTTACAGAGCTCACTGGCCAGACAGAGAGGTAATCTTCCAAGTTCACTTGACTCCTAGAAGGCTGCTCATTCCACAAAGCTGCCCCTTGGTTGACCCTAAAAAAGAATTCTAGTGACCTTTTAACTTTTCCAGTTATCTTCTTCACCTAGTATTGTTCATAATTTTTTTTAAATTTTTTTTTATTTTTTAACATTTATTTATTTTTGAGACAGAGAGAGACAGAGCATGAACGGGGGAGGGTCAGAGAGAGAGAGGGAGACACAGAATCTGAAACGGGCTCCAGGCTCTGAGCAGTCAGCACAGAGCCTGATGCGGGGCTTGAACTCACATACCGTGAGATCGTGACCTGAGCCGAAGTTGGACGCTTAACCGACTGAGCCACCCAGGCGCCCCAGTACTGTTCATAATTTAAGAAAGACAACCCAGGTGTGATTATCACTTTACCAGATTGCCAGAAGGTAGAAAAAATAGCAATAACATTGAGTTGAAAGGATTCAAAAATACTTCTGATACTGTGATGCCCATGTGCATCACTGAGGAATGCCCTCTTCTAACTGTGTTAGTTAGTGTTTGGCAGCCTGATTATAGAAAGTGGGTCAGCAGTTAGATCTGATTAGGCGTATGGAGCTGTTAACCTGGATGGAGTGTTAGAACAAAGGGACAAGAGTATTGAGGGTGTGGGCGAGAGAATTGATAAAATAATGGTTGGAATCTGGACAGAATTTGACCCAGGAAAAGATAATATATTTGAGTGAGATCTTGAGTTTTTGCCTTACTCCAGTTCTTACAACTTTAAAAGGAGCATCAGTAAACTCAAGCATATCCAGAGGACAAGGATAAGAAAAGTAAAGTTTGAGGACAACATAACATAAAAGGAATTGTTCAAAAGACAGTCTATTTAAACAGAAGAGTTAGATCATCATATTCAATATTCAAAACTTCTATCAATTGTCACATGAAAAAGTATTCAGACTTTCTTCTGTGGCTTCACAAGAAATCACTGGGACTTATTTGTGAAGATATACAAATTACATTTTGGCTTAATCTAATTTGCTCCCTATGGAAGGTCCATAATTGGCATGGAAAGATGGCTTTATGTCAGCCTATCACTAGTGTTTTTCAATTGAATGTTCAATTATATTAATATGAATATAAGCAAACAACTTTAAGGTAAAGACCACTCTTCAATTCCAAATCTGTTAAAATATGTAAATTCTGGCGTATATCTTTTATAAATAATAAAAAATTATACTACTATATAAATCTCATTAATTTAAAATTAGTTTAATATATTTATTTAAACACATGTATAAAGCTCATCAGAATATAACAGTATTATTTTCTCTACTAGTGGACATAAGCTTAGGCCCACCAAATAATAGTGTTTATCTCTTGTTCTAGAGTCCAGTGTGGAGCCACTAGCCACATGTGTCTATTGAGACCTTGAAATGTGGCTAGTCTGAACTGAGATGTTTGTAGGTATAAAGACATAGAAGATACTACTGTAGACATATTCAGGTAAACAAAATATATTATTATATTATAATTAATTTCACCTCTCTCTCTCTCTTTTTAATTTTTAACCTTTTAAAAAATGCTCCTAGAGGGTTGCCTGGGTGGCTCAGTAGGTTAAGAATCCAACTCTTGATTTTGGCTCAGGTCATGACCTCAGCTCAGGTCATGATCTTGCTGTTTGGGAGAGGGAGCCCTGTGTAGGGCTCTGCACTGACAGCATAGAGCCTGCTTGGGATTCTTTCTCTTCCTCTCTTTCTGCCCTTCCCTTACTCGTGCCCTCTCTCCATCTCCAAACAAATAAATGAACATAAAAAACTGTCATTTTAAAAAATAAAGATCAAAATGCTACTGGAGTGTTAAAAACTGTGGCTCAAACTGAATTTTTATTGGGGTGCCTTGGTGGCTCAGTCGGTTAAGCGGCCGACTTCGGCTCAGGTCGTGATCTCATGGTCTGTGAGTTCGAGCCGCGCGTTGGGGTCTGTGCTGACAGCTCAGAGCCTGGAGCCTGTTTCAGATTCTGTGTCTCCCTCTCTCTGACCCTCCCCCGTTCATGCTCTGCCTCTCTCTGTCTCAAAAATAAATAAACGTTAAAAAAATTAAAAAAAAATAAATAAAAAAACAAACTGAATTTTTATTTATGATGCTGCTCTTGAGTGGAGAATAATAGGGTTCAACAGCGTAGTTCTGTTTATAGTTAAATTACGACATTGCAGATGTTATCCTTTGCATTCCTCTATAGTGATTATGTTTTTTTTTTTTTAATTTTTTTTTTAATTTATTTATTTTTGAGACAGAGAGAGACAGAGCATGAATGGGGGAGGGTCAGAGAGAGGGAGACACAGAATCCGAAGCAGGCTCCAGGCTCTGAGCCATCAGCCCAGAGCCCGACGCGGGGCTCGAACTCACGGACCGTGAGATCGTGACCTGAGCCGAAGTCGGACGCTCAACCGACTGAGCCACCCAAGCACCCCTATAGTGATTATGTTTATTCATTGATTTAATCCTGGCATATGCCAAGCATTGTCTAGGCTTCAGAGAAAAAGCAATGAACAAAACAGAGTAGGGAAAAAAAAAAAGAATTCTAGCCCTAAAGCATTTTACTTTCTTACATAAGGAGAAAAACAATTAACAAATTAATAAAATATACAATACGCCAGATGATAACTGTTGTTGAAAAAATATGTCAGTGAATCAGAATTTGGGTTGCTGGTGGGAAAAAGCACCATAGACCATGGACTTGAAATTGCAGTTTTCATGATAGTCTGGGAGGGCTTCACTAAGAAGGTAATAACATGTGCAAAGTAGGGAGGGAATAAACCATGTGAATGTTAGGAGGAAGCATATGATGGGCAAAGGAAAGATCAAGTGGAAAGCTCAAGATGCCTGAGTTGGGTGGAGTATTCAAGTAACAGCAACTGCTAGGTCATTGTATGCACTTTCCCCTTTTCTTCTGGGCCCTGACATAAGATACAATTCCAGAATTTTAGCAGAGCAGGAACTTATTTTTCCTTACGTTATAAATATAAAAAGCAAAGTGTGAAAATGAATCTTCCTATGGAGCAGTATATAAGGGGAATGGGTAGAGGATGATGACTAGTTAGGAGGCAAAAAATGATGGTGGCTTGGACCAAGGTGGTTATGGTGAAGGTTATGGCAAGTGGCCAGATTCTGGAGACAGAGCCTACAAAATTTGCTGATAGATTGGGTGTGTCCTGGGAGAGGAAGAGAGGCGTCAAGGATTTTTTTAGTGACCTTTCCCCTCCATTATGCTATCGAATTAATGTTAGGAAAATACACATAGTCAGTAGAATTGCTTTCATAATGTCTTTTATTTGCTTTGTTTATTTGCTTATATTTGCTTTATAAAATTTTTATATAAAATGCTTTTATTTGCTTGTAATAATTTGCTTAATTGCTTTGTAATGTCTATTATTGGTTTTCAGTTATCAGTTACTGAACCTGTATTACTTAAGAAGAGCTTTCAAAAAGCACAATGTAGAACTTACTATCAAGCCATGTTATACTACAGTATTAGTTATTTTCAGCACTATTGGCATTTAGAGCCAAACCATTCTTTGTTATGGGGTTGTCTGTGCATTACAGGAAGTTTAGCATCATTTTTGGCCTTTACCCACCAGAAAACAATAGCCACTGTCCATCACGTTGTGATAAACAAATGCTCCCTGATCACTAGAATCTTTTCTTAACATTATAACAAATGAATAAGGTCTTATTATTAGTTATCTAAAGTAGTAGCAGACATTTATAAAAAATACATTGTACTGATGAGGAAGCATAAGGCAAGCTAACACCCCACAGCCCACAGACCCCCATTCTTCAGGCACTCCTGGCTGCACAAGAACAAAGGAAAGGGAAAAACCAATGGTTAACTGATGGAAATCACAGTCATGCAGGACATGATTTCCATCAGTTTACAAATATCTTAATAAATTATAAGAAAAAGGCAATCTTATCAATAGCCTAACCTCCAGAAACCCATAGGTTCAATTTCCTGGACTCCTAACATCTCCCTCCCTTCCATGGTGATGTGGGGAACAAAAGCAAGATGAAAATATAAATAAAATTAAATTTATTTAGAACCTGCAGCCCATTGGCAAATACTTGAGACAGGTGAAGTATAACATTCCTCCAGGAACTCCCTACCATCTTAATGTTACTGCTTTGGTAGAAGGAAAAACCACCTTAGCTTGTTAGCTAGGCCTCCTATTAGTAGCTAAGGTCTTCTTTAGCATATGAAAGTTCTTTTGGAAACCTCCCTTGTGCTTTAACCTCCCCCAACTCCATAGTATGTTATCAGTCACTCCTCACAACCCCACTGCAGCTCTTTCTACCTAGGGATCCTGTCCCTGTGCTTTAGTAAAATCACCTTTTTGAACCAAAGACGTCTCGAGAATTCTTTCTTGGCCGTTGGCTCTGGATCCCCACCATCATTCCAAAACTGCATCATTACCAGGCAATTTATGATGTGTGTCATAGGTCATAATTCCCTTTATTCACCATAGCCATACAATGAGGAAGTTACTATTGTTCTGTCATTTTACAACCGAAGAAATCACAGTGTAATGTATTCACTCACTTCCTCAAAGTCTCCACATGAGTGAGTGATGGAAGTGGGATGATCTAGAAATCTAGGCCCTTCTTAACATTTCTTTACAGAAGATGCTTCAAATCTACATTTGTTCAAGAGTTTGTCTTCATGACTTTAAAATATGCTGTGGATTTAATGAAAATATCAAAGTTGTATTACCACTTAATATCAGGAAGAAAATTGCTTGGTTTAATAACTTTTTAAAACTTTCTCATTCATATATTGCAAACATAGAATTTGGAAAATATGCCGTTGCCCAATCAAATTGTAACATTGTTAATATTCTTGAATGTTTACATTTAACCAAAAACTATATAATACCAACTTTTCAAACTAGTAGGTTTAATTTTTTTTTCTCAGAGGAAACATTTTAAATTTTAACCTGGATTTCATTAAAATATGTTTCTTCAGATGTGTGAAGGGCTGTGAAGAAGTGGGAGAAAGAACAGAGTGTGACAAAACTATGACAAAGGAGTTAGGAAAAACATTTCAGGAACAAAGAGAACTAATTAACTCAAGCATATGGTTCATCTCACTCTGGTAAGAGCTAAATGCCTTTTATGCACTTCAACTGTTCACAGTACTGTGGGGTGGCTACTCACATGATCATAAATAGATAAAAAACTATTAGAAAGCATTGAAATTCATAATGCATACTATATTTTACAAAATAGAAATCCTTTCCTTCCTAATTTGGTGATCCAATATATTAAATTTCCCAGTTAGCTTGGAATTAAAAAAAAACAAAAAACAAAAAACCTAATGTAGATTAGTTTTTATTTTTCTTAAAAAAATGCTATGACAAATATATGTCAAAGTTAGGTGGGTTTCTTTTAGTGTGTCAGAAACATCAGTGGTTAAAAATAGTTACTGCTTAATTCTATAAAGATTGATGTAAAATGTGCAGAAAATTATATCTTTACTATTTCCTGGACATTTCTCTAAGTGTAATATTTTGGATAGTTTTGAAAATTCTTGTGTGAACTACCTTTTTCTCTTCAATGCATATTTTAGAGTATAAGGAAGGCATGTAAGTTAATTGAGTTTTGAATGAGATCTACATTCCTATATAATCTCTTTTTAACACAAAATACTTCTAATCTAAAATAATTATTTCAAAGTAAAATTTGCAGAAGCAGAAACATTAAATTTTTTAATTAAAAAATTAAAATTATTTTTATTCTTTCCCAAACTAAATATTTCATTTTCTATTGATATTTACTGGAGAGTGTTATTACTGATAATTCTAAATACCTATGCCCTGCTATTGTCCTAAATTGACTAAGTAGTGAATGAAGGAAATATGCTCCTATTCTCTAAAAAAAGGTTATTTTCTGCGTTAGGTATCTGCCAAAGTCTCCTTCATTTGTGATCTTCTCAAAAGTGTGACTCAAAAAAAAGAGAGTGTGACTCAAACCTCATCTAACTTTCAGTCATCTTCAGACTTGAGATTATATCAGAATCTCCTGGGGACATCTTCAAACACAGAGTACGGGGTTCCACCTTCAGAATTTCTGATTCAGTAGGTCTCAGGTGGGGACATAAGAGTTGTGTTTCTAAGGAGTCACAGATGACAGTGATGTTGCTGGTCCTGGGACTACATTTTGAGAACCTCTGTGTTTGAGAAAATTGTCCCTGAAAAACCAAACTCTGATCAGTTGCATATCCTGACAGACGTTAGCATTAACCATCCAAGTGTAGTATATACATTTTAGCATTTAATGATACATTTAAAAATTATTCTCAAATATTATTTAATTTGTAAACTCAGTAACAAGAATGATCCTATTTCTTTTGTATTTTCCAGAGTATCAGGTATTTTGTCCCTCATAAATATGCCATTCAACTAGTAAGCAGGTATGATAGAAATATGAGAAATGTACAAAAGTGTTTTTAAGACATTAGGTATTTCTTTGTACACTATTATTATTTAGATGATTTATTTTTATGCCACATTTTTATATTGAAAAATAAGTAACAAGGGGCGCCTGGGTGGCGCAGTCGGTTAAGCGGCCGACTTCAGCCAGGTCACGATCTCGCGGTCGGTGAGTTCGAGCCCCGCGTCGGGCTCTGTGCTGACAGCTCGGAGCCTGGAGCCTGTTTCCGATTCTGTGTCTCCCTCTCTCTCTGCCCCTCCCCCGTTCATGCTCTGTCTCTCTCTGTCCCAAAAATAAATAAAAAAAAAACGTTGAAAAAAAAAAGAAAAAAAAAAGAAAAATAAGTAACAAGTAATTAAGAGATAATTAATTCAGGAAAGTCATCTTGGAGTAAAAAGTTTAGAATCTCAAATCTAACCCTGGTGTTATCAATAGTTAGATTTATGATTTGGGACCATTTGTCCCCTCTGGTTTTCAGTTTTTTCTTCTATAAACTGAGGGTAGTGGATTAAATGAGCTCTAATCCTGGGAATAAGTTTTAAACTGGATGATAACTTTAAAAAAGCACAGACAGGGGCACCTGGGTGACTCAGGCACTTAAGTGGTCAACTCTTGACTTCAGTTCAGGTCATGATCTTATGGTTGCTAGGTTCAGTCCCATGTCTGGCTCTGCACTGACAGCACAGAGACTGCTTGGGATTTTCTGTCTTCCTCTCTCTCTGCCCCTCCCCAACTCATGCACACACACACTCTCTGTCTCTTTCCAAATAAATGAATAAACATTTTAAAAATAATAAAAATTTAAAAAATAAAAGCACACACACATATTGTCTTCTTACAGACTAATGATACTCTCTTGTTATACTCAAAACACTGTGGTATATGTACAAGAGAGTGAAGATTCCAAGTCTTCTCTTTAAAAATTGGCCACGTGATATGCCAACCTAACAGGGTGTGGAAGAATTAAGGGGATGCCATAACTTTGAGGAAGATGTATGCTTTTCTACATGCCTAAAGGAGTAGATTTGGAAAAAACACCTTTTTTTATTCCTCATGCATGGTACTATGTGCCATCTAATTATACGTAGAATTTCAGGAGGGTTTCCAATGCACTTGATAAAGATTTTTTTTAAACAGTATCAAAACCCTCAACTGTAAAGATATCAGATACCATTAAAGAGTAATTTATAGTCTAAAATAAACCTATCATGTTGAGTACAAGAACCAAATGTGTTATCCTTAAATTAGATTTTAGTGTAAACCTCAATGTGTACTTTGTTCCATAGAATTAATGAACATACACGATTGCTTATTTTCCATTTGTTTTACTGATTTAATAAATAAGGATTCTAAGTTGTACTTTGAAGAGCTATTTCTTTATTCTCCTTAACAAAAGGGTTTTATTTCAGTACTTTTGATTTCCCTTAATAATGTTAGTGTGGTTGGCATTTAATAAATCTTATAAATTAGTATAAAAATGGATCGGCCCACAGTCTTGTTTTTTATGAGTCTGACTTGCCTGTTGGGTATGCTGAAAGAAAAATATATTGGTATCACAATTCTTTTAGAACAGTTCAGAATAATTTTTATTTACCTTAACAGAGTAGGAATAAAGTAGGATCTGAGTCTATCTTAGAATTGTTTTTTATTGATGCTTAGAATATTTCTGTGGACCATAAATTCACTTTCATTTGATTAACAAACATCAAAAAAGCAACAAAAGCAACATACACAAAAGCAAATAAAAGCAACAAAAAGCTGAGCTTCTCTGTGTCATACTCCTATTTTGCCAAGTCAACACATTTGCTACATTTTCCAAGTAATAAAGATGAGCAACTGTGTTAATTATAAGACCAGGAGGAATGTACAAATAAGCTTTTTTTCTATTCATCCACTGCTTTGATCCCATTTGACCTGAGAACTGTTGGGATCTTTGGTTTCTCAAAGGCACTGCTGACTATTCAGAGAAGAATGAATATTCAAACGGCTTTGCAGAATGGGTTAGCCATTGGCTGTGCCCTTTATTAGTTGTGTACACTTGAGGAATATTCTTAATTTCTCTGTGTCTCAGTTGTTTTTCCTCTGCAAAGTGTAAGTACTTTTTTTTTTAAAAAAAAAAGGGTTTTGTAGAATAACTTTTGTATCCACTTTCAGTTTTTAAAATTTTTTCAGTTTTACTAAAGTATAATTGACAAATAAAAATGATATATACTTAAGGTGTACAATGCGATATTTTCATATAGGTACACATTGTTAAGTGATTATCACAATCAAGTTAATTACATTATTCATCACCTCACATAATTACCTTTGTTTTTGTTGTTCTGGTAATGACAACATTTAAGATCAACTCTATTAGCAAATTTCAAGTACACAATACAGGATTATTAACTATAGTAACCCCTCTGTACATTAGGTATGAGAACTTACTCATCCTGCATAACTGAAACTTTGTACATTTTGACCTACATCTCCACATTTCCCCTACCCCCAGTCTACTAAAAAAGTTGAGCTCATATAAGCAGAGAATAAGTGGTAGTTATAAGACTATACTTACATATTGTAAGTATGCTTTAAAAATACTTCTCAACCCTATATCTCCAATGAGGAAGCATCCACCACCCCAATATTGTGACACCTAGTGCCTTATGCAAAGCATTTCTATTGCTCTTATCAACTGTATTGTAAAGATGAGCTTCGTATCCACTAGCCTCTAAAAGCAAACCAACTGGGGAACCTGGGTGTTTTAGTTGGTTAATAGGTTGACTTTTTATTTCGGCTCAGGTCAAGATCTCAGGGTTGCGAGATAGAGAGCCCCACATCAGGCTCCGGGCTGGGCTTGGAGCCTGCTTGGGATTCTCTCTCACTCCTTGTGCCTCTGTCCCTCCCCCCACCTTTGCCCCTGCTTCCACTCACTTTCTCTCTCTTTCTCTAAAAATAGAAAAAGCAGGGCGAGGGGGCCGTGCCTGGGTGACTCAGTCTGTTAAGTAGCCCACTCTTGATTTCAACTCAGGTCATGGTCTCATGGTTCGTGAGTTCAAGCCCAGCGTCAGGCTCTGTGCTGACAGCACTGAGCATACTTGGGATCTCTCTCTCCTTCTCTTTCTGCCCGTCTTCTGTTTGCGCACTCTTTCTGTCAAACAAACAAAAACAAACGAACGATTAAAATGAAATAAAAGCAAACCAAGCAACAAAATAACTTTAAAACTTTAAGAGTAAGGTCAGTGTTTAATTCTTCTTCATAACTCTAACAGCTCCTAGAACTTAAAAAGTGCTGACAGAAAGTATTAAATATTCACTTAATAAACAAAATAATTCTTTCTGATAAAATTAGTAATTTTTACTGATTTGTGGTAGATGCAGCTTTGATATTTAGGATCTTGTAAAGCATCAATGAAGAGTCCATTGGCTTGGTCAGTGTGGCGTTACGGCTGAATCAGAAACATATGTTAAAAGGGAATGAGCTTCCCAAGTGGGTAAAATAATCTTGAATTAATGTATGTAATAAAGCAGGCATGACAGAACTTGTGAACTCTCTAAAATACCATTAGAGCTCTTAGTGTAATCTCATTTTTGTACTTAGTAGCATCATTGTGTAACTTGGCCTGAAAGAATTTAATTTTAGAATGTCTAAATCACACTTATGGGGAAAATTTTAGAAGAATCTACATTGCGAACTAAGCTTTTCTGTCCTCTAAATTGATATAGGGAAGCATTTATTTTTGTTTCCAGAAAGAAAAGTGGTCAGAAGGGCAAATTATCCATAATTAATGAACTGAACAACATAAAGGATTTTACAATTTTCTTTTATTTAAAGAAAAGCTGTAAAGAAGAAATACTTCTATAAATGACATGTTTAATGGACAAGACTTTAAAAAAATGTCTCATCTGCATGAAGAAGCATGATTATTTCCAATTGGGATAAAACATAGAAATATAATTGTTCCTTCCTTGTAATGATGCCAAGTACACACTAGTTTTGAATAATTTTTTTTTCTGGTTAATTAATTGAAATGATCAAGGCATTCTGACATTGCTTTGCAGTCTTTGTTAGCTGATGTTCAAAATTTGATCCACCTCCCGTTTTAGTAGATTGGAAGTAGAAACCAGGTTTTGACTTACAAATTAATTTCATGTCAGCATTACTACATTATTTTAATCCTGAATAAATATATTTCATTAACTAAAAGGCAGAGCCACTTAAGGAAAATAATGATAATTGCCAATATGTATTTACATAAATACAAAGTTCCTCAATGTTATTTTATAAGTGTCAGAGCGAGATTCAATCTCAGGTCTCGGATGCTAACTTCCTAGGCCTATGCATTCTATGATACTGCTTATGCCAATAAAATTGTTTTTTTTTTGTGCCCCTACACCTCTTTTTATGTGCTCCTTTGCCTTCATTCTGCTTCCTTCCAAATAATCATCCTTGATGTACAGACAACTGGTGATATCCATCCAACTCTGCAGATGCTGACTTCAAATGTTACTCATTCTCTGCCCCATTCTTTCACTTTCTTTTGTTCTTGGCAATGTGACAATGAGTCTAGTGGACATTCTGGTAAGCTGGCCACTATTACAGGGCTAATACTCCATGTTGAAATTGATTCAGATCAATAAACCATGCTTATATTAAGATAATTAGTAGCAGTGTGGTAGGCTTTTTTGACCACCACTGGCTTTACACACACACACACACACACACACACACACACACACACATATGTGTGAAGGTATTCCTTTTCAGAACTGATGAGTAAATGAATTCCCTTTGAATTGTTAGAATTTCCTCATTCTCACTCTTAGTCATAATTATCTTTACTTTGTCATCCTCATCTTGCATTCTTCAACTGGCCAAACTACTTTACAGGAAATGTGTCATAAGCTAAAATATACTTCTATTTAGCAAAAGTGGAAAAACAGACTATTAACTATTGAGAACAAATGAAAATGTACATATTGGGATTACTTACAGCATCATTACCAACATTGGAACAAAATCTGAAATTCTGATTTCTGCTATATCTGGGTCGTGCTAATTTGACCATGTTTTTAAAAATTAGCCATGGTAATAATGTTTGAACATTGAAGGACAACTGGGTTATGTTTTCAAAATATATCTTTCAAACTTTTTTTATCATCTAAAACATAAAGCAAAATAAACAAAGCTCAAATAACAACAACGACCCAAAAAAAGCCCTATGCCTTGATTAATGATTTTTGAAATTATGTTTTAGTTATATAATAATTCAATGTAAAATAACTCGCACGTTTTTAACATCAGAACAATCCTTTCCCTATGGAGTTCATTTATACCTGAGATTCATGTGGTGGTCCTTGGCATCCCACAAAGAAATTAATGCCAGCAGATATTAGTTTGTCTAGACTTCCATTCCAAAAGGCAAACTATTTCCCCAGTTTTAGGACACATAAATGGCTAAGAGGATGATACCATGTATAAAGGAATGGGTTCCAGACATAAAATACCTATAGCTATAAAGGGAGAAACAGATGGTGTACATCAGAATTCTCCCAATAATAAGGAATGTACTATTTTATGTGGATCCCTAAAACCTGGTCTTAAAATCCTTAACAAGCTGAACACACTTGCTCATGGCTCCTCGATCATTAGACTGTAAAACAATGAAGCCTCCCTGATAAGGTAAAAGTGAGTTCTTAAGCTACGTCGGTACTTTCTGACAAAATCCCGAGTTGAGTTTTAAGTTAGATGTGTAAATGAAAGTTGATAAAAATATAATAAAGAGCCCCAAACTAGAAATAGTCCTCAGCATTTCTTTCTTGCCTCCAGGACTCTTTGGCTTCCCCTCCTGCTTTCCCTTATTGCTTCTGTCGCTCCTCCATCTGCTCCATCTGTTAAGGTCCACTTAACAGTGTCGTGTTTGTTGGTTTAAGAAAAACCATGCCAAACAAAAGGCTTCCAATAAGTGATTTTCTGCTAAAATGCAAGGTAATTTGTAGAGCCATCAAAGTCCAAATGTTTTTTAACTCTTGTATCTGTGTGTGTACATATGTTCTTGGGCAATATATCCTGCAAGAAAAAATTATGTGGTATGTCAAGGAGTCAATGGTGCCTTTTATAAAATTGTTAAGAAAACATCTAAAAAAAGAGATTGGAAGACAGGTTAACTACTTAATAACTAACTTATTTTTTAGGTCCACTTTAATCATGCTCTCTTTGCTCACAATTAGTGTCACAGAAGTAAATAAGCTACCGTGAGAACACTTTGATCTCAATTACTGTTTGGGTAGAAAAATAAGTTGTTCTTTACACCACCTGAACTGATTTTCTGAATTACTATGTGAGGAGTATTTTTTTTTCAAGTGATGTAATTGCCTTGTTTTCCATTTAGGGAGGAATACAGAAGAATGTATTCCTAAAAATGAAGATATACATATTATTACCAGGAGTAGAAACTTTGTATAATGGAGATAATATTGACCTAGGAACCAGAACTTCTGAGCTCTAATCCTTACTCTGTAACCACCAAAGTTACTTTCCCTTTGGCAAATGTCAGTTCTCTGGGTCTCACTTTCCTAAACTGTAAAAAAGAGCTTTGGACTTAGTCTTTAAATTACTGTCAAATTCTAAAGTTATTTTTATCTATCTTAATTCAGTTAAATGTGTTTCCTCAAGTATGCTTCCATTACCTCTTACAAGACGAGTTTTTGTTTTTGTTTTTCCTTGAAATTCTCAGAGATTACAGACTTTAACTTAGGGACAAAGGATGATAAACTTGTTTTAGGTAAATGTAGAATAGAATTCAGCAACTCCATTACAAATCATCAACTCTAATATCATTAAATTTTCAGCCTCTTGCTCATTATAAATTTAAATGTCTTGAAAATCCATGTATTAATTAAGTGAAGTGAGAGATAATTTACTGAATGTACAAGCAATGAGCAGATTCCTGTGTCAGCCCCATATGCAATTTGATAGTAGATTCAAGGAATTTTAGAGCAGACAGGAATTTTATTACTCTTTATTTTCACAAATATGTAAAAAGAAGTAGAGACAGTGAATGACTTCTGTGTGTTCTTTTACAACACTATTGGGGTAAAGTTTACATATAATAAACTAATTTATAGAGTATAATTTTGTGTTTTCACATAGGTATACACCTGTGAATGCCTCACTAAATCAGCATATTTGTCATATTCTTCACTCCCAAAAGCTTCTCTGCCTTTCTGTAATCCCTCCCTATCCTCCTTCTTCATCCCCTGGCAACCATTGACCTGCTTTCTGCTTCCATATATTAGTTTGCATTTTCTATAATTCTTTACAAATAAAACGATACACTATGCAATGCCCTCTACCCCTTTTTTTTTTTTTTTTTTTTTTGGTCTGGCTTCATTCATTCAGCATATTTAAAAAAAAATTTTTAAATGTTTTTCTTTATTTTTCAAAAAGAGCAAGAGAGAGTGCAAACGGGGGAGGGACAGAGAGAGAGGGAGACACAGAATCTGAAGCAGGCTCCAGGCTCTGAGCTGTCAGCACAGAGCCCTATGTGGGGTTCCAACTCACCAACTGCAAGATCATGACCTGAGCTGAAGTGGGACACTCAACCGACTGAGCCACCTAGGTGCCCCATAGCATTTTTTTTGTTTTTTTTTTTAAGATGCATCCATGTTATTACTATTGGGAGATAATCCTCCATGGGTCTCCCATGTTTTCTACATGTCTTGTGAGCAGAGTCACCAACTGCTTTTGTTCTGGATTATCTTTGCAGGGATATTTGAATAGAGGAGAGACTTGGAAGATAGCGAGTCTCCCTCCAGAGCAAAGGGCAGGTTTGTGTACTGTCCAGTATGATAAAGATATTGCCTTCCTACAGGGTAAGGTTAAGCAGGCTTATTGCCTAGTATAAAATACTTGAGTCCCTGAGCTTGAGGTCATTGTTCTGTAACATACTGTATTGCATCCCCCATCTTCATATTGTCCTGCTTGAATTGGCGCTAAGGGAACTGTGCTACTCTGCTATTGCTAATGTTGTGCATAAGAAAGTCCTTTGTCTCTGACCCGGGAGACTCTAGCTTATTAGCTGGCAAATGCAGTGAAATATCAGATCCTTTAGAATTCTTTCCAGTTAGTTCATTATTTTTTATTAGTGACTTAATGCATTTTATGGCTATACCTCAATTTGTTAACCCATTTATCAGTTAATGGATATTTGGGCTCTTTCTAGTTTTTGGCAATTACAAGGAAAAAAGCTGTTATGAACATTTATGTACAAGTATTTATGTAAACTATACTTTCTCTTTAGTACATACATAGTAGTAGAATGGCTGGCACACATAGAGGTATATGGTTAACTTTTAAAGAAACTACCACATGGTTTTACAAATTGGTTGTATCAACCAACATTTCTACCAACATACCTTGATAATAAACTTTATTCGTTACAATATCTTGTAGAATTTATTTCCATACTTTTTTTGTCTTTTGATAGATGTAAGTCCCAAAGGTAGTTATGTTTTCAAGGTGGTATGTTTCATAGGCTGGGCTCCTCTGCTGGGTAGGCTGTGGACGGCTCCACGGTTCGGTGGTACAGCGGGCTGTGTTCCAAGGCTGCCCAGGGTCGCTGTTCAGGCTCCCAGGTTATGTGGGACCAGAGACCGTGCTCAACAGTTGGGCAAGACGGCGGGCCTGGCTTTGCTCTGCAACTGCCCCGGTTCTCTGGCCAGACTTCCGGGATGGGTAGGATTAGAGGATCCAAATCTGCTTCCCTGCCAAGGGGCAGCAGTAAAACGAGTTGCTAGGGCCCTGACTAGAGGCCCGAATTAGGCAGAACTCTGCCAACCAAGCTCCCTGGCGAAAAGGGATGACCAGCAGAGACACCTGCTGGGATCTCTGCCCAGGCACAGCTGTAAGTAAGCTCTGGGTTCTGGCCGCTGTAAGCCCCACCCCCACCATCGTCAGCTCCCGCCCATTCCCTCAGTGATTCCGTCCCAGGCAAGACCCAGTGGGCCCCTGGGAAGCGTCCTGCAACGCTGGGGAAACAGGATGTCCACCTCTGGTTCTCTTTAACCCCTTGTGACGAGGTAGGTCCAGAGCAGCCTTGAGGCAGAGCTGCGCCCCGGTTTGGGGGAGGGACGACGGGGCCAGAGTGGAGCCACTTCTCTTACCCTTCTAATATGATCTGTCTTGGCGTCTGCTGTGCAGGGGGGTGCTTCAGCCTTACCACTGGGTTCTGGGATTTTTCTCAGTGGTGTCTTGTCTGTGGATGGATGCTGATCGATCTTGTGACTGGGACTGAAGTCAGGATGATGTTACCTCCTCAGAGGATGGGGACTGGCCCAGCTGGAACACTGGTGGCAAGCTCCTAACAGCCCAGAGAGCTAGGTTGGTGGTGGTGGACCTTTGTAGGCTGAAAAGAAGCAAACTATTGATACACACAACTTAGGCGAATTTCAAAGCCTTTGTTAAGTGAAGGTGGTAAAACATTATATTCTGTATGGTCCCATTTATATGAAATTCTGGAAAAGGCAATGTTATGATAGCAGATCAGTACTGCTTGGGTCTGGGAATTGAGGAAGGGAATTCATTTCAAAGAGGCCCGAGGCAACTTTCTGAGGTAATGTAAATGTTTTGTAATGTATCGTGATCATGCTTACAAAACTACACACAGTTACCTAAACTTAGTAATCTGTGCACTTAAAATGTGGGATGAGTTTTATTATATTTAATATACACTTTAGTAAATTTGTAGTGAGAGACAGAGAGAGAGAGAGAGAGAGAGACAGAGAGAGAGAGAGAGAGAGAGAGAGAGAGAGAGAGGGACAATTGGGAAGATTAAGGCTTGAACTGGATTGGACCATGAGGTATATCCAACTCTTGATAATTAAGTCCTTATAAAGTACTGAAAACTCTATCTGACAGACAAAAAGGAATTTATAGGGGCACCTGGGTGGCTCAATCCGTTGAGCATAGTATTTTAGCTCAGGTCGTGATCTCAGGGTTTGTGAGTTCATGAGTTCAAACAGCACTGGGCTCCCTGCTGTCAGCACGAGAGCCCACTTTGAATCCTTGTTCCGCCTCTCTGCCCCTCCTGGGCTCACACTGTCTCTCTCTCTCTCTCTCTCAAAAAATGAAAGCATAAAAAAATGAATTTATAGTAAGCTACTTGTAAGGCTAGCCAAGGCAGACAAAAAAGATGCACTTCTCCACCCATTTGGTTTGACCAGAGAAAAACAGCCAAAAAGAACAATAAAGCTTCTGCTGAACAAAGTCCTCTGATTAGCAGGATCCACTTGGCATCTAGAAAATTTAGCTGCTTGAGAATCTCCGAAATGTTGTCTTTAGTTTGGTAACTATTAAGGTACAAAAAGAAACAAAAATAGAGGAATTACAGTTGAATGAGCCAATAAATAGCATCTACCAGTTGTTGTTTGCCTTTTCTTATTGATTTGGATATCATTATAATATTTACCAATTGCAATATCCTGTAGCATTTATTTGCATACTTTTTTATCTTTTGATAAATGGAAGGTCTCAAGGTAGTTATGTTTTTCAATGTCTTTTTTATTATTTGAGCTTACTATGTATAATATAAGCAATCTGTTGCTATTCTGTGTTCATAATTGTTATTTTCTATTGTTTTCTAAACATGTATTTTACCTTTTATTTATATATCTTTAATGAACTGTAATTGACATATATTATATTAGTTTCACGTGTACAACATAATGATTTGAGAATTGTGTACATTGCAAATTTATCACCACAATAAGTCTAGATAACATCCAGTTGGTTGACTTTTCATTTTGATGACATGACCCAGAATTTATTTGCATGTGATTTGAGGCAAGGACTCAATTTTGTGGAAAAGTAATTATCTCATCATTATTTACGGAAACTCATTTTCTCCACTATCCTCAAAGCCATTTTTGTCATATGAACATGGTCTGTTTCTTGACACCATCCTGTCCCCCTAACTAGTTTTTTTTTTTTTTAATGCAAGCTCTTCTTTAATAACAATTTTAAATTCAGCAATAATGGTAAATTCTTTCAGTAGCTTAATAATTAACCTGTAGTGTCTCTTGTGTTTCCTAGATGAAAAATCATGTTACTTGAGTATAGCTAGTGTTTGGTGTCTTTTCTTTTTCTTTTTAAATTTATGCTTTGTTTGATATCCAAGTCTCTGAATAATGTGTGTTTTTACTAAGCTGTCTGGTTTTGTGTTCCCCATTGGCTCTAAAAATCAGTATGTTTTTTCTCTTCCGGTTAATGAGTTTTTCTTTCTTTTCTTTCTTTTTTTCTTTACATTTATTTATTTTTGTGAGAGAGCGAGATCAGCAGCACGAGCAAGGGAGGAGCAGAGACTGAGGGAGGGAAAGTCTCAAGCAGGATCCCCACTGTCAGCACAGAGCCCGATGCAGGGCTCTAACTCAGGAACTGTGAGATCATACCTGAGCCAAAATCAAAAGTCAGTTGCATAACCAACTGAGCCACACAGGTGCCCCATCGTTCATGAGTCTCAGGGGACGTTCTTATTCCTTGGAATTTTTTTTTTTTTTCTGTGAAGACTCTTTGAAACCTGGCTTGAAGACAGGCTTCCCCAAATCGGATCTTAATTTGCTTTTTCTTAGGTTCCTAGGACACTATAGAGATACTTTAAACTGAAATCTCAGCTTGAGTTTTCGTTTATTTAGTATTTTTTAGACCAGTTAGGATAAACATATTCCATTGGAGAACTGACCTGTGGTTATGAATTATCACAGAAGTTTTATTTTGTCTCAGATCTGCTTTCAGCACTTAGATTCTTAAAGAAGCAGGCTTATTTCTTGTTCCTTTACATGTAAGCTATGGGTTTTTAGTGTCCCAGCTATAGGAGTGAGTTTGTCTGCTATTAGATTATCTTCTGTGGAAAGGGTGGCTCTTGGGCTTCTTCTCTTTGTCCTTCTCCCTATATCTTGGGAACAAAAAGTAAAATTCAAGATCACTCTTAGCAAATGCCCTTAAGGATGAGTTGTTTTTAATATCTTAGCAGCTCAACATTGACTTTTAAAAGGCTTTTAAAATATTTTATCAAACGTTTTGATTTTTTATTTATTTTTTATTTTTTTAATGTTTATTTATTATTGAGAGACAGAGAGACACAGAGCGTGAGCAGGGGAGGGGCAGAGAGAGAGGGAGACACAGAATCCAAAGCAGGCTCCAGGCTCTGAGCTGTCAGTACAGAGCCCAACGCGGGGCTCGAACTCACAAACTGTGAGATCATGACCTGAGCCTAAGTCGGTTGCTCAACCAACTGAGCCACCCAGGTGCCCCTTTTTTTATTTTTTTTCAACCAGGAAGTCATTTAATGTAGTCACTCTCCCAAGCTGCAGAAAATGGGTCTGCTTAATCTTTACATGACTAAATTCTGTATTTCAGAAGTTAGGAAAATTATTAATTTTCAAATATTACTTATAAGATTAAGATTAAGAGTTGGAAATTCTTATAAAAATTAACAGAATTAAATATATATTTGCTTCTCAGCCTATTAGCTAGGAAGATAATCATACCTGATTCAAAAATAAATATATTTTCACTTTATATAAACTTGCTATTTTTAATACATAATGACACAAATGTAGAAGACAAAAAATGCCAGAAGTTGTTTAAAAATGCAGATGAAAGAATTAGTATTTTTGGCACAAGGACACATTTTCTATCATGATCTGATTCAATGAGTATGAACCTAGTTGTGCTCTACTCTTTCCTTCTCTAGAAAAACCATTCAGATTCTAAAGTGGTATGAAAGAGGAAAAAAAATTGTAAAATATCTCTCAGAACATCTTTATCCTTTCCATCTACATTTACATTTCCCATCAGTCCTTTATATTTCCTAATGACTATAATAATGAATATTTAATCTCAGTATGTACTCTGAACTGTAATCTCATAAAACTTAATAGCATGTCAGGTTTTAAATGCAATCTTTGGGTCTTGATGATGCATACCTTCTTTCCTTAAGCTTCTGCCTGGCACTTTTGCCCAGTTTACCACTATTGAGGCAAAGAACCTATCTGTGGAGTGTCTATATTATGTACATAATAGTTTGACCCTAAAAACAAAGGGATTTGCTGAGGATTTCTAGCTGATATTTCCTTCTAATTGTACTTGAAATGTATGGATTTCATAGAAACACAGCACAAGTGAATCTCAACAGAAAATGCATAAAGATTTTACTTGATCAAACCACTCATTATGGTCCAGAATGGTCCACATATTCCTGCCATGGGGACAAATTATCTTTAATATTGATTTCATTTAAAAACTTATACTAAAGATCCACTTAAATATTAGTATTTCTTTATAGATTCACCCTTTCATTTTTTGATCTCTAATATAAATTTTGGGGAGGCAAAGTTGTTGATGAAAAATATTGCTTAAGTTTTAATATGATCTTTGAATTTGAGTTCCCTACAAGGGAAAAAAAGATTAAAAAAAATAGACCGAAGACCAAAATTCAGGTTAGAGTTTAGTAATAAAATGTTCATCTTACATATTTCAAAGAAAAGGAAATATAAATTGAGAAAATTAAAACAGCACATATATAAGCTGCTTGACAGATTTCAGTATCTCAAGGAGGGTGACAGCAGCAATGTCACATTTCAAATAAACAGTTTTGTGAAATCGTAATGCTTTTAAAGGAATTATTTAAAATAATGAAGCAAACCCAGTGCCCGATGTATCAAACACATTCTTGGTGGTGATAAGTAAAATTTCTGTGAATATGTACAATGGGTCAAAGTACCAAAATAAAAAATGATAATAATTCTGCTAAACAATTCTTCGTATGAAAGCATATTTTAATATATGACAGTTAACAACATCATACTTCACAGAGAATTTTGTTGTTGTTGTTAACTGGATTTTATTGGAATTCATGAAGGCACAGATTACTAAAAACTAAATTGAATGCATGTGCTTTTCTGGAAGCAAACTCATCTGTGAAGCTGATTGGAAATGCAGTTGAGTGTCATATCTAAATGTGCTATAGGGGCGTATGTAGAAATTATAATCCTGCTGGGGATGAAGCCTATTATCTTATTACAGTTATAAATATAGTAAACAATAAATTCATTATTATTACCAGATTTGAACTGAAGTAAATCTCTATTGTTGCATGATAAAACCATGCAGCATAAATCAACCATGCTAGCTCTTATAATACTTTTTTTCTAATGAAATATCTTGAATTGCATTCACATCAAACTGGAAACTACACTTAAACCGTTATTGACTATGGCTCCTCTGAGGACAATAGTGAAGTGTTACCATTGTTTTACATTTCAAAAAAGAAAATAAATTGAAGGTCATGAATAAAATTTCTTTTCAGTTTTTGGCAAAATGGGTATAGAATTTAAAATATCACAGAAGCAGGGTAATAGTTTCATTTTTACGCTGAAGTGGAAAGTGTTCTCAATATTCCACATTCTACCAAAATATAATCTCCTTGTGGGCGCCTGGATGGGTCAGTCGGTTAAGCGTCTGACTTCAGCTCAAGTCATGTTCTCACAGTTCATGGATTTGAGCCCCATGTAGGGCCCTGTGCTGACAGCTCAGAGCCTGGAGCCTGCTTCAGATTCTGTGTCTGACTCTTTCTCTGCCCCTCCCTCTCTCTCTCTCTTTCTCTCTCAAAACTAAATAAACATTAAAAAAAAAAAAAAGTACAGTGGTCTGTCTAGATTTAAAATTTAGTTTCCTAGGTAAAAACTAAACAACCATATAACTCTCTGGCTATCTTCAATAGGTGAATGTCTACTCATCTGCACTGCTTATGGGTCTATTCTCTTCTTTATGATCTTTAGGTAAGAGGGTTTTGGCAATCAAAGACCAGGTTTTTAAATTTCTCTTGTCACCTGTCGCTGTGTACAAAAACACCCCAGAATTTAGTGTCTTAAGACAACAATAATTTTATTTATTTGTTCACAATCCTGTAACTTGGCCAGGGCTATAGGGGAACAGATTATCTCCCCTTTACTTGGCATCAGTTAGGCTAATTTGGTGCCAGGCTCAACTCCTAGATACCCTCAGTTATAAGGTGAGGGCAAAGTGAAACTGTCTCTTGGTTAGAAGCTCAGCTGAAGCTATTAACTGAGGTTTGTATTCTACTCTATGAGCTCTCTCCATGTGATTAGGCTGGACTTTTCACAGCATCATCATCTTAGAGTAGTTGAATTTTGTGCATGATGGTGCACTGTCCCCAAAGTGCAAAAGCAGATGTTGCCAAGCTTAAGCCCAGAACTCCCATAACTAGCAGTGTCCTATCACTTCTGCCATTTTGTGTTGCTTAGGAAACATGTTCAAATTCAAGAGGATTAGACTACAAAACATGTAAATACAGGGAAGTATCATAACAGATTATCATGTACCTCAGTACTACCCATGCAGATGGCACTAACTGCATAGTTCGTATATGAATGAATTATAGATCATCTGAATCATCTGATTTCAATGTTTTATTACCTTGATTATGTTTTTTCCTGGAGGTTAGCTGGAACTTCTTGTTTAATTTAAACATCTTTTCCCCAGTTCAAATTACTATAGCTTATAGCTAATAAATTGTCAACATCATCTTCACAAAGCATGTTTTTAGTTAAACACAAGCCATTTCCTTTCTGTCTGAAAAACAAACCCATTTTTGTTCCCATATAGGAAATAAGAAAGACAGCCAAATACTTGGCAAGTTAATGACTTGCCCTTAGAAAGTAGAAGAGTTTCTTTGAATCAAACACAAGATAGTTTGAGTACTTTTAGGGAGCTGTATAAGGAAGAGCCATTTCACAGGAATAATTTCATCCCTGGTGTCAGGAATGGGCCCTTAGTTGTAATTTAGGATTCCTAAATTTAAGTCCTAATTCTGCTGCAATCAAGCAATGTATCTTAATCAGCCCTGATCTCCAGGGGTCTGTTTTCTCAACTGTAAAATGAGGGAATTGTACTGAAAATTTCTGGAAAAGAAAATCTTTCAGCTACAACACTCTAAGGTTCTATTCATAAAACACAAAGCATTTGCAATTAAAGAGAGTTTTGATTTCTTTTTATTTACATAGTGTTTTATGTTCACACTATGAAGAGGAACGACATCCCAGATCTACAAACATGTACATTTTTGAAAAATATTTTACGTTATGTTTGGAATAGCTCTGGTTAAGTTTGAGATTTATTTTTCCAGGAAAAAAAAAGATATCTGTATTTTATTAATATATTTCCTTATAGATTGATTCTCTGTGGCTGTTTTTCTTAAAACCATTTCTATTTATATACAAAAGATTCAAATAAATGAATGGAGTTTTTGAATTAGAAAACAAATTTATAGGACTGTAAACAATTATTATGGTTTTACAATGTCTGAACATCATCTGATTCCCTCTGATTCTATGTTTATGTCACCATAGACCTGGTAAGAGATCCCCAAGCTCTATGCCTTACTAATAATGGGTATTAGATAAAACATTAATTAAGTTAGTAGGTGAGTAAATTTCTTAACCAGTAGTAGTCCAGTGATATTCTGAAGGCTTGCATCTGCTTGTGAAAACTGATTGTGTCTATTTCTTCCAAATATTCATTCAATAAGGTCATGTTGGTAGGTGACATTAGCCATTATGGAAATATTTACACCATGGAAATCAGCAAATACTACATATCAGTGTTCTTTCTTTTTTTCTTTCTTTCTTTCTTTCTGCCAGTTGTTAAACAGTTTTATTCACAATACCAAGCGAAGTCAGGGAGTCAGATTAAAGGGGTAGAATGAAGATGGACAGTCAGAATCAGCCTTAAACTTAGACCTGAATGAAATGTCAGCCATATAGTCTTGCAAAAAACATTTCTGATAGAGTATTAAGGTGTGGAAAAACCATAAACCGGAAACGACACCAATAGGTTTAAAGATTAGCAAAGAGGACAGTAGGGATAGAATATATTTATCAAGAGGATAGTTCTATTAGAAGAGATTGGAAATGTAGGCAGGAGTCAAATCACATTAGGATTTATAAGTCATGATAAGGATTTTGAACATTAAGACTAAATCCAAAAGGAAGTTCCTAAGGAGTTTTAAGCTGAGACATGACATGATTATATTTATTTACAGAGAACAAGCTAGATTCTCTGTGCCAAATCAATTGGGGTTTGCAGGTGTGCAAGAAATGTAACCAGTTATGAAAATATTATAATGACTCAAGTGGGAATAAGGGTATCTTGGACCAATTGATGGTATAAAGATGCGGAGATATCTAGAAAGATTTGGTTATTGTTTGTAGGTTGTTTCTATAGGACTTAATGATGAATCTGAGGTATGGAATAAAGGAAAACTCTCATGCCTGAAGCATGACATCATTTACTATTAATGGCAAAGACTACGAGAGGAGAAAAAGACATAGATAGATGGTTCTATTTTAAATGCTCTATATTTGAGTTATCTATTACATATATAATGAGAGATGTCAAGTAGATAGTTGAATATATAGTACTCTGGCTCCAGAAAGAGTTCAGGGATATTGATATAATTTTGAAAATTTTCAGTGCATACTCTATATTTTAAAACTGAAAACAAAACAAAACAAAAAAACAACACAAAAAAACAGTGGAATTACCTAGTGTTAAAGAAGGAGAAAGGAGTATCCAAAACAGATTCTTAGAACACTCCAACATTTAGAAGCGAAAAAGTTGTAGACAAACCCACAAAGCAAAGTGAGATGGAGTAGCCAGAGAGATCAAAGATAAACAAGGAGAGTTGTCACTGAAAATAAAAGAATAAAGTTTAAATAAGAAAGATGTGTTCAATAGCAATCCTGCTGAGAGTTGATGAATATAAGACCTGAGCTAGACTGGGGGTTCCACAGACAAAAGGAGTGTCTAGGTAGTAAAAGGAGTTAAGGAAGTGGAGAGAGTTTGAGTTCTCAACTCATTCTATATACTTTTCCATGAAGGGGAACAGAAAAATGGGAAATGGGGGCTCAATGGAGGAATTGTCTTTAAGATCAGAACTGCTGAATCATATTTGAATATTAATGGGAATGAGAAAAGAAGGTGAAGTGGTTGATGAAAGAGGATAGGTAAGTTGAAGAGCCAAGTCCTAGGAAGGGAAAGGAAGACGAGATTCAGAGACCAAGCACTGGTTTTAGTTTTTGATTGGCATAGAAACATTCTTCTATGGTTATAGGACAAAGACAGAAAAAAATAAATACACACACACACACATAGAACAAACAGTAAGAGGATGAATTAGTGTTAGTTACATCTATTTTCTCAATATAAAACTGGATCGAGTGGGAAATGAGGTAGGAGAGACTGAGGAGAAAGCAGAAAGTATTAAACATTGGTGAGGGTAGAAAAGCAATAGAGAGCTGTAATGAGATTGCTTGGAGCATGTTAGGGTCCTTTTGAGATTGGTGGCCATGAATTGAGAGTTTCCAGGTTGTATGACTTTCTCTAATAAATTTCAGCAACTCTTAAGGTGGATAATGCTCCTCCATGGAGAATCGGCCTACCCGGGGCTAGACTGTGATACAGGTGTGACCAATGTAAGTCTGAGCTCAAGTGTTTGGTATTGTGGGTGTTAGTGCAGGGGTGGAGGGTTTTTCTAGGTCTGTTTCAAGGATATATATTATCAAATTAACAGTTGGTGGGTCCCCTGGCTTCAACTAACTGAGAACATTAAGCAAGGAAAGTTAATCCATGAGGTCAAATGCCAGAAGAGTAGCTGAGAGTAGAGGGCCAATTAGAAGAATGAGACAGGGCAAGACTTGAAACAAAAACTATCTGAAACAAAGTTGCCAAGGCTGTAAGATGGGATAGATTGCCTGCAGACCATTTCACCAATGTCATCCAAAGGAATCTCCAACTGTGTGTGGGTATTCCTCTAATGTTCAGCTGGGAATTTGTGTCTAAAAAGGGCTGCATATCCATCCAACTGTATGAGACCTTCTTTTTTTTGTTATTTTTTAGAAAAAAATTTTTATATTTATTTATTTATTTATTTATTTATTTATATTTGTATTTTATTTTATTTTTTTGAGAGAGAGAGACAGAGACAGAGACAGAGAGGAAGTGGGAAAGGAGCAGAGAGAGAGGGACACACAGAACCTGAAGCAGGCTCCAGGCTCTGAGCTGTCAGCACAGAGCCTGACGCAGGGCTCAAATTCATGAACTGCGAGATCGTGACCTGAGATGAGCGCTTAACCAACTGAGCCAACCAGGTGCTCCTGTGTGAGACCTTTTGAAAAATCATGTTTGTGAACTCCACAGAAGTTGTTCCTGTCATTTATAATTGGATATTTATTTATTATGTATGTGATACTTTGTTTTTTGTTTTTTTTTTGTTTTTTTTTTCAACGTTTTTTATTTATTTTTGGGACAGAGAGAGACACAGCATGAACGGGGGAGGGGCAGAGAGAGAGGGAGACACAGAATCGGAAACAGGCTCCAGGCTCCGAGCCATCAGCCCAGAGCCGGACGCGGGGCTCGAACTCACGGACCGCGAGATCGTGACCTGGCTGAAGTCGGACGCTTAACCGACTGCGCCACCCAGGCGCCCCTGTATGTGATACTTTGAATTGTATATATAAAAAGGCTAAAATATTTTTTCAACACCACCATTTTTGTTATATCATAAATTCAAAACACTATTTTCCTTAAATTCTGTTATATTCCTCATTTAATAACAGAATATTCCTTCTAAGAGTATATTCTTTTATTATATACATTAAATATTAACCATTTTTCTCAAATTTTGTCAAAAGTATAAATAAATACTCTACATGGAATTTATTGTATGGTATGATGTAGGGATGTTCCTCCACATATAATTAATTTCCCAAGAATTTTATTTAAATGCCCATATTTATAGTATTAATTTTTGGATATTCTGTTTTATTTTTTAATTCTTCTATGACCACTAAACAATCCAAACTGTTATTCTTTTATGAGGTGTATTCTCTTTTCTTTTTTTTTTTCCTGTCAGGTCAAGATATCACAGCTCTGTTTTTCAAAGTGTTCATTTTTTACTTCACATAAGCTATAAGTCATCCAGTCCAGTTATGTTTAAAATTATATAGTTATATTTGATAGGAATTACATAAAATGTATAGATTGGTTTGAGTCTTTACTCCAGAAACATGGCAGATGTCTGCATTTATTCAGATATTATTTTATTCTTCAGTAAACATTTGTTTTTAGCATAGCCCTATTAGTCTTTAAACATTTTCTTATTTTCTAGAACAACAAGATATTCCAGCTCACTTTCCCGTTTCCATGCCAAAGATCTATAATCAAGCATTTCATTAAGGACTCTAGTTCATTTCGCGGGGAATAGTACTCAGACACAACTATCTGAGCACTAGGTACCCTCTCTTTGGAATTACTGTGGCTTTCCTGGTTGAAGGGAAGAAAGCTACATGGGAGAGGCATAGATCACCCAGGCTACATGTTAGGCCTACTTCCCTCTCAGACTGAATTTGTGCATATTAATTTAATCCTCCTTAAATTAAATGTTAACTATCATTTCAAGGATTTTCAAAAAGTTGCTCAATTTTACTCCCCCCCCCCCAATCTGGTTGTGTATTTTGGCCAAAAGTTTTTCCAAAATCTCTAGAGGACTTCATTTTTGTGTTAGTGCTGGAACAGTTACATATTAAACATGTCTTAATAAATCAGTGCTAGTAAATATTTTCAGAGTAATAATAATTTGAAAGTGGCATCTTTCAAATCTTTTAGGCAAAGAGAGCATTTTTATACCTTTATCAGATAAAGACACCCACTTATCCTCTACTTTTGATGTCCTTATACATCACATGTTTTAGAATTCCTTTTGATGTCCTTAAATTCTTATTTTGTCTAATTTCTAATATATAACTGACTTGCCACACTTAAGAATTCAAGTACATTCATTCCTCATGAGTCTTCATATTATACTATGATTGCCTCTACTTTGATGTAATATTTTCCCCTGAATATTTTAATATTAAAAAAATCTTAAAAGTGTTGTTCAAGAATGTAAGAACATCTTCACTTTGAACTTAATATTTGAAAAAGGTTGCAAAAGCATTTACTGGAGCCATATTTTAGGATTGCAACGAGGTTAGAATACGCAGCCTCATACCAAAGATGGAAAGGAGGTTTTCATTGTAATCAGTTTTTATGACTAAACCAATAAAACTTTAAAAAGGAACAAAGAAAGAGGGAAGGAAGGAAGATCAGAGAAAGCTTAAATGTTCCCCATGCTTTAATTATAGCATACACTTGGCATTGAGCACCCATTTGGGTCCCCACCTCCCAAAAATATAAACCAGGGCAAAAATACAGATATAAGAAAGGAAAATACAAAGAGCAGTGTATTATTTCATTTTTGAAGGAAAACAAATTTGACTTCTATAATGAATAAATACCATCACTTCTTTTAGTATGCTTTCAAAGCTTTTTTAACTTATAAAAATTCAAACTGATTCCTTAATTTTTATGTTTTTTAGGTCCTCAAATATGTGTGCTAGGAAAAATATAGTATGCCTTAAAGCAATATTTGGCATACATTTCTAATTTTAATATCATTACCTATATTAGCACAGTTCAGTGTTTTAAGTAGTTTTAAGCATAGAATATCAAGCAAACTAATATGCATCACAAGTATAAAACTTGTGGGAGAGAAATATTAGAATATATTAGGGTAATTCATTCCTGAGACCATTCTCTTAGGTGGTTCAGTAGATCCATTAGAACAGAGTGAAGTGAAAAGTGATTTTTTTTAAAGAGAAAATGTAGGGAGAAATATTGAGATAAAATTCAACTTCTGACATGAAAAATGGAATAATGTAGCAGCACAAAAAAGTACATAATTTAGGCTACTTTTGTAGAGACTGGACTACCACAGTCTTGATGGACATTGTTAAATGTCAACAATGGGTGAATAATGTAGCAACAGGAACTTGATATACAATGATAGATATCAAAGATAGAGAATGGAACAGATCAAATAATAAAAATTATAATCCTTGAAAACTTCCATTTAAAAAAATATTTGAAATTAAATACTGAGACCATGAACCTTGAAACAGACCCAAAGTAGCCAAGATAATCACATGCTATAATATCTGTTGTTAATTTAAAAAAAGAAAATATATTATTTGGCTACTCAAGCAAAAAGTCACATAGAATGGTAAGAAAACCTGACTTTCAGCTACACATTATGCCAAAAGATAAAAGAACAACATATTTAAGAAATTCACAGGGGCTCCTGGCTAGTTCAGTTGATAGAGCACATGACTTAATTTCAGCGTTGTGAGTTCAAGACCCACACTGGGTGTGGAGCCTATATACCAGCCAAACTTAGAATCAAGAATAAAGATTGCAGAGTACCAGTTAGGAAAACCACAACTCAGAGAAAATAGTTCTATGAGCACTCCTAGGAAATTTACTAGAGGACATGATTCAAACAACCAACTTGACTAGTATAAGGACTGGTATTAAGCAAAAGAGTGTATATACCTAACAATGTAAGATTAGAAGACATAAGGGAGGCAGTGTAGAATGTAAGGGCTACCTGCCCTGACAGTGTAGATCCACTGTAGTGAAATAAGTGTGCCAATTGCCTATAGATATTAAGAGAGGCCATAGGAAGAAGAAAGCAAGGACAGAAGTTAGAGTTCCTTAATATAACATATTTTGTAGATTTTATTTTGTACACATATAACTATTTTACATATTTACAAAAATAAGCTGAGTTTTAAAAAATTCCAAAAAGCAAAAGCAAATTAAAAACAGGTGAGCCTAAATATGTACTAAACAACCGCATAGAGAGTTAATATTATGAGTGGGCCTAAAACACAATAATTTGTCCGTGTATTCTTGGTGGAATTATACCTAAGGATGAAGAAAAAATGGCTGCAAAACATTAAACCGATTTCTATAACCATATTGTTGGGGGGTAATGTTGATATTGCCACTCTGAAACGTGTTTGTTTGTATGTAGTGTCAGATACATTAAATGCCATTATGGTGGTAGAGATGAAAATCAAGAGTTTCAACATGGATGAAAAGCAATCAATGAATGCATGTAAAAATCATGTAGTTCTGATTTTGATTTGGCAGTATCAGTGTGAAAAATGTTATTATTCTACCCATTGAAACAGCCTAGAAATAATGATCATAATGGTAACAATAAGCTCTCCTAATTCCCAGATTTTGTCATCTAACTAATACTTTTCACTAAAAGAAATCAGCCTCCTTAGAAAGATAGTTAATTCCATGTCTAGGGCAGGAAATATCAACATTAGACTGAAACTCTTGTTCTAAACAGGCAAGGAAGCAAGCCATCAAAGCCTTCTAGAATTATGTCTAAAAAACCAGAAGCCAACCTGAATAGAGCTCCACTAGCCCCAAATCAGAAAATTTTAGTACCCCTAAGAATAATACATTGAAAGTATTAAAAAACATCAAATATGATTAAATTGACAAATTAATAATAATGCTAAATCAAAATAAGAAACTCATTGGTCATTTTTAGTAGACACTTGAAAACTAAATCAGTATTATGAAAACAAGTAAATAAAAGAAAAGAATCTGGCAGTCCCTCTGTACCTTCCCTCTACAAGAATCTGTACCTTCCCTCTACAAACCATATCCTCTGGTTTTCGTTTAATTTAAACTTTATTTTTATTTTTTTAAATTTTATGATTGAAGTATAGTTGTATACAATGTTATATTAGTTTCAGGTGAACAACAGAATGATTTGGCTCTTCTCTACATTATTCAACACTTACCACAAGAAATGTAGTCACCATCTGTCACCATACAACATTAATACAATATTACTGACTAATATTGCCTGTGCTGTACTTTACATATCTGCCGGAGTCCAGCTCCACCAGGTCCAGGGGTTCCCAAAGAATGAACGGTGTCGGCGAAAAAGTGAAAATAAAACAAAACAAAAATAAAAATAAAAATAAAAAACTAAAATAAAAATGGACACAGACAACAGCAGTGGTTGAACTGGCCGATCTATTGCAGTAAATGTGGCATTATGTTTGCTAGTGATTTCTTTGTAACATACGTCATCTGTGTTTTTCTAACATTACCTAAGTCTAAAATTGTTCTTTTGTATAATCATCCAATAAGGAATAACTTGATTGTTTTGTCATAATGTTCCCTCTTGCCCTTTGCTTATTGATTAATTTTTTATTGTTTTTATTATGTATCTACGTTTATCTATAATTTATAAAGTATTTGCTTTGCTGTTTTCACGAAAGGTCATTTATCTCTCAACATCTCAATTGCAACAGTTACAGGGACATGACCTCTTAGTTGTTTCCCTGAACCATTCATGGTTTTGAAGAACAAAAGTGTTCGCCTGAGTCCTAGGTGCCAGGAAGGGGGCCAAGAGGGCCTTAGAAACCCACGCCTTATACATTCTCAGAGAGACAATGCACCTAGGAACCAATGAACCATTCTGTACTTTAACCAAGTTCAATCATCATCTGGAATGCCTCCTGGGGGCCTGGTGGGCCCAGGGGTCAGAGTGACCTGTGTCCATAGATACACTCCTTAGTTACCGGAGTGGGGCTTTCGGATCCCTATGTCTCTCCTTCGTTGGCCGCCTTTGCTGGCAACTGCACGAGGCTGTCCTTCCTGCAAGTAGAGGAGTCTCCATGGGGAATGGCAAGGGATACACGTAAGGCCGCACAATTTCTTGCAGAACCTTATTTTCTTCCCTAATGGTTCTTTTCCCAGCGGGCCTGCCGAGGGCAATTCCCCAACAGACAACACCCCAGGTACTTTCAAGGCCAAATTACCTAAAAGCAGGAGTACAAGAAGCTTCACTGTCGGTGGGCCGCCTTGCAGTCACCAATCCGTCCACAGCCCGGGCTTTGCCCCTCAGGCTGGGTAGCTCGGCTTCCAGCACATACCCAGGACTTATTTTATCTTATAACTGGAAGTTTATACCAGAATATCACAATTCTGCCGTACCTAATTTATTAATGGATATAGGCCATGATAATCAATTCATTAACACAAATAAAAACAAGAAAAGCAGACGATGTGCCTGCTTTGGAACACCACCACACTGCTTGATCCAAACATAAATAAAATCAAGCTTCTACTTTCACTGAAAATTCATTAAAAATAAATGGCAAGAGGAAAATGCTGAATGATATGATGGGGGATGCAATCAGCAAAGTCCAGACTGTGGGAAACTACATGACAAATTGCCTGGTTTCCTCAATAACAATTACAAAAACAACACTAAAAAGCAAGAAGTAATTGTAAGGGGTTAAAAAAGACTTTGGAAATATATCACTCTATGACAGTTATGGCATTACTATTATTATTTGGATCCCAATTCAAACAATCAAACTGTGAAACAAATGCATTAGAGAATTGGGGAACTGTGTCAGTTACTGAAGATTTGATAGTATTATGGAATTATTGGTATTATGATTGCTTTTTAAAGAGTCATTAATATTTATGGATAGATTCTGAAATATTTATGAATGAAATTGTATAGTATCTGGGTTGGCTTCAACGTAACTGAAGATAGAGATGAAATAAGATTAACCAATTACATTGTAATTATTGAATTATCAAAGATAGTGGATGAGGGTCTTCATTATACTGTTCTCTGTATTTTGGTATATGTTTGCAGTGTTCTGTAATCATAATTTTGGAATTTAATGATGGCTTGTATGTTGAGGTGGTGATGGGAATAGAGAAAAATGGAAACCACGAGTAGAAATTGGAAGTGTTAACAGGTAGGATTCAGCAGTTATTTGGAGCTAGATGGGGAGGGGTATAAGGACTGAGAGGAAATAGCTCCCAACTGATCCAGCTATGTGCCCCAGCAGCTTGGGCTCTAGACAACTATAACATGCAATGGATTTATTCAGATGATAGATTTTGCTTAGAGTTGAAATGAGAAGATGGTGGAATGAGAGAGTGCTCTAGACTTTTGTATTGCCAACAGCAGGCTGTTTCATATTGAGCAAATCATTTAATATATGTTTTATTTGGTTTCCATCTGAAAATTGATAGTGGACTTAATATATAGTCATTTACAGCTCCCAAATATGTTTCTCTTACCTATGTATCTTCTTTTTTTGCTGATTAGTATTCTCTACATAAAGAAAGAACTGCTTGAATGTATATATTTATTAAGGTTACACCAGCACACTATGTTCTCTTAAATATCTATTTCCCAGCATAGCCTCAATTGTGAGGAAAGCATGTGGTAAATGACATTTATTTTTTGAGTGTGTGTTTCATACTTTCGTTTTAAAAGGACTCTGTGCCAAGGTTAAAATCTCTAGCTAATAATCTCTGCAGCTCCAGTATTAACCATGGTAAATGTTACTATAGTAACCATAATCTGGGGCTGTTTGCAAAGCTGTATATAACCTTGCTTTTAAATTCAGAAGTGATTCTTTATAATCGTAAGAAATGGTGCTATAACGCTATTAACAAAAATTCCACTTCATAAAATTTGTGTTACGCCACTTCAGCTGAACTGTGAAGTGTTAATCATTTTATTGACTTAATTTTCAATGATGGTTCAAATCCCAACCAACTAAATGTGCCTGGTCTATGGGAAAACTTATTATGTGCCTCAAAACATGGTACAAGTTATTCCTTTATCCCTTTATCTTACCATAGAGGGCTGAAGATACTTCCTCCATTACTTATAATGAAATAGAATCACCCTCTGTTTATTTTCTCTACCACATTCCCACATTCTTGTGGGAAAGGAAATTTACCTTCTTGTGGAGATGATGATAGACTGGGAATCATCAGGTCACATTTTTAAAGTTCGTTCTTTATGTATAGCCCCAGTTTCGTGAAGCTGATTTCTTTTTTTTAACTTTATTTATTTATTTTGAGAGAGAGAGAGAGAGGGAGGGAGAGAGAGAGAGAGAGAGGGGGGAGAAAGAGAATCCCATGCAGGCTCCACACGATGTGAGGCTCAGAACTGTGAGATCATGAACTGTGAGACCATGACCTGAGCCGGTCAAGAGTCAGATGCTTAACTGACTGAGCCACCCAGGCACCCCTCATAAGGCTAATCTCAATCACAATATTAAGTAATTTTTTTCAGTTAAAATTAAAAACTCATAACGTGACACAATGATTCTTATTTTGGAAAGACAATCAGTGGTTCCTCCCTTGAATTTATTCATTCCCCAAGCCTCTGATATATGCCAATCACTGTTCTTGGTGTTGCAGAAATGGCTGTGACAAAAATCCCTTACATTCTGTGTAATAAGCAAAAGATTGATGTTAGAAATCTATGAAGGCTTCAGTTTTTCTGAAACTTCTAGTATTTAACAGACCCTGAAGTTAGGAGGGGCTCTCTTAGGTACCTTGGAAGAAGACCTATCAAAGGAATTTAGACCCCCACATTGAGAAGTCAGGATCCATAGCATTTCTCACTTTAGACAGCATTTAATTACTTAGGCTCTTTCTATCATTTGCTCATGCAAAGGAACATTGCTCTCATTACTGTGTGTCTTGGATAAAACAGCAGGCTGGGGAATATTAGCCCAGTGAAGTCATTTCTACATTACCTTTTCATTTTCAAAAGCTGCACAATTAGTATGTATTGCCAAAAGTATTTCTCTCTCTCTTTTGATTTAAGTTGTATCCAAGGCCAAAGGGTGAATATGACTTGATTTACTTCTTAAATTATCAGGGTTGTCTTAAAATCCCCACTGTGACACATCCACATTTCTTACTATATGATCACAAATTAAATTGACAAAATTATGATACTTGTGGATTTCATAGAGAGACTGGTTCAAACACAAGACTGACACATTTTTGGTCCTTATTGGACAAGTAATCTTGAACGGAGGTATAGAAAAAATATGGCATTAATTACAATGCTAAGCAGAAAAATTTTAAAGCGTATGCCTGTATTTTGCTTCTAGAAATTAGCATTTCTCAAGGACACACAAGATTGGTTTAAAAGCAGTATTTCTTTTTCTTATAATGCATATAAGAGTAGTAAGAGAAATAACAATGATTATAATGGAACACATGTTCAAGGATGGGAGTTTGCTTAGGATAAAATTTCTATCTAGTTGGCCAGCCTAGACATAGAGAAGATATATGAACATTCCTAATTATTGTTAAGGATGGATCTAGGAAAAAGGCATGTATCATGGCAGGTGAATGGACCACCATTTGTGGGAAGACCTCAAGAGTCCAAATTTGCCTTCAGAGGCAATTTGAATTTTTTTTTTTTTTCAACGCTTTTTATTTATTTTTGGGACAGAGAGAGACAGAGCATGAACGGGGGAGGGGCAGAGAGAGAGGGAGACACAGAATCAGAAACAGGCTCCAGGCTCCGAGCCATCAGCCCAGAGCCTGACGCGGGGCTCGAACTCACGGACCGCGAGATCGTGACCTGGCTGAAGTCGGACGCTTAACCGACTGCGCCACCCAGGCGCCCCCAGAGGCAATTTGAATACAAGAAGCCAATGAAGATAACTTTTGGAGTGCCAGAGAGGTACTGGGAAAACTCCCATGGATAATTAGGATAGATAACTAAGCAGTTTCATAAAATATGAACATATTTTAGAAACAAAGTCTTCAATAATAGACATAGACTATTTATACATCATTTATTAAGTTTCAAATTGACAGAGCTGTTGTTTGAAATGAGGTAAGTATGGGAAGTATACTGAGGGGATGAAACCAGGGTATTTACAGTGTTAGGTTTCTAAAAGAAGGTGCAAGAAGGATATAGAAGCAATTCTGGGAAGTGCTAGGAAGCAGCCTTACGTTTAGAACAGGCTTGGATTAAATCTTGGTCTGATGGAAGGTAATTTCTTCTCTTTTTATTGAAGTATAATTAACATACAATTGTGTATTAGTTTCAGGTGTACAACTTGTTGATTCAGCAATTCTATATATTACTCAGTGTTCACCACAGTAAGTGTAGTCACCATCTGTTACCATACTTTAGTAAAATATTGTTCACTATAGTCTCTATACTGTACTTTCTATTTCCATGGCTTATTGATTTTCTAACTGGAAATTTATACCTCTTAATCCCTTTTATCAAATTCACCCATCCCCATCCACTCCATCTCTGGCATTCCAGTTTGTTATCTGTATTTAAGAGTGTTTTTGGATTGATTGTTTGTTTTCTTTAGTTTTTAGATTCCACATGTAAATGAAATCGTATGGTATTTGTCTTTCTCTGTCTTATTTCACTTAGCATAATACTCTCTAGGTCCATCCATGTTGTCACAAATGGTAATATCTTATCCTTTTTTATGACTGTGTAATATTCATATGTATGTGTATATCACATTTTCCTTTTCCATTTTTCTACCAATGGATGTAGATATGTTGCTTTTATATCTTGGCCGTCATAAATAGTGTTACAATAAACATAGGGTTGCATTTATCTTTTTTGAATTAGTCTTTTTGTTTTATTTGGGTAAATACCCAGTAGTGGGATTACTAGAATATATGATATTTCTATTTTTAAGTTTTTGAGGACCCTCCATGCACTTTTGCACAGTGGCTGCACCAATTTACATTCCTACCAACAGTCTATGAGGGTTCTTTCTTCTCTACATCCTCACCAAGACCTGTTATTTGTTGTCTTTTTGATTCTAGCCATTCTTTAAAAAAAAATTTTAATGTTTATTTATTTTTGAGGGTGGAGGGAGGGACAGAGAGAGAGAAAGACACAGAATCTGAAGCAGACTCCAGGCTCTGAGCTGTTAACCCAGAGCCCAGACACGGGGCTCAAACTCACAAACTGTGAGATCATGACTTGAGCCAAAGTCGGAAGTTTAACTGACTGAGCCACCCTGGTGCCCCTCCTCTACTTACTTTTTAATCAAATAATTTCTGGGTATTTTGGCATGGAGTTGTATTAGTTCTTTATGTATATTGGATATTCACCCCTTATCAGATATATCATTTGCAAATGTCTTCTCTCATTCACTAGGTTGCCATTTTGTTTGTTGATGGTTTCCTTCACTGTGAAAAACCTTATTTTGATATTGTCCTCGTAGTTTATTTTTGCTTTTGTTTCCCTTGCCTGAGGACATATATCTAGAAAAATGTTGCTAAGGCCGATGTCAAAGAGATTGCTGCCTACATTTATGGTTTCAGGTCTCATGGTCAGGTCTTTAATCCATCTTGAATTTATTTTTGTGTATGGTATAAGAAAGTGGTCTAGTTTTTGTATGTGGCTGTCCAGCTTTCCCAGCACTATTTGTTGAAGAGATTCTCTTTATCCCATTGTATATTTTTGCTTCCTTTATCAAAAATTAACTGGCCATCTAAGTGTGGGTTTATTTCTGGGCTATATATTCTGTTCCCTTGATCTATGTGTCTGTTTTTGTGCCACTACCTACTTTTTGATTACTATATCCTTGTAGTATAATTTTAAATCTGGGATTGTGATACTTCTAGCCTTGTTCTTCTTTCTCAAGATGGGAGGTAATTTCTGAATGGATATTACTTAAAGGAGGTGAGGATGTCATCATTTGTTCAATTAGTGAATGCTTTTGATTGGGACACAATGTAATGAATCCATACACATTCCGATGGAAATCACCCAACCAGAATCTGGGAGGACATTTTAGGAAAACTATGTTAGATAATGAAAGAAAAAATATTTAGGGAAGTAGTTTAAATTTTGAAAATTTCTGAAATTGAAAAAAGTAGTGAAAAGCAGAAGAGAGAAGATTGGCATATCCATGGCTATAGGAAAAAAATGTGGCAAAACATGACATGTTTATTTTCACTGAAGTAGCATTAACTCCTGAAGGTACTAAAAAATTACTACAGCTAGTTCCAAGCTACTTTATAATAACGGAATCTGTATAGATCCCAATCATTCCACACCTTTTCCAAAATACCACAACCATTAAGAGAAGTTAAATTAAAACACCAATAATTTATATTTACAGCATAACCAGAGAATAAGGAATATTACAAATTCAAATTTATGAGGAAATATGCAACGGAGACCAGAGTTGGTACCAGAGTCCACAGTTTTATGTGAGTCGGCTGGGAGCTAATCAGAAGTGTGGGTAGTGGGCAGTAGTGGTGAAATCCAGGAAATGTTACCAAGGTTTCATCTTCAGAAACAGAGAACCTCACCCTGAGTGGAGACTACAGAGAGCAGTTCTCAGGCTTCTAACATCATAGCACAGGCAACAGGAACAAAAAGAAGAGGCTTAAAAAGACAATTTTAGGAAAGTATTCAGGAAGAGAGTTGTTAAACTCCCTCAAAGGGATGCCTTGCAGCTTGCCTGGGTATCTGTAAGCTTATCTCCAGGGAAACCTGGAAATCTAGGAGTAACCTTTGGCAAAAGAAAAGATGAAATAGACTAGCTCTTGATTTATAATGTGGTGTGTAAAGTCAAATTCTACTGGAGACATGCTGTGCTAGCTTGTTATCGACATTGGTTAGTGAAAGCATATAGATTGATAGTTACATCTGGCTTAATGAATTATAAAGCCTCATTTTAGCTATGTGACCAGCAGGGTATAAAAGACTCCACAGTAAATTTGCTCCTTGGTTTAGATAAAACAGAGGTATCTTGGACATATCTCAGTGGTTCACAAACGAAACATGAAGCACATCCTGTGTGACTGAGGTAGGACCCTGGATGTCTGCACCTGTACATCTTGGCCTATCCATGAATGTCTACACTTTCTCTCTCCTGCTGAATGTGTCCTTTCCCTTTATAAAAGTTTTACGTAACTGTACCCTGTGGAGGTTCATTAGGTCTTTCAATTATCTGATGGTGTGTGATTTCTGCAGCAGTGATTTCATTTGGAGTCAACAGCTGGTTTTAAAGAGAGGAAAAGAAGCAGTTGATGACAAGTATCCTACAATAACAAAATAGAATATAAAAATGCAAACTACCCCACCACTAGATAATGATTAAATATATTAAAACTGCCATTCCTTATTGCAACAAAAGCAGAGTCCTTGATGTGAGAATATGAAAGAGCAACCTTCCTAGTGTGCCTCACAGAAAATGAATATCCTCCTAGTCACTACTCCAGAAAAATAAGACATGCAAAAAAAGATAAAATCATGGCATTCACCCTATAAAACAAAAAGCTAAAATAAGAATTAAAACAGTTCCATAAATCAACAAAAGCAAACATTCCTAGAAGTAGGATTTCTCCCAGAATTAAAAATGGAATAAAGAAATTGTAGATGTGAAAGAACACTAAAAGATAGTGGTCACAAACTTTAAAAAGAGATCAGTAATGAGAAATAGATAATAGATGATGTTAAATGTGAAATGATAAAACTTGGAGATAATTCAAAATTAATTATAAATTATAAATTTAATTATAAATTAAGATTAAATTTCAAGGTCCCCAAAAGAAAATATAAACTACTTAAAGGACAGGAAATAACATAGGAAGGATATAAATGAGAAAAAAAATAAATAATAGAGTTGGGGAGAAAAATATAGAAGGCGGAAAGAGAAAGAAGATTGAAGGCACATAAACAGCAAAGGGAATACAGTGTACACATAGCAGGAATACCAAAAGAAAAAAAGAGCAAAACATAACACCAACAACAAAAACAAAACTAATATATTTTAATCAGAATACAGGAAATCTTCATTTTTAAAATACTTGAATCTGGGGGCACCTGGGTGGCTCAGTCAGTTAAGTGTATGACTTTGGCTCAGGTCATGATCTCACGTTTTGTGAGTTTGAGCCCTGTGTTGGGCTGTGTGCTGACAGCTCAGAGCCTGGAGCCTGCTTTGGATTCTGTATCTCCTCCTCTCTCTGCCCCTACCCCACCTGTGCTCTGTCTCTGTCTCTCAAAAATAAATAAATGTAAAAAAAAATTTTTTTAAATACCTGAATTTGTATATAGAAACTGTGCACAGTGTACCTGAGAAAGTTGCCTTGGGATGCTAAACATTAACACTTAGCTTACCAAGATCATGAGATTTTATTTATTTTTTTTTTATTTTTTTATTTTTTTTAAATTTTTTTTTCAACGTTTTTTATTTATTTTTGGGACAGAGAGAGACAGAGCATGAACGGGGGAGGGGCAGAGAGAGAGGGAGACACAGAATTGGAAACAGGCTCCAGGCTCCGAGCCATCAGCCCAGAGCCTGACGCGGGGCTCGAACTCACGGACCGCGAGATCGTGACCTGGCTGAAGTCGGACGCTTAACCGACTGCGCCACCCAGGCGCCCCCAAGATCATGAGATTTTAAAGATAGCAGAAAAAAAACTATAAGTCTCTAATCAAACACAGATCAATGCACTGACAAAAAAAATAAATCATATTGACATCAGACTCCTTCAGAGGAAACTTAAGGGCAAGAATATAATGGCGCAGTATCTACCAGATACATGGGGGAAGAAAATGTGAGCCAATAATTTTGTGTCCAGGCAAGTTTTCTTTCAAATATCAAGATTACAAGAAAACACTGTTAAACGTGCAAGAATTCAAGTATATGAGGCCTTCCTAAGCAATCTTCTAGACTGCTGGAGCAATCTAGAAGCTGATTGAAGACATTCTGTATTAAATTTTAGTTTTGAGTATTGAATTTGTAAAATTATACTTGTAACACTAAAACAAAGGTGGGGGCTGAGAGTAAATAGTTTGTATATATTGTATATTTTAAAAAGGAAAGAGGGAGAGAAAAAGAAAAAAGAGTATTGTAAGTCATTGCTTTATAGGTGGTGGTTGGGAGCCAAAGGAAAACATTTGAGTACAAGAAGCTTAAGTGTTGTATCAGTCAAAATTCTCTAGAGAAGAAGAACCAACAGGATGTACATAGAAATTTATTGTAAGGAATTGGCTGACACAATTACAGAGACTAAGAAGTCTCGTGATTTGCCAATGGCAAGTCAGCGGCCCAGGAAAGCCTGTGCAATCTCTGAGTCCAAAGGCCTGAGAAACAGCATGGCTGATGATGTAGATTCCAGTCTGGTTCTGAAGGCCTGAGAACTGGAGCACTGAGGGCAGGAGAAGATTGAGATCCCAGCTCACCAATCAGGTAGGAAGAGCCAAATTCTTCTTTCTTCCAATTTTTTGTTCTGTCCGGGCCCTCAATGGTTTAGATGATGCCCAGCTACTTTAGGGATGGCAAACTACCTAAGTCCACTGATTAAAATGATGATTTCATTTAGAAATGTCCTCACAGACACACCCAAAAATGATGTTTAGTCAAATATCTGGAACCCTGTGATCCAAAGTGACACATAAAATTATCCATCACAAGTACATTTAAGAATAAGGATATAAACATTAAGAAAGATAATATGATTGACCAAAATTAAATGGTGGAAATGGTGGAAGACAGAGAAATAAAGAGAAGGAAAAGCTACCACGTGATATTATATTTGTTCATAAAAGGCCCCATATATTCCTAAGGAAAATGGAGGCAGAGATATTCACATAAAGGTAAACATTAGAACCAAAATAACAAGTTATTCTAATACTGAAAGACAAAAATTTAAAAATGCAGATGACATAGTGAATGTCTAATTGCTAAATGTTTATAGGCTTAACTCACCTACCTAAAAATACAATTTCAGATACACTGACAGCAAAATTAAACTTTATATCATATGCAAAAGTACCACCTGAAAACATGTTTTCTGACACAAAAATTAAAGAATGGAAACAAGAATAACAGGAAAAACAAGAAAGCAGGGATAGCAACTTGATATCTGACCTAGTATAATTCAGCCTAAAAAATATTAAATGAGGAAAAGAGCTCTATGTTACAGTTATATCATCACAGTAAAGATAAAAGCGTTATGAATCTCTAAATGGCATATAACATACCAACAATTTTCACAAAGTTCTACAGAAGATGTATTAAAAACGTACTAAAATATATTTTTAATACGGTAAAACTATCTTAGTCCAAGATAGGTTGAGAACAAAAGTATTATGTGAGGATCTATAGTTCACATTTATTTGTATATAATTTGTTATATATCCTAATAATAAAGAATATAATTTCTCATCAATTGTACATGAAACAATCTTGAAAATTAAAAATTATTTAGGCCATAAAGGATACCCCGGTAGGGTGTGTGAGTGGCTCAGTCGGTTAAGTGTCCAACTCTTGGTTTTGGCTCAGGTCATGATCTCATGATTCATGAGTCTGAGCCCTGCATTGGGCTGTGTGCTGACAGTGTGGACCCTCCTTGGGATTCTCTCTCTCCCTCTCTCTCTGTCCCTCCCACACTCTGTCTCTCTCAAAATAAATAAACTTAAAACAAGTAAGAATACCTCAACAAATTACAAGAAGTTGAAAAGCAAACATTTTCTGACTACAATGCAATAGAATCATAATATGACACCAAAATTAAAATGAAATTAGAATCTTTTACATGGAGATGAACTGGCCTTGATAAAATAACTAATGGAATAATGTAAAGTACAAATTAAAATAGAACACAATAAGTAAAATAATACATATTAGAAATTATGGAATTTATATAAAATAATGCACAGAAAAATTCATATTAAAAATTAATATGACTAAAAGCAAAAGAATGAAAATAATAAATATTCAATCCAAATGTCAGGAGGTAGGGGAGGGAAACCAAAAGAAAGCAAAGAAATAATGAGCAAAGTCATAAATAATCTAATTTTAAAAAAATAACAAAAGGAGACATTTTACTATACCACCATATTAGGAAAATGAAGGAAGTGAGGAACATATGTACCTAAAATAATGAAACAGAGATGACAAAAGAAAATAACACCAATTCAATTATTTTTAATCCTGAGAGACTAGTAGGGAATCTCATGAATAAATGTTTAAATTTACATGACATAGGTAATTTTCTAGGAAAAAATAATTTACTTAAACTGACCTCACTAGTGATAGAAGAAACCAATTTTCATTTAAAAAATTATCAAAGATCTATTTGCACAAGAAACAGTAGATTATGATGGACTCATAATGGAATTCCCCAATTTTTAAAGACCAGATAATCCCAATACTGTTGTCAATTGTTCCAAACCACAGCAACGAAACAAAACAAAACAACAAAAAGGAAAATTTCTGAATTGTTTGTAAATACCAAAACCTGATAAAAATTGCACAAAGAAATCAAAATCATTCTTACCTGTGAAAGCTGATGTGAAAAAAATTCTAAATATTCAAAACATAATAATACATAACATTAAAATAGGGGTGTAAGCACCCTTCAGTACTGTATTGTTCATTAATGTAATTACTCATATTAGCAGATCAAATATCTGCATCAAATATTAACATCATAAAATATTAAGAATATCCTGAAAGTATCTCCAGAAATGCTGAAAATGCATGTGACAAATAAAAATGATTCTTTATTCTAAAAAAAATAAAAACATTAAAAATGATTCTTTATTCTTGATGAAAAACTGTCAATAAATTAAACATTGGTACATATACAATGAACATGATAAAATAATTATTTCTCAGTCTGCCAGTCAACTTCTTACATAACAGTGAAACAATGGAGGCAGTCTTGAAGGCAGTCCACATCAGAAACAAGACACAAACACTGTTAATAATATTAATAGCATTAGGTTATCAATTGCTAAAATTAAACGTACTGAGTAGAGACATAATATGAAAGGAAGAAGTAAAAATGTTTGCAGATGATTTGATCATGCCTGCAAAACCTCCCCCAAAAATACAGTAAAACCTTGGATCACGAGTAACTTATTCTGCAAGTGTTCCACAAGATGAGCAAACATTTCTAATAAATTTTTACTTGATAAATAAGAGATGTCTTGCAATACAAGTAGTACATTACACTAATGCCACATGATCACAACTGAGACAATGGTTCTTGAAATTCGCTTTGATATTCGAATGTTTTGGATTACAAGCATGTTTCTGGAATGAATTATGGTCAAAAACCAAGGTTTTACTGTATTATAAAAACAAGAAAATTATTTACTAAGCTAGTGAAATATGATTGAAAATTAAGATATGATGAGAAAGGAGAACCTATTTCAGACAGATTAAAAAAATACTTTTGATGAAATGTAACAAAATATAAAAATGTAAATGAGGATAAGTTGAAACGTTTCTGTAAAGTCTAAAGGTAGACTTGAACAAGCTGCAAGCTTGTTCAGCTTGTTCCTAAAGAGAACTCAATATCATGAAGATATCAATACTCCCTTAGTTGATATCTAAATGTAACATCACCTCAGCAAAAATTCCACCTCTTTCTTTTTTTAGTTTTTCTAAAGCTAGATACCTTAAATATAGCAAATGTTATTTTTATGTACCCTTCTCATCCCCAAACTTAATTTTTCCTTTCTTTTCTACTCCAATTCAGTTGATCAGCAAGTCCTAAAGTTTTAATTCCAAAGTATATCTTAGTTCCATCACTGCTATCTTTCTCTTATGCTAACATACAAATCTCTTTTTCTTAGGTTTTAAGTTTTTACTTATTAATTTTTTTAGTTTGTTTACTAGCTAGCTCTGTGCTCACAGTGCAGACATGGGGCTCCATCTCACCAACCACGAGATCATAAGCTGAGCCAAAATCAAGAGTCAAACACTCAATGGACTGAGCCATTGAGGCGCCCCTCAAGTTTTTATTTAAATTCTAGTTAGTTAACATATAGTGTAATATTAGTTTCAGGAGTAGAATTTAGTGATTCATCACTTACATATAACACCCAGTGTGCATCATAACAAGTGCCCTCCTTAATGCCCATCACCCATTTAGCCCATTCCCTTGACGACCTCCCCTCCAGCAACCCTCAATGTGTTCTCTATAGTTAAGAGTCTGTTTTATGGTTTGCCTTTCTCTCTCTTTTTTCCCCCTTCTATGTTTATCTGTTGTTTCTTAAATTCTACATGTAAGTGAAATCATATGGTATTTCTCTTTGATGGACTTACTTCACTTAGCATAACACACTAGCTAAGTGGCATGTCATTGCAAATGGCAAGATTTTATTCTTTTTAATGGATAAATAATATATATTTCATTGTATATATACATATATATATTGCATATATCTATCTATCTCTATCTATCTATCTATCTATCTATCTATCTATCTATCTATCTATTATACACCACATCTTCTTTATCCACTCATCAGTCAATGGACATTTGGGCTCTTTCCATAGTTTGGCTATTGTAGATAATGCTGCTATAAAATCTGGGTGCATGTGTCCATTCAAATCAGTATTCTTGTATCCTTTGTGTAAATATTTGGTAGTAGAGTTGCTGGGTTGTAGGGTGGCTCTATTTTTAACTTTTTGAGGCTCCTCCATACTGTTTTCCAGAGTGGTTGCACCAGGTCCAACATAAAGGTCTAAATCATCATCCTGTATTTGGACTTTGTGACAGCCTCCACAGTGGCTCTTCTGTATCTTCTCTTGCTTCCTCCATCCCTTCTCCACAAAATAGCAAGATTAACTATCTTAAAAATATATAAATCTCATTTTCTTCCCCTTTACACCTCCAAATGGCTTATTATTGCAGCTATAACCAAATGTCTGATCCTTTGCATACCATGTCCCTTTTCAAAATCTGTTGTTCCTTGACAATGCCAAGCTCTTACCCATTTCGTGGTTCATTTTACTTTCTTGTCTCTGCAGAAACTTCCTCTTCCCTTGGCTATTCACATAGGTGCTCCCTCTCCCTCAGAGGAGCCTTCCTGACTATTCCATATCAAGCTTTCCTCCTCCATTCATTTGTCTATCCCACCACCCCTTTTATTTTGTTTTCCATAGCACTTACTAGAATCTGGGTTTCTTGGGTTAATCTGTACATTCAATACTTATTTCAATACACGCACGCACACACACACACACACACACACAAGCATATATATATGCTTACATAAATTAGAACATATTATTATATGCTTATATATTATATTATATATTATATATATTATATTATATAATATAAGCATATATTATATATGCTTATATATATATGCTTACATAAATTAGAACATATTATTCTTAATGGCTAAGAATATTTCTCTCTTCTTCATATCCCTTTTTTCAGTTTTAAGACCATGTCTAGCCTATAGTAGACAACTCACTCAAATACTTAATGAAATGAAATTTTTTTCTGCATTCAACTAGTTTCTGGACTTGTGGGAAACCTAAATTTGCACTGAACAGTATCAAACCCAGGCTTTCCGAAGTTTTTAGGTGCAAATATCAGGAATATTGTATTAAAGAGGAAAAGATCCAATTATTTCAAGATTATGTGTGTATACCATTCCCTGGGTCATCATAATTCCTATATATGGATATCATTGGCCATGAGATAGAAAAAAGATAACACAATATAAATACTACCATCACATAACAAATCAATTTTTAATTGTCTGATGAAATCAATATACAAAGAAGTACAATATTATCTGAAAGGTCTTGTGTGAGGAAAATTGTAGTTATTTGCTAAAACAAAAGTATAATTTGAGGATCTGAATGAAGAGTTATAATCCCCATATGCCTCTGAAATGTTTTCCATAAGAGAAATTAAATATGAGGTAAAAACGTGCTTACATTCAAAGGAAATCCCTGTTCCTCTAAAGCATCAGGAAAATCTGTTTCAAAGTGGCATGATCAGTAAGGAACTCTCTGCACTCATATATGTAGGCACAAATTCATTCTTAAATTGCTGAGTTCAGAGCCTCAAGTGTGTACACGATGTGCAGAGAAAATGAAAGATGTTTCCTCTTCTGGCATTTCTCATTTAAGAGAAAGAAAATCCTTTCTCAGAAGCCTCCCTCAACTACTTCTTGTATTTCCTTAAGCCAAATTGGATCACATGTCCTCAAATGGTTATAAGGATGCTTCGTGCTTGCCCTTAAACCAATCAAGCCCATTCTGAGAGTCCAGGATGGGGACAGTGCTTCTGAACCAGAAGAGTCATGTGGATGGGAGATCAAACTCTTTGGGAAGACAAATAAATGGATACTGATTGGGGACCAGCATTTTTCAGTGAAGCCTACACTAAAAAGCCCAGCTTCTGATCTCTGCATCTTAATCTATTTCCACACATCCCGCGTTGTCCACTTAGGTGCATGTTTGTTTGAAATTTAATAATGATCTCATCAATTCTAGTGAGCATTCCTGTTAAAATATTCCTAAATGTTCTGTGAAAATTCATGCCAGACTAACTCCTAACAAAGTCATAGAAATGAAAGCTTTGAAACTCAGTAACCTATTGCACTTTTACAGGGATGGGTGATCAGAAACTATTTGAGGAATAAGCATTCAGTCACAATGGCTGAAAGAATAAAGATTATAAAGCAGGGATGGCAGTTGTCCAGCAATTAATCCAGCCCCAATTGTTTCCTGAGTATTTTGCCATTTCTGTTTGCAAAGCAGTAATTGGCATTGTTTAGAGGAGACAAATCATTTTGCCTTCCTCTTGGCAGCTTTAAAATGACAAAATAAATTTTGCACAAAGATCTTGTTTTTCTCTAAGTTTATTTCTTGTTGAAACTAAATGTCTATTCATATTTTTTAGACATAATAGGTCTTAAAACAGTGCCCAAATGGTGACTACTGAAATATTATTTACAAAATCCAACTGAGTTTTTCTAAACATTTGAGGTTATTCAATGATATTTACCTCCAGACAATAGTATCTTCAGCTTCCTAGCATGTCATATTATCTTTTAAGGCCACAATAATAATAATAATAATAATAATAATAATGCTAAATGCTTCTATACAGATAATTAACCCCATACGGAAACTAGCTCATTAAACATAGTATAGTTTGGTTTTTTTCTCAAGCTTTAAAATACCAACTGTGGGGGCGCCTGGGTGGCGCAGTCGGTTAAGCGTCCGACTTCAGCCAGGTCACGATCTCGCGGTCCGTGAGTTCGAGCCCCGCGTCAGGCTCTGGGCTGATGGCTCGGAGCCTGGAGCCTGTTTCCGATTCTGTGTCTCCCTCTCTCTCTGCCCCTCCCCCGTTCATGCTCTGTCTCTCTCTGTCCCAAAAAAAAAAAAAAAAAAAATGTTGAAAAAAAAAATTTAAATAAAAAAAATAAATAAAAAAATAAAATACCAACTGTGTTAAACCTTAAAAAAACCTGTGATATAGAATAATATTTCACATGTATTGTGTAACTATTATCTGTTAGACATAGTATAAAGTACTTACAGAATATAAATATAGAAGATTATTCATTTATATCACTATATCACAACATACTGAATAAAATTCTTTAAGTACCTTAATGAGAGGACTCTGTAGAGTTTGTTTTGTTTCTGTCTGTGTTGGTAAGAAATTGTTTTCTAATGAGATAGTCCCTATACATGGGACTTACTCTATAAAACAGCATCAGCGAGGAGATAACTATGAATGAATTTTTTGAGCAGTGTTTGATTTTTTTTTTTTAATTTATTTTTGGGACAGAGAGAGACAGAGCATGAACGGGGGAGGGGCAGAGAGAGAGGGAGACACAGAATCGGAAACAGGCTCCAGGCTCCGAGCCATCAGCCCAGAGCCTGACGCGGGGCTCGAACTCACGGACCACGAGATCGTGACCTGGCTGAAATCGGACGCTTAACCGACTGCGCCACCCAGGAGCCCCAAGCAGTGTTTGATTTTTAAAAGGTGAACCTGCATGAGTTATGTAAGTAAAATAAATAAAATTGAAATGTGGAAAAAAAAACTTTATAAATTTATAAGAAACACGGTGAATAGTGAACAAATGTTACAACCATATGGAAAAATAACTACCAATATCTTTGGTTGCCAAGTCCAGGAGGTAATATTTGAGCTGGATTTTGCAGGATGAATAGGGACTCACCAAGCATAAATGAGAAATTGTCGGGGGAGGGCATTCTATGTATGTTGGTTATTAATATAAGTAGCAATTTCTTGTAGTAAAAGAAAAAACTTACCAGGGTCAGTTCATAGAATGGGTTCAGTTGGTGAATTCAAGGGAACATATCTCCAAGACATTATAGAAAAGGAGAGAAGATGCCTAACACAGTTTCATGCAATGGAGAGAAGGTTATAAGTGAGGCCAGTCCGTGCCATCTTGGGAAGCTTGAGGGAGGCATTTGGAAGGAGAGAATGTGGGAGATAGCAAAGGAGATTGTTAGGGGACCGGCTTTGGGTTTTGGATGAAAACATAATATTGTGGCTTAGTGTTCAGGAACACTTAGGGTTCTGTAGGTCTGTGGTTATGAAATAAAACATAAGGTTCTGAGATGACTGTATAGAGACAGGATGGAAAAATAGAGAAATGTGTTTTGTTACTATCCAGAAAGAAATACTATACAAAAGTTATTCAGAGTCTAGGTCAGGTTTCCTTTGAAAAACTTTCCTTTTTCTTCTCTAGGATAAAAAAGAGTTTATTTTTAAAAGAAATTCCGTTTTTATAAAACTCTACTATAGAAAAGTGTGATCATCAATCTAATAGTAGACTTGAGCGTTCACTTTTGTATCCATAGATCTAGCAGTTCTTTTAGAAAATTAAAATGTAGGTCTTATCTCATTTGTAAGGAAAGTTGCTGTAATGAAACACCAAAAAAAAATCACAAAAACTATGATTGTAATCTTTTCAGCTTATAAGGTTATATAATAGGCTATGGCACACAATCTGTTTCTGTTCATATTCCCTTAAAAAACAATGTGCCTGAAGATATGCACACACTCACACTCTTTTCATAAAATTACAAGTAAAATATTAATTAAAAAAATCTAGAAAGGTGAGAGTAACTTGTTGATATCCTGCAGTTAGAAGTGTACCTCGCTGTTTATACCCTAGGCATTAAACTAATCATTATTTAGCCTTTATGGATAAAGCACTGCAGTCTAAGTGCCTTGAAAAGCTTCAGTTAATAACTGGAAACATGTCTTAATAAGTAGTAAAATGTAGCTTACACCAAATTCTAGAATAAAGTGCCACCTTGAGGTTTTGGTGATATTTTTTTATTTCGCATTTACCAAAATCTTTGGTCTTTTTTTTTTTTAATTCAGAGTTTTTCAGCTAGCCATTAGTTATTCTTTAGCAATTTATGGCATGTTGATACAAATCATCCAATTAACAATTAATGCTCAATAATACATCTTTGCTTAATATATGCCTCTCTAGAAAAATTATGGGAGGTCAGATGGATGCACCTTCTAAGTAGAATAACATTGTGATGACCTGCTTCGTTCATTGCTTCAACCCCTCAAATTCCTGAAAACTATTGCAGAATTAAACATTTAAGTGAAATAATACTTTAAGAAAATTAATCCAAGCATTATAAAATTATTTTTCCTTATGTACACAACTCTTTTCATATATTTATAATGTATCATTTAAAAATATTTCATGTAAGGAGTTTTGCATAAAGTTATTTTCACAAAGAAACATTTTACTCTCCAAATTAGCTTATTTCACTTCTGGAAAAATTCTTGAATTTTTACATTAAAAAAATTGGCATTATAGTATGAAATATAGTTTTATGAGCTGTCACAGGATTTTTTAATTTAGGGGAAATGAATATAATGTGTCTCACAGAAAATGTTCTTAATAATGTTTCTGCAATTTGGAGATCTTAAGTAAAGTGAGAAGAGGTTGGAAGCCTAGTCACCTATGTGTACCATTCTTCATTCAATAGTCAGGCTCCTAATGCATGATTTTAGATGGCTGAGTGCAGTTTAGAAGCATTATCTTGCCATTAAAGGAAATGCAGGGGAACCGTCATTTAGTTAAGATACTCCCATCATTTAAATTGGACTTAGTATTAAATACTGCTTCCTAGAAACTAATATGCACACTGAAAAAATTGGAAAATTGCAGTATAATAGTTCCATTCCATACTTTGAATGTAACTGAATTACCAAACCAGCAGTCACTTACTCTACAGTGCAAGGTCATAGGACATATAGGACATGCAGCTTAGGAGTGTACCTGAGCCAAATTCAAGATGGTAGCCTATGAAAGAATGTGAAGATGAACAAAAAAAAAAATGAAAGATATAGCCTCTTTTCAACTGTTGGAGTGTCAGCGTGGCAGAGCAAAGGATCAAGGTGTGGGTGGCAACCACTCTGCAGTCACATGGGTGGGAATAAATATTAAAACAAAATATACAAGCACATACAGTCACATCACATACCAGACCACCATGTACCTGCTCGTCCCAAAGCAAGGTGACACAGAACTCTAAGAGGAAAAAAAAGACACTGTCCCAAGGGCAGAATACCTAATAAAGGTAGTGAGAAAATGACCAGAATACCATATCTAAATGTAAGCTGGCTTCTTACTCTGCACAGTCTTCTGGCCATCTCTAAGCTTCAATTAATAGCTGGCGCAGAATGAATGCTCACCTTCAAAGCAGGGTAATAATCAAAAAGAAAATACCATGGAGGTATTGCTGGTTCCCTAACCAGCATCCACTTCCCTATTTCCAAATTGTGTCTTATATTTCTAAGTAGCCATCCCTCCCCATGTGGCTCCCATATTGCTAGAAGTCAGTGTTATCACCTATATTCAGTACATCTGTTCTATGCAATTATCACATGCTCTTCTCCTAGCAAAACCAATTGGTTCAGCCATGGGCATGCAACACAGTTTGATTCAATGACATGCAAAGAGTGTGATAGGGATATTGGGGGAATGTTATCTTTCTCCTGAGAGGCTGCTGCTGAAAGAGAGGAGAGCTGTTCATATTCCTCTCGACATTATAATTTTATGTACATGTGAAGCTCAGAGAAGTTGTAGGCATCTCCAGGCACGAGGGTAAAGATGATAAATGGAAAAATTGTGCTTTAGCCAATACCAAAGCATGTCCTACATCTGCCTTTCTACTTATGTTAGCAATTTTGAGTACAGAACAATTCAGGAAATACAGCATTCATAAATATAGCCCTTTTTGGCAATAATAAATGATAAGGAATTCCAGTCAAAACAAAAGAAAGAGAAAGGGGAAAACCATGGTAATGGAAATATGGTAAGAATTGAATAATAATTAAATAAATTTAAGTATAGAAACAGAACAGAAAAGGGAAAGGCAAATATTGGTAATAAATATGTTGAAGACAAAAGAAGAATTCTAACAAAAATATGAAAACAGGCCTAAGAGCAAGTATATCCATCATCACAATAAAAGAATGATTTTGAAAATGACATCCACATCGAATCAAATAATAAAACCAACTTTTATACATTGGACAATAATAATTTACATTTTCTTCAAGTGTGCAGGCACATTTACAAAGACCGACCACATTATAAGTCACAAATAAAATTTCAACTAATTTCAAAAATGTGAGAAAATATTAGATCAATTTATGGTTACAGTGAACTAAAGCTAGGAATTAAAATAAAAATAGAAACAAATGGCATAATAAACAAAAATAACTATAAGGAATATACTATATATCAGAACTCATGGCATATAGTTAAAAAGAGCTCAAAGAGCTCAAAAGAAAATAGCCTAGTGTCTCCATTACTAACAAAGAATATAAAAATAATTGACTTGAATATTCAATAGAAGGAGGCAGAAAATATTGTTAGGAAAGGTGTTAGAAGAATTTAACAGTGACAAACATGAGTGAAGAATTAGAAAACAGAAGAGTGATAGAACTAACAAATAAAACAAAAAGCAGTTATTATATAAACTCATAAAATAAATTGACTTCTAGCTAACATAATAATAAAAAAGAAGAAATCACATGTAGAGATACCTGTGTATTTGTCAAAAACAGTAGCATACACAAAACCAAGTGTGAAACCTAATGTAAACTCTGGAGTTGGTTAATAATGTATTAATATTGGTTCATTAGCTCTAACAAATGTAGCACATTATTTCAAGATGTTAATAGTAGGGGATTTGTTTGGGGGAAGGATATTTGGAAATTCTGTATATGCTCAATTTTTTTGTCAGCCTAAAACTCAAAAAATAGAGTGTGTTAACTTAAAAAAATAATAATAAGGAAATAACTACCTATTTATAAAATATTTGAAATAACATAACAATACTTTTATTCATTCTACAAAAATTATACATAACAATTGCAATCTAGGTGGAATTGCTAATTATTTTCCAGATAAATGACCAAAATTCAACCCTAAGATGTTAGAAACTTTAAATAGACCAGGGGTTATTGAATCAATCACATATTTGGAAGTTTTGTCCCCCAGGATGCGCTAGCTAGTAAATGATATTGATCCTTTAGAAAACAGAAATGCACTTAAACTGTCCCAAAGAATGAGGAAAAAAGGTAAATTTAAAATTTATTTTTACCCAGGCATCATGACATTAAGATCAAAACCAAGATTTCCCTCACAACCCAGTTCTGGATTACCTTCAACATGTAACTGATCAGGACCACAAAGATTAGCATCCACACCCGGGTACCCATGATTTCAGAATGTACTAATGTCGACTGTAGAAAATCACAACAGTGCTATAAATAACTTTAATCAGATTAGCTTTGTGAAGGAAGATGATAAATTAGTTACAACAATAACTTTAAGTGGATGAGAACATTCATTGATCACATGCCCCTTTTCTAACAATTATAAAATATGATCACAGATCAGGGAATATTTGTTAGAAAGTGGACAAATATCTGGACTATCCTTAATCTTGTGAAATAATTTGTTCCAAAACTGGAATAGGACCATTAACAAATGTGTGTGTGTGTGTGTGTGTGTGTGTGTGTGTGTGTGTGTGTGTGTTTTAACTACAAACTTATTATTTATACTCATGATGTACAAAGACATTCAGGGACACCTGGGTGGGTCAGTCGATTAAGCTCTAACTTCAGCTAAGGTCATGATCTCACTGGTTCGTGAGTTCAAGCCCTGTACCGGGCTCTGTGCTGACAGCTCAGAGCCTGGGGTCTGCTTTGGATTGTGTCACCCTCTCTCACTGCCCCTACCCTGTTCATGCTCTGTCTCTTTCTCTCTCAAAAATAATAAATAAAACATTTAAAAAATTAGAAAAAAAAAGACTCACATTGGTTTTAAAAAATCTCTTCAGATCGCATAAATCTTTCCAAATATAAGGAACTGACCTAAAATGAAGTGACTAAACTAATAAAGAAATTAATATACAATAGGAATTTGATAGTAGAAATAATTTTTTTTCTGCAATCAGTCATATAACATATAATTAGTTATTCCTTTAAATTTTGGTAGAATTTATGTATAAAGGATTCTGTTTCTTCCTCTCTTTTTTAAGTTTTCTAATCATGGTTTAGAAAGTTAAGTTATCTAATCATGGTTTCTATTTCTTCTTGGGAAAATTTTGGCATTTTGTATCTTTCTAGTATTTTTCCATTTTGTTTGGTTTTCAAACATATTACCTGGTCCATAATCCTTCTTTATTTTTTGTTAAAATGTCTGTCTTAACAAGTTATAAGAAGTTTTAAATGAGGATTTCTTTCACAGTAAATATTACTGCCTTTGGGGGCTACTGGTTCCGACAAATTATAAAAACCTTTCCCAGCAAAAATTGCCAAAAATTTCAAATAATCCCTTGTAAAGTCTTTCTGAGCTGGGAATGAAAGATGAAAGAGCAAATCCACAGGGTGAGGATATTGACTAATGTAAATCTTTGCTCAGTTAAATATTCGTGCAAAAATTTCTGGGGTAACACTTGAAGAACAGAAATAGATTCCATAGTTTTTGCAAGTATTGAAATAAATAAATGGATTTAAAGATGTGATTAATCAAAAAAAATAGAAAACAGAAAAAGCAGGAAAAAGAAATATAAATGCACATATTAGATATGAGTTAAATTACATTAGCAGTTATGATCTGTATAAATGGACTAAACTCCAGCTAATAGTAAAAAATTATACACAGAATTTTAAGAAAAATATCCATATGATATATGCCATAGGCATGATTAAAGCAAAAGGAAAAAATTTTGAAGATGATATTATATAAAAAAGAAAATACTCCAGGAAAGTCTTTGGTTTCAATTTTATTAGATGAAGTCATTCTGAGGCATAAATTAATATAAGAGATAGCAAAAGGGAGGGTAACAATTTATTACTAGAAAGTTTGAAGTGAAATGTCATATTTTATGTATGATAAAATGATTTCAAAATACTTAAAAGTACTATAGGAAAACTTGAGATACTCATAATAATAGCAGAACATTTTAATGAACTTTTAAGAAATAGATGACTAAATCTATTTTTACAAATATCAGCAAGGATAGAAATATTCAAACAACACATTTAACCTTTATCTAATAGCTACCTATCCTTTCTATATTCATTTTATTTTTTTTAATGTTTTACTTATTTTTAAGACAGAGCATGAGCATGAGCAGGGGAGGGGCAGAGAGGGAGAGGGAGACACAGAATCCATGGCAGGCGCCAGGGTCGGAGCTGTCAGCACAGAGCCCAATGCGGGGCTCAAACTCACAGACCGGGAGATCATGACCTGAGCCAAAGTCGGAAGCTTAACTGACCTAGCCGCCCAGGCACCCCTATCCTTTCTATATTCAAAAGCTGGAAAATATACATCAAGGACATACTATATTTTTTAAACGTGACTGAAAAAAAATGTTTAACCTAAAATTCAACTTGAGAAGTTAGAAAAACTGCAGAATAAGCCCAAAAAGAAATAGAAAGAAGGAAATAATATACATAAATATAGTAACTATTTCTGAAAAGAAGATAATGAGTAAAAAAACTAATAGGTGATGCTTCAAGATGATCAATAAAATTGAAAAGTATCTCAAAATGGATGAAGAAAAGAGAAATATCTTAAACCATATAATGTATTAATGAATGAATAGGATAATATACTACTAATGAATAAATAACAGATATTGAAAGATAATTCAATAATCTAATAAAATATTTGTCCAAAATAATTAGAAGTTAGAAGAAATGCATACATTGCTTGAAAAATATAAATTCCCAAAATTACTCAAAAAGAAATAGGAACTTTGAATTAACCTATTAACTTTGAAGAAACTTAATACTTTAAAGCCTTTCCACTAAGCAAACATGGGGGCAGGAATTTATTACAGGTGAACTATATCAAATATTCCAGAAATAGCTAATTATAACCTTATACAAACTCAGAGAATAGAAGAATCATCTTTTAATAGTTCTGTGAAGTGTGATAAACTGAATTCTAAAATGGCTTCCCAAAGATCCCGTGCTCTAATCCTTGGAAACTATGAGATGTAATTAAGGTTACTAATTACTTGACCTTAAATGGGTATGCTATTTTGAATTATTTAGATGAGCCCATGAAATCACATCAGCTCTTAACAGCAGAAGAGAAAGTCTGAAATAAAGTACTAGGAGGGTTCTATTCCAGAGCCTCCAGATAAAAGCCCACACTGGCTAACATATTGATTTTAGTCCAGTGAAAACCAGAGCAGAGAATTCCACCCCATTATTCCAAATTTCTGTTTTACAGAACTGTGAGATAATACATTTATATTGTTTTAAGTTCTGTGTCCATGCCCACATTCAGGCAGAGCCATGAGAAAATTATAAATAAAAAATGGAGGACTCTTGTCCTTGAGGGTTGCTTCTCTGAGTTTGGATTTCCCTTTCTAATCTGCCTGATTTTGTTTATTTTTCAGAGTCTTCATATACTTTTTGTAGTTTATCCAGCGTTTTTCATTATGATTAGTGGAAAACACAGGTTATAGTTGGTTTAGTCCATTTGGTCAGAACTGAAAACTATTCTGTCTGTTCTTATTAAAGGACTGTCAGACCTTTTCATTTGATTCTTTATGTATTTTACTTTCTCTTCAGTGTTTCTCATAACTTTATTTCTCTAAATTGCAAATTCTGGTTATTCAAATGTATCTTATGATCATGAATTTCCTCTTTGGCTGAATTAAATACTTTTTAACCTATTCTTTAGGTTTGGAGTATCAACAATAGTGTTTTGCATTTCTATAGATTCATTTAATGATCTTTTAACTGCCTGATTATACCTGATTTTCCTCTAATCTTTGTGATTCAATCTTTTGTTTATTTAAATACTTCTTATTTTTTGTTCTATAGTCTATAGTTGTAAACTTCAATATATGCAATATGTGAGAGTAAATCTGTTATTTAATATTCCTCTTCTGACTCTACTTGTGGTGGCTTGTCTCTTTTTGTGGTTGGTGGTTTTTAATTATGAGTTTCTTGGATGATCTGATCTATAAGAAATCTTTTTTTAAAGTTTATTTACTTTTTTGAGTGATTTCTACACCCAACATGGGGCTCAAACTCGCCACCCCAAGATCAACAGTCACATGTGCCACACCAACTGAGCCAGCAGGTGTCCCAGAAATCTTAATCCTAAATTGAGGGTCTTTGCTTCTGACAGGATCTAGGGAATGCCACCAATCTGGGATGACTGTACAGCTCCCAAAATGTACAGCTCCTCAATATGAGATAAAAATATTTGTTCAATGATTTCACCATTGCCCGAGGCTCAGCCTCTAGTTCAATGTTAATAGCAGCTTCCAAACTCATGGAATCTTGCTTTCAAATCTACTCATTGCTCCCAACCTCAGCCCCAGATCACTGATTTGTGTGAATGTGTGTGTGTGTGTGTGTGTGTGTGTGTGCTCTTTTTATTTTGTTTGTTTTCTCAAGAGGGGTGGATAGTTTTCTGTGAAGAAATTCAGCAATCCATTGAAATATAATGTATCATATCAAGGACCTAATTGTTCCATTACAAAGCGGTCCCTCTGAGCAATTTGTCTGTCATTTTGCCAAAAGTTAAATTTTAACCAACTCCTCTCTATCTCCCAGTATTTTTCACGTGTCATTCCTTCTCTTGTTTCCTTTGTCTTTTGAATTTATAATTATTTTATTTTATTTCCTTTATGTTCATTTAACAACTGCTCTAGTGGAGCAGTGATAAAGGAAAAAAAAATCATTCTGCAATTTTGAACCAGAAGGTTTTCTTTTTCATATAATTTTTAGAAGTTGTACCAATACATACACACACACACACACAATTGTATATGGTTCCTATTAACATAACTTTAACTGATGAGTACTTCCTGTCATTAAAATTATTCAAAAACATAATACTAAAAATACTCTAGAGAATCTGAAGTCTTATTTTGGCTCTTTAAGTTTTTTCCCCCACTAAGTAGGATTTACTACAATGAACACTATGAATATCTTTGAACAATAATCTTTGTGCTAATCACTGATGGATTTTTATTACATAATTCTCAATTACTTTTAAAAGTGGTTTAAAAAATCCATATTTCTATCAACAGATTATAGTAATAGCTCTTTCTCTATATTCTCCCTTGCATTTCTATTATTAAAAAAATTCCCAGTCTGGTTACCAGCATAATATATAAGTATAATGTGTGTCTTTACTGTATACTTATTATTTTATATTTAATTGCTTATGTTTCAAAAATTTTCTGAGCTTTGTTCATTTTCGTATAAATCATTCCTTTACATGATTAGAAATTTTCCCAATTTTAGTTTCTTAACCTTGTATATTAATATACTTTAATTAGAAATGTATATATTATTACAAATAATGAATTTTTAAAAGCAAAAAACTTCTTTGTGGAAATATTATTCAACCACCATTAAAATTTTAAATTTCATTTAGCATCTGTTTTATGCAGTAAAAACCTACAAATAAAAGTTATTTTTGCTGCCTTTGGTCTTGTAAAACAAATGAAGGACTAAACATAACAATAAAGTATACATATCTAAATCATTATGAGACACAGAGAAATGAACACCCAACTCAGACCTGGACTCTAAGAAAACCTTTAAGCAAAATAGGACATTTATTTTTTCTGAGTTTATAGAATTTATTGCAGACCAGCTGAGGATTGAAAACTAATCTGAAGATAATACTTATTTTGAGAAGCAAACATAAAACCAGCTGCATACAACTTTCACACCATCAGTTCATATATGTTCACTGAGCCATACAATAAAAAATGGGAATAAACATTCAAGTCAATATAATTATACTTGATTTTTCTTAACCTAATACATGTGTTAAGTATTGTTGCTCAGAGCCTATTATTCCTGTGAGCAATTGTAGAAAACGACTCTGTTTCAGCCACATAAGAGATAAAAGAATAACTCATCCTAGAAATAATAATAATAATAATAATAATAATAATAATAATAAACTTTCCTGAAGCTGATAGCTCAATCATAGAATATAATGTTGAGTACTTAATAGAAGTGATTTCAGATCTAATTCAGCTATTTAAGGGGTTTATGTTTGGACATTTAAGTGTGTATATAAACACACTCATACATGTGTTGTACAATAAATCTCTTCTAATAACTAATTTGTGTTCCTCAGCATCTGCTTTCTCCAGGGGAACAATTTCCAAGAATTGTGCTAAGTAGGTTTTGTTTCCTGTTCCTTTCAGGGGAAGCTCTGATTCTGGTCTCTTTATTGTTTACAATCTTGGTAGTGCCACAGAGCAGCACTGAATAGCTGTGGCTGTGAATGTGCATCCCATGTAATCTCAGGTACGTAGTAAAAATATTATTACCGCAGAACAATACCCAAACTCAGCCCAATCCTTGCCCACTTGCATTCAGTCAGGATAATTTTACAAAATGTACTCTTAATAGAACTTGGTTAGGCACAGGTTTTAAAGAGCACTAAAAGCAGAAGGTACTTTAGAAAAAAGCATTCCTTGCCTTACAGTGACTTCTAATTTTAAAAATCAAAGAACTAGCAAGAACATTCTGAACCAAAGGTTGTATCCTCTTACTCTGAGTCCATGTTGGTCACACACATACATGCAAATATCACCCACACACCAGAGCCAGAAAGGGATTTCTGACAGGAGTATTCATTCCGCTAATAAATGTTTTGAGTATCTTCAAGGTAATGGGAGGTTTGGTGTTTAACTATTTAACAAGGCAGACACAGTCCCAAACCTCATGGCAATTCAGATTTGTGAGCTAGACAGGCAACAAACAAAACAAACAGAAAGAGAGTAATCACAAATCAGGACATATGACATAAAGAAAGTGAACAATTTTCTATGATAGTAAGTATAGGGAGAACTAGTTGAGATATAACTGAGAGAGACAACTATTTAGAGAGATGGCACAATAAAGAGGGGAGGGAGGAGGAGTGATCTAAGTAATAACATGTATAAAGGCCCTGGGGGTGAGTATAGGAACTAAAAGAAGAACAGAAAAGAGTACAGCTGACACATGGCGATCACAGGGAAATGGGAAAAAAAAGAGAGAGAGAAAGAAATAAGATTGGGAAATTAGTTTTTACTCTAATGGAGGTGGGGAGTAAGGTGTGCTTTGTAGGCCTCTATAGGAGTGTATATTCTATTCTAAACATAAGGGAGAGCCATTGAGAAATTTAAAGCAGAGAAATAAAATGATCAGTTTTATTTTAAAAATATCAGTGTGATCACTATGTGGAAATAAACTGATTAAAGTTTGGCAATTATGAAAAATGGGTCAGAAATGATGGGTTACACTAGAATTCAGTAATAGATATGGACAGAAATGGACAGATTTGAAATATATTTTGAAGGCATTAATGAACAGGTATTGTGAATTAAATTAAGTATGAGGATTCTGTGGGAATAATTGAGAATGAGCCCAAGCTCCTAGTTTGAGAAACTATAGAAATGGTATTGTCATTCTTGGAAAAGAATAGACTTGAGAGAAAAATATTTAAAGAAGGGATTAAAGATAAGAAATAAAAAGTTTGATTCTGGATGTCTTATATTTAAGATATTTGTAACACATCTAAATTGAACTGTTTTGTTAATAAGAGGTTATACGGATAGTGAGTCCAAAAGAGAGGGTGGGACTATAGATATGAAACAGTATCTGAAGGCACGATAATGAATGTGATCATTAAGGTAGAATTTTTTAAATTTTTTAAATTTTTTTCTTTATTTTTGAGAGAGAGAGAGACAGAGTGTTGGTGGGGGAAGGGCAGAGGGAGACACACACACAGAATCCAAAGCAGGCTCCAGACTCTGAACTGTCAGCACAGAACCCAACGCAGGGCTTGAACTCGTGAACTGTGAGATCACGACCTGAGCTGAAGTCGGACGCTTAACTGGCTGAGCCACCCAGGCGCCCTAAGGTAGAATTTAAATTAGAGAAGAACGTTCCATCTTTGGATGGAAAATTTTCCCAGCTGTGTCAAAAGCTGTTGACAAGTGTCCATTGCATTTTATATGAGGGAGATCACTGATGATCTTGACAACAGCAGTTTTAGTGGACAAATGGCACAAGCCAGTTATAAGTGGGTTAAGGTTGAGGAGTGAATAGGAGGTCAATAAATGGATTCACTGTGTAGACAACTCTTGAGAAGTTTGTTCTGTGAATGGTGAAACAAGAAAACAGTGGTGGGAATCAAGACAGGGTTTTATTTTAAAAGCAGAAAATACTAAAGCACATTTATAAGCTGCTTGTAAAGTTCTAGTTTATCTAGTGGTATCGGTGTTGCAGGAAAGAGGATGAAGGACTAATGAGCCAAGTTTTTTAAAAAGTGAGGGGATAGAAATCAGAGCATGCATGGAAAAAATGGATCTTTTTCAGTAGAGAGAAATCCTTCATCCAAAAAAAGAGGAAGTAGGATCACATAGGGCAGCATCCAAAAGATAGGCAAATTAAACATGGTGAATTTTAAGAAATTCTGAAAGCAACATTGGCAAAATGTATTGGTCACTGTTAAAAATCAACTTGGACAAGATGAGCAAACAGAAGTTGATTTTATTCTAATACTGTTGCCAGTGATAGAGGAGAAAGCACAGACCAAATGAGGACGCTCATGTTCTCAGAGATAAAAAGGGCAGAGTTTTGGGGCGCCTGGGTGGCGCAGTCGGTTAAGCGTCCGACTTCAGCCAGGTCACGATCTCGCGGTCCGTGAGTTCGAGCCCCGCATCAGGCTCTGGCCTGATGGCTCGGAGCCTGGAGCCTGTTTCCGATTCTGTGTCTCCCTCTCTCTCTGCCCCACCCCCGTTCATGCTCTGTCTCTCTCTGTCCCAAAAATAAATAAAAAAACGTTGAAAAATTAAAAAAAAAAAAAAGGGCAGAGTTTTTGGGATTTGAGGTGAGGGAACCATAAGCCATCTGCACTTCCTAAGTAGCTTTACCCCCAAGAAAAAGTAAACTTTCTCTTCCGTTGGTAGGGTCCTACATAAGAATAGAAGTTGAGGTGTTATCTTCCTTGATTTTATTTCAAAAGGATGGCTCCCAGGTCTTTGAGAAAGACGTTCCTGGCTTCTATAAGTGGCAAGAACTTTTTAAGAAGACTTATATCTCAAAGGGACAGAGGAAGGATTCACAATTACAAGTTTTCTAAAGTAAATGTTCAAGAAAAGGGAAGTTGGAACCTAGAGGCAGGAAAGAAACTGGGTAAAGTTTTGTCAAGGTGAGGGGAATGTTAAGGTTGTCTTGGTCTCCAAGTAGAAATGTCTGGACATCTAAAATTAAACACCATATGTATTGGTAGTCAGATATTTTAACTGTTTTTCTTTCAAGTCATTGTTTTTCTCATTAATAAGGTGATATGGAAGGAAACATATGTAAATTGAATGCATGACCCATGATATAAATTCTTTTTAAGTTTCTTTTTTTTTGAAAGAGAGAGAGAGAGAGAGAGAGAGAGAACACACACAAGCAGGGGAGGGGCAGAGAGAGAGAGAAGGAGACACAGAATCCAAAGCAGGCTCCAAGCTCTGAGCTGTCAGCACAGAGCCCAACATGGAGTCTGAGTCCATGAACGATGCAATCATCACCTGAGCTGAAGCCAGACACTAACCGACTGAGCCACACAGGCACCCCCATGATATAAATTCTAATGGCACCCTCCGAAGATTTTTTTGGCAGATTGTATGTGTGCGTTTGCAAGATTGTATTATAACTATGTGTACATGTCTATCCCTTCTCCTGCAGGGTAATTCCTGGTCCTTTAGCATGTTCTGCTTTGTCTCACCAGTTCTCAGCAGGGTGCTTGGTATGTAGTAGATAATGTTAAAACAACCTTCATTTTGTGAGTCCATTGACACATACACTCACTTGCCATACCAGCCCAAGTCTTTTGCTTTTTTCTGGGGTGGATTCTCATAACCAGGAGGCCATATACTTTCAACTCCCTTTTCAGACTTTATCCCCAGCACTCCATTGGTCTCAAGGTGAGCTCCATTTTCCCTGCCTGAATGTGCCATTCCCATTAATATGTGGCCCCAGAAAAATATTTCCAGACAGGATGGCTGAAGAGGTGATCCTTTCCTACTCACCACCCATGCCCAATATGAATGCAAGTGCTATGACCTGTGGCCAGGACCTGTTGTCATGGAGCTTCATCTCTTGCCAAGACTTCATTTCTTACCTGGAACAGCCACTTTTTGTGTCCTTATTTGTTCATAGCATTGTTAAGCATTTGGGAATGATCTTATCTTTATTCTATAGATGTGGCTATCAAATCAGAGAGAGATTAAGTAACTTCTCCAAGATCATTTTTAGAAAATGATAATGCTGGGATTCAAACCCAAGCAGTTTGATACTAAAGCCTGGTTCTTAACCACTTTCATACCCTGCATCCCCATAACAAATGCGCTAGTTCAAGAAATGTACAATATGTGATTTAACAAGTTTGTAAATATTTACTTTTTAAATGCCAGTGAATCTCCAAGTGTTTTGGAAAACAAAACCAAAAACAAATAAAATGCTGACTATGCAGCTACTACAGATTACTTTTTTATGTAAGTCAAGGATCTTCTCTCATTGTCAACTCTTGTAAATAATCCATTTAATATTCTTTAATTTTAAACATCATTTTACATATATTGATGTACATCATAGGAAACTAATATAATCTTTCTAATTAAAATTCATATGTTTCTTGACCTAGTAAAGCAAGTAGGAAACAATGTGTTACTAATGAATAAAAACTTTATGTAGCTTTCAGAGAGAAGTATAGGATAGGAGCCTTTCACAGGCCAATAAAAAAAAAAATCACCAAATTTACTATTACCAAATATCAGGTTTTGCAGGATTTAAGTCATATTTGTTTAAATATTTCTTTTTTAATTAAAATATGATAACCAAGAGAGAAGGATAGACAGAAAAAGGCACTTTAAACTTCACATTTTCAACTTTAACATAGTGATTACTGCCAGTGGACCCTAGGAAACTAAGGCGTCATCACCCAGTGACTTGGCATCTGTTTGTTTTCCATTTTTCAAAAGAATATGCATTTTGTGTTTAAATATAAATTTATTTACTAATAAAACCAAATTGTGCCATTGTAAAAAAATAAAAATAAAAAATAAATAGTTCTTTTGCTTTCTAGTTTAGAGCCACACTTTGCAAATGTCTGTTAAAAGCCTAGGATCACTACATCAGAGTGAAATACCAACCATTAACGACAGCTAGAGTCACTCTTCAGTCAGGAACAAATGGATCATGGACAAAGAGGTTGGCACAATCTTCATTTTCTTTTCCTTTTATTGACCTCCTCAAAATGAAAAGCCCTCCTGAAAACAGGTGGTCCTGAAAATCTGTAGATAATTAAGCAAAATGAGGCTTGTTGACAGCTTGGCATGAATAGTGAATCTTTAATTACATTTTAATGACAACTCCTATTATTTTACATAACTATGTTAGGTGGTGTAACATGAGATTAATCTGCTAATGCAGATTTTGAATTGTTTTTCTCAACATTTAGAAAACTGTGAGTAATAAAAACACGTTTAGTGATTCAATGGTTTGTAGAGATCCCTTTTTTATATGTAGCATATCTTCTCATTTTTGTTATCATATATATATATATATATATATATATATATATATATATGTATAGCCTTGCATAATTATTAAAAATATCATTACCTTATATCAAGGATACCTAAATTGGAAGAGTGTGTTCTGGCTAAGATGGTACCTAAAATCACTTCTAGTGGAATCCTCTGTAACATTAGGTAGTCACATTATTTTTTAGCAAAACACAAATTACAAAGACCTTTAAAAGTCTCTTTAAAGACTAAATTTATTTGACATTATTGGTTAAAGAGTTTTAGTTCTGCAATAACTTCAACAAGAGTTATAATTAGCGTTTGCATTTTTTATGCTTAATGCGTTAAACTGCTAATAAACTTATTTATTTTGAATTCCATGTAAATTATTCTAAGCAGCTTATATAGATGAAGTTGAATCCAAGCTTTTCCCAAAGTGATTTCAACCATCTGTGAAAATATTGTACCATATCATGGCCCTCATTTATCCTAATTAGGTCTTATGTAATAAATCATCTTTTTGTCCAGTCAAAGTGCTCTGATTTTTTTCAAACACGTCATACATTCCAAGGCATTGAAATAAATATAATTTAATAGGTTATATTTTTAATAGGATAGCTTTAAACATTAAGAAATAATAGAAATCTGTGTTCCCTTTTTTGGGTAAATTGTGAGGATCTACTACTTAGAATTTTAGTTCAAGGGAAGGGCAGATTTGGAAAATACAAATCCATTTGGTACTTAGCAAAACGGGCTGCACTTCATTTTTTTTTCTGGTTCTGACAATGTATAAATTGATGCAAATCAGCTAATTGCTATTCCAAGAGAGAAGATGGGCACATCAAAGTGCACGGGTTTAAAATGGAGCTCAGGACTTGTCCTCTAAACATGGTACCTCATTAAAACTCCATCTTGGTTTAATCATACCACCATCAACCCTTTGTTCATACCTGAAACTTGACTAATCCATCTCCCTTGCCCTAAATCCTGTCCACTACCAAGCCTTGTTGATTCTATCTCCTAAATACATCTTAATTATATTCATTCTTATCTATTTCCACTATCCGCTATTATGCCCAAACATTGCATTTCTCTTCCCTTATTTACACTTACCTGTCTCCAGGCCATTCTCTATCCTATAGGCAACATCACTCTACAAACTATTAAGTTTATGAGGGGACTGGATGGCTTAGTTGGTTGAGCATCTGACTTGATTTGGGGTCAGGTCATGATCTCAACTCAGGTCATGATCTCACCATTTGAGGGATAGAGACCCACAACTAGATCTGAGCTGACAGCATGCTGACAGCATGGAACCTACTTGATATTCTCTCCCACTGTCTCTCCCCACCCATCTCTTTCTTAAAATAAATACACTTAAAAAAGAAAACAATTAAGTTTATGATACAATTCCTTTGGAATAAGGTCTAGATTAAAAAAATAGATAAAACTAAGCATATATTACCCCCATAACCAAGAAATTCCAATCCTAGATATTTACTTAAGAGTAATGAAAAATGTATATTTTACTAAAATCCTTGTATAAGACTGTCCATGGTAACTTTATTTATAATAGCCAAATTGGAAATGGCTCAGGTAGCCTACAAGAGTGTTATATATTGATACAACAAAATACTACTCAAAAGTTAAAAAAAACAAAACAAGACTGATCAGCTCAGTATGTCTGAATCTCAAAAATGTCATGCTAATTGAAGGAAGCCTTACATGGAGCATATTCTTGGATTCTATTTATCTGAAATTCTAGAATAGGCAGGACTAATCCATGGTAAAAAAATAAAAATCAGAATACTAGCTGCCAGTGAGAAGGGGAGAGTGGGAACAGGAATTGACTGCAAAGGAGCATATAGCAATTTTCTGGGTGATAGAAATGTACTATATCTTTTTTTATTGACATTTCACATGACATTATACTAGATTTATGTGTACAGTGTAATGATTTGATATTTGTATATACTGAAAAATGATCACCTTAATAAGTCTAGTTAATATCAACTATATAGTTACAATTTTTTGAACTTCTCAGATCATTTCATAGGGGTTGCAGTTTAGGTTTATGCATTTGTCAATGCTCGTAGAAAGGATATCACTTGTGCTTTTCACAGTTCTTTTTTCTTACCTTAAGAAATAGAAATAATCTTAAATAAATCTTGAACCCTAATTAAATGATATGCATGCTACAGATCTCTTTGTACTTGATGATGGCTGATTTGTGACCCGGTATGGGATCTATTTTGGAGAATGTTCCATAGTCACTCTAGAAGATGTATATCCTGTTGCTTTAGGGTGAAATGTTCTGAATATATCTGTTAAGTCCATCTGGTCCAGTGTGTCATTCAAAGCCATTGTTTCCTTGTTGATTATCTGCTTAGCTGATCTATCAATTTCTGTAAGTGGTGTGTCAAAGTTCCCTGCTATTATGGTATTATTATCACTGAGTTTAAAGAAACTCATAAAGATGTTTGTGATTAATTGATTTATATATTTGGGTTTCTCCATGTTGGGGCATAAATATTTACAATTGTTAGATCTTATTGGAGATAGAAGTCCCCTTAATTATGATATAATGCCCTTCTTCATCTCTTGTTACAGTCTTTGGTTTAAAATCTAGTTTGTCAGATATAAGTATGACTACTCTGGCTTTCTTTTGATGTCCATTAGCATGATATATGGTTCTCCATTCCCGTAGTTTCAATCTGCAGGTGTCTGATTTTTGGGGGTTTTTTGTTGTTGTTTTGTATTGTTTTTTGTTGTTTTTAATTTGTTTTTTGTTTTTTGTTTTGCCTTCCCAGTTTCTTTTTTTTTTTTTTTTAATTTACATCCAAGTTAGCAAATAGTGAAATAATGCTTTCAGGAGTATAATCCAGTGATTTTTCCCCTACATATAACACCCAGTGCTCATCCCAACAAGTGTCCTCTTTAATACCCCTTGCGCATTTAGCCCATCCCTCCACCCACAATCCCTCCAGCAACCCTCAGTTTATTCTCTGTATTTAACAGTCTCTTGTGTTTTGCCCCCCCTTCCTGCTTTTATATTATTTTTGCTTCCCTTTGCTTATGTTTATCTCTTTTGTATCTTAAATTTAACATATGAGTGAAGTTGTATGATATTTGTCTTTCTTTGAATAATTTCACTTACCATAATACACTCTAGTTCCATCTACATTGTTGCAAAAAGATTTCATTCTTTTTGATCACCGAGTAATCCTCCATTCTATATATATATATACACCACATCTTCTCTCTCCATTCATCTGTTGATGAAGATTTGTGCTCTTTCCATACTTTGGCTATTGTTGATACCATTGCTGTAAACATTGGGGTGTCTGTGCCCCTTCAAAACAGCACACCTGTATCCTTTGGATAAACACCTAGTAGCAATCTGCAGGTGTCTTTAGGTTTAAAATAAGTCTGTTGTAGGCAGCATACAGATTGGGTCTTGTTTTTTTTCTTGCGTTTACCCATTCTGACCCCTATGTCTTTTGACTGGAGCCTTTAGTCCATTTACATTTAGAATAATTATTGAAATATATGAATTTAGTGCCATTGTGTTACCTGTAGAGTTATTTTTTCTGGTGGTCTTCTCTGGTCTTTTCTAGTCTTTGTTGCTTTTGGTCTGTTTTGTTTTGTTTTGTCCACTAAGAGTCCCCCTTAGGCATGCCTGGGTGGCTCAGTCAGTTGAACATTCGACTTTGGCTCAGGTCATGATCTCACTGGTCATGAGTTTGAGCCCTGCATCAGGCTCTGTTCTGACAGCACAGAGCCTGCTTCAGATCCTCTGTCTCTATCTCTCTATGCCCAGATTGCTTGCTCTCTTTCTCTCTCTCTCCCTCTCAAAAATAAATAAACATTAGGGGCGCCTGGGTGGCTCACTCGGTTAAGTGTCTGATTTCAACTCAGGTCATGATCTCACAGTCTGTGAGTTCGAGCCCCGCGTCGGGCTCTGTGCTGACAGCTCAGAGCTTGGAGCCTGTTTCAGATTCTGTGTCTCCCTCTCTCTCTGACCCTCCCCTGTTCATGCTCTGTCTCTCTCTGTCTCAAAAATAAATGTTAAAAAATTAAATAAATAAGTGAATAAATAAATAAACATTAAAAAAAGAGTCCCCCTTAAAATTTCTTACACTGCTGGTTTAGTGGTCATGAACTCTAGTTTTTGTTTGTCTAAGAAACTCTTTATCTCACCTTCTATTCTAATTGCTGGATAAAGAATTCTTGGCTGCATATTTTTCTGATTCAGAACATTGAATATATCCTGCCACTCCTTTCTGGCCTGCCAAGGTTCTGTGAACACATCTTCTGCAAACCTGATCTGTCTTCCCTTATAGGTTAAGGACACTTTTTCAATTGCCGCTTTCATGATTCTTTTCTTGCTTGTATATTTTGTGAATTTAACTATGATATGCCTTGGTGATAGTCGGGTTTTGTTGAATCTAATGGGAGTTCTCTGTGCTTCTTGGATTTTGATGTCTGTGTCCTTCCCCAGATTAGGAAAGGTTTCAGCTATAATTTTCTCACACAAACCTTCTGCCGCTTTTCCTCTCTCTTCATCTTCTGGGATTCCTGTGATATGAATGTTATTCCTCTTTAATAAGTCACTGAGTTCTCTAAGTCTTGTATCATGATCTTTTACCTTTATTTTTCTCTTTTTTCTGCTTCATTATTTTCCATAATTTTATCTTCTATATCACTGATTCATTGCTCTGTTTTGTCCATCCTTGCTGTCATGGCATCCATTTGAGATTGCATCTTGGCTGTAGTATTCTTAATTTCAGCCTGACTAGATTTTACTTCTTTTATCTCTGCAGAAAGGGATTGTCTGGTGTCTTCTATGCTTGTTTTCAACCCCAGCTACTATTCTTCTTACTATGGTTTTAAATTCTAGTTCAGACATCTTACTTTTATCTGTGGTGATTAATCCCTGGTCATTATTTCTTCCTGTTCTTTCTTTTGGGGTGAATTCTTCCATCTTGTCATTTTGGAGGAAGAAAAAAATTAATAAAATAAAATTAAAAAAATTAAAAACAAAACAAAGCCAAAAAATCAAATAAAGGAAGCTAGATCCTAGGTGGAATTCTGTCTGCTTGTTGGGAGAACCTTGATAGAAAAGGGAAAAAAGAGAAAGGAAAAATAAAAGTTTGAAAAATTGGGGGCATCTGGGTGGCTCAGACACTTAAGTGTCCAACTGGCTCAGGTCATGATTTTGCAGTTCATGACTTCGAGCCCCATGTCGGGCTCAGTGCTGACAGCTCAGAGCCTGGAGCCTGCTTCAGATTCTGTGTCTCCCTCTCTCTCTGCCCCTTCCATGCTCATTCTCTCCTTCTCTCTCTCTCTCTCTCTCTCTCTCTCTCTCAAAAATAAAAACATTTAAAAAAGTTTTTAAATAACAGAATAGAGTGAAATAAAATGAAGAAAATAAAATAAATCAACAAAACTAAAATAAATTTGCTCTTTCTATATCCAAGAAAGAGAAAGAAAAAAAAGAAAGAACAAAAAAATAACATAAGCAAAACAGAAGCAAAGAAAATGAACAAATGAACGAGCAAACAGAATGAAAGCTGAATGAAGTTACATCCAGTTTCCCCTAGAACTGAAACTTGGCAGCACACTATAGTGGGTAGACTAAACACTGGTCTTCTGAGGAATGTGCATGAAGGAGGCAGGTGGGTGGGGCTTGGTGTGATGGCTCCATTCTCCACTTGGCACTGCTTAGCTCCCTGGGGTCTATCTGTGTGTGTGCAGGCACGTGCATACTGATGTGCATAGGGTGAAATGTATTTATGTTTCAAAAAACTTTGAAATGCATTAAAAATAAAACTAAATTGTGTATTTTGATTGTGGTGGCAACAAGACACCATGCTTTGTCAAAGTTCATAGAAAGGTATACTAGGGGCGCCTGGGTGGCGCAGTCGGTTAAGCGTCTGACTTCAGCCAGGTCACGATCTCGTGGTCCGTGAGTTCGAGCCCCGCGTCAGGCTCTGGGCTGATGGCTCGGAGCCTGGAGCCTGTTTCCGATTCTGTGTCTCCCTCTCTCTCTGCCCCTTCCCCGTTCATGCTCTGTCTCTCTCTGTCCCAAAAATAAATAAAAAACATTGAAAAAAAATAAAAAATAAAATAATAAAAAAAGGTATACTAAAAAGAGTAAAAATTTCTATTTGTAAATTATACCTCAGCTTTTAAAATGCCTCAAAAGATAAGGTGGATCAGTAGATGGCTAAATGAATGGATAGATGAGAGGGTTAGGGTAAATATAGTGAAATATTTACAGTTAAAGAATCAAGGTACTGGATATTTGGGAGTTTACTGCACAATGATTTTAACTTTTCTGGATATTTGAAATTTTCCCATAACAATATGTGGGGGGAAATGTATAAATCTGGCAGGATTGCATTGTCTCCATGCTTAAAACCCTATAATAGGGTTTTAGGATTTGCTCTAGAATTATTAATAAACATGGAATAAAGATTCCACATGCCTAGATTTCTCCCTGAGCTCTAAGTCTTACAGGTCATTTATTCTTCATATACCATTTTCTAATCATCCTTCTTTGTCAGTTTTTACAAAAGAGCACACTCTTCTTCTCAAGGACCTTGTAATTAGGAATGGTGTAAATCATTGTGAGATACTCTGACTCCTCCAGTAGTTTTTAAAACCCATTTGACCATTATCCATTAATATGTCTCTAGTGCATACCTCCATGCCCAGGACTTGGCCTAATGTAAGTACTAAATAATTACATTTCAAAATACATATGAAAAATAACTGAAGAGATAGTCCCCTGAGTTATTTCAAAGTGAATCATGAATTATTTGTGTGGTCTAACCATTGATTTTTAAATATCTCTTCATTTCTTAAAAGCGTAGTGATTTCATACAGTGATAATGAAGCCATGTTAAATAAGACACTAAGAAAAATTATTCTTGAAAATTAAGGACACTTTTCAATTGCCACTTTCATGATTCTTTTCTTGAAAGTTATCAATTGGAAAAGTTTCCCAGGTGTTTTATTTTATTATGCAAAATAAATATTTCTGACAAGCAGTTTATCTGATTATAAATCTTTGTCTTAGTATATTTTTGAAGACTTATGTAAATAGATGTTGACTCAAATATTAATTTTCATTCCACATAAATTTAGTTGCTTATAAGTTGGTAAAAGAAAGCAATGAATTGGCATTTTGACATGAAATAATATATAAGTTGTCCTTCCAGAGAACAGGTGGCAAGTGGGAGGGGGTCCAATAGGACCCTGCCTATTGGAATAGCTATAAAGCTTTTCTGATTATAGTATTAGAGCAAATCTGTGGGATAATGGTTAATTTAAATTGCTCTATACACAAATCTCAGTGTTAATAGTACTGATTAATACTCTAGTGATATTTACCATTAACTCAGCTAAGAGAAATACCAAGAACAGTCTCATTTCCCAATTTTCAGATGTGTACATCAGGAAACTCAGTAAGCAGATATTTCTCTTTAAAAGCATAATAATGAGGGACACCAGGCTGGCTCAGTCAGTGGAGCATGTGACTGATCTTTGGGTTGTCGGTTTGGGCCCCATGTTGGGTATAGAGATAACTTAAAAATAAATGCTTAAAAATATATAAAATAAAAAAGTAATGACCAGGAAACAAAATAAAAAGTATTTAAAGAACTATGAAATAATCTTTCAATTGAAATGCAATAAGATAAAGTCAGTTTTTAGATTATTCTGTAGTTATGTGTGAGGAGATTTCACAAATTCCTGTAAAATCTGATGGGTTAATATTTTTGTGACAGGTACTAAAAATATTCTAAATTTTATATAATCTCGGATGTTGGATTAGAGGGAGAAGTAAAGCAGAAAAGACCTTTTTATCTCAGGAAGTTCCTAGGAAAGAACTCACCGCTGGAAGTATTAAAAATTATGTATACTTTAATTCACATTACAATTGTCTATAATAACTACATATTTTTCCACTGGGTGGAAATGACCTGCAGAGAAAACATCTAAAGTTAACAATGACTGAACTAAGCAGTTTGAGTCCCAACAGAGATATCCGTTGGAATTGCATGAATGAGCCAAGTTTAACCTAATGATTCTAGATGAGGAACAGTGGGAATTATATTTGCAAGATTTAAGAATAGAGTATAAAATATTCACTCAGTGTAACTTCCTTTTATTCCTTTATTTTGCCAGAGTTCTGAAAAAAAGCAATAAACGAAGACACCAATTCTCAAGTGAATAATCCCTTCAATAAAGCCTGTTAAACATGGAGCTGACAGCAAATGGCAAAAACTAAATTTACTTTCTTCTCCAAACAACAAAAATACCCTCATTAGAAACAAGACTGATGGTCTGATACAAATCTTTATATTGAATATGTTGCATTTTGAAGAGAAGCAAAGAGAGAGATGGGGGTTTGCCTGGGATGCGTTTTGTAATGGTTTACCAAAAATCTCTTGGGGTTACATTTAAAGCGTGAATTCATTACCCAGTGATTCTGGGTTATACTGAAACTTCTTTACCCAGAAAATCAATTGTGTAGTTCTTTAGATGTGATCAAACTCAGGGATGTTAATTTACTATAAACTGAGAGACTGGAATGTAATAGAGAATACTAATTTGTTCATTTACAATAAGAATTATGAATTTATTCTGACAAAAATGCATACATTGCTATGATCAAGATAGGCTTTCTTTAGAATAACATAAAAACTAAACCAGAAATTTACTTATTATCCAAGGAATCAACACTAGGAATTTGGATGATTCTTAAAGCTTCTCTCAACTTAACACCTTTCTCCCCCAAAAGACAGAACCTTGCTAGACAATATTACTCTTGATGTTTGACAACATATTCTTCTATCTAATGCTGTGTACATTGACAATTATTTCTGTTCATTATTTTGCAGGTCCCTGTGATGAAAAAGGAACATTTCTTCAAATATGGTTATAAAGCTTATATGACCATAGTCCAGTCTACACTAGTTGTTACTAAATGTGACTTTACATATTTTTAATTTCATCCACTAAGTGTTGAATTCTTTTTTTTTTTCACTCACAAAGGCTACCTGATTTTATTTCCAACTCTTTCAAAAAGAAGGGCTCAGGAAGGCTTCTTACAGTACCTGCACCTGTCACAGACAATCTTTAGCCATATGAAAATCTTTTAGTTCCTATAATCGGATTTACTTTGGAAGACACCTTGTCTCAGCTGCTGTCAACATTGCCATCTGACTGATCTTTCTCCATGTAAGCTGCAAGTGTGCCAATGAGAGGACTTTTAGACCAAAGCAGTAGCCTGAATTGCTGAAAAGATATCAGGCTTAACAAGAAAGCAAGATGGGGCTTAGTTCTCTGTGAGGAAATTCTGCAAGATATTAATAGTTGACCCTTACTAAGAAGATTCCAGAGTCAGAATCTTGGGAAGCCTGATTAAAACAAAGCTACATAATTCTGTGTGCAAACATGTGTCTGAAATTTCTTAAGAGAAGACAAAGTATTATCACATACTATGTCAGCAATTTGACCATGGAATTCTTTTCTTGTACAATACCCACTAATGGCCAATGGAACGAAAATTTGGGACACACAGCCAAAATTAAATACTCACATTCATATATAAATACAAAAATCAATTACAGTAATATATAAAATGCTTTGGATCTTCCTTATTACTGTTCTCTAATTCAGAAAATTATAGAGTTGATTGGAAGTGCATATCTTAGTAGGGAAATAATAACAATAATCATAATTATAATAAGTGATAGTAATAGCAGAGAGAAGCCATAATCTCTATGGCAGTGTTTCTTCAAGTGTGACCTCTAGAGCACCAATATCACAATGATATGGCCTGCTTTACAAGGTGCAAATTCCTAAGTCCCTGTGAAGACTTACTATATCAGAATCTTCTGAAGATGGACCACAGAAATCTGGATTTTAAATAGACACAGCATGAAATCTTGATGTACGCTTGAGCTTGAGAATTATTGAATTGGGATCTCTATTTAAGTTAGAAAAAGACATAACATCTAGGCTCAAAACATTTTAGGCGATTTGATAGACCCCTGGCATCCACCATGCCATGGGAATCAGACAATGTCTTAGTCAAAAAGAGAGGGAGGGGCGCCTGTGTGGCTCAGTCAGTTGGGCGACCAACTTCGGCTCAGGTGATGATCTCGTGGTCCGTGAGTTCGAGCCCCGCGTCGGGCTCTGTGCTGACAGCTCAGAGCCTGGAGCCTGTTTCAGATTCTGTGTCTCCCTCTCTCTGACCCTACCCCGTTCATGCTCTGTCTCTCTCTGTCTCAAAAATAAATAAACGTTAAAAAAAATTAAAAAAAAAGAGGGGGGAAAAAACAACTTTTGTTAAGATTTTGTAAGCTCCAACTTATATCTTATATTGTGTCTTATATTTATTTCTCCAATATCCCTCCAATTTTTTCATTCACATTGTATCTGAAGAGACTAGGAAAGCCTCTTCATCATATAATGGCACACATGAAAATCTTAAACTAAGTAGACTATTTATACCAAATAGAGAAAAAGTATACAGTCATATTTCTTTCTTATTTTACCATTTTATTTGCTATTTCTGTAATTCATGGGAGAACTATAGGGACCCCAAAATTATATCAGAACTGAACAGACTTTCAAATTTGATTACTTGAAAATAAAAAAGGAATTAAATGAAATTTCTGGCCATTCAGGGACAACGTAAAAGAAAATGAAACATTTTTGGCAATTTAAACATGTATTTCAGCATTTCCTTTAATCAAGCTGAAGTATTACACCTTCTATTATTAATATTAAAGTTCTGTAACCTCAGATCTCTAGAATCTTAACTTTATGTACATGTCTCAAAGATAAATATGTCCCTTTCCATTTCTCTCGCTCCTTCAAATATTTACAAACATTGCAAACATTACAAATATTTCAACTTATGAGATCTTCCTGTTTTGCATTCAGAAAATTCGTGATTTTTCCACTGGTGACTAATATGAAACTATAGGTAGATCTGGCCAAATCTATTTTCCTTCCCTTTTCAAACCCTTATGCAGTAATGGTTAGTTTAACATCTTTGAAATAAGCTGTCTGAAATGCATATTATTCTATAGTTCCCTGCACTAGACAAAAAAAAAGCATATTTGAGAAAGATAAGAAATACTTTTTAAATTTATAATTCTTTATTAAGTTTTGGTTCTAAGAAAAGTAATTTAATGTCCAAGAGAACTAGTGTTTAAATGGGATCACTGGTGAGTTTAGATGGGTCTCTGGTTGAAATGCAAATAAGCCAATTATAAGGGTATTTAAAATTTTTTATTTTAACGTTTATTTATTTTTGAGACAGAGAGAGTCAGAGCACGAGCAGGGGAGGGGCAGAGAGAGAGGGAGATACAGAATCTGAAACAGGCTCCAGGCTCTGAGCTGCCAGCACAAAGCCCGACGCGGGACTCGAACTCATGAGCTGCGAGATCATGACCTGAGCCAAAGTCGGACACTCAACCGACTAAGCCACCCAGGTGCCCCTATAAGGGTATTTAAATATAAACATGAAATATGGGATGCATTGATCATATGAATATGTTACCTCTATAATCACAATGGTCATTGCTAACATAAGCTGAAAAATTACTATAGGCCAGCATTATGTTAAGCACTAAATATGCATTAATTTATTTAATCTTCATAATAATTTAAGTATATTGATATTATTCCCATTTTATAATTTGGAGAATTATAAAAATGCGTTCAGAAATGTTACATAACTTGCCCAGATGATTTAGCAGTTCTGCCCATTGTAAATAAGAACAAATCTACTCTGTCTTATTAAGAAATCAACATAGCAACCCATAAAAATATTTAATGTGGTTAATTGTCCAGTACTTTAGCTCACAGCTACAGATACTGTTTTCCAGAGTACATCTGCATGTCTAGCTATCTACATGAACTACTGACATTTTTCTGTAACTAAGACTTATCATCTTTAGGTAGACAATTATACCATCACCGTTTCTGAAATATGGCACATGACATGTCTGTTTATATCTCTTCAGCACCCATCCCCACTTTTTTTTGGTATTGTTCCCCTTTTTAATCTTTATTTGGGAGAATGGCATATCAATTAAACTGAAAACCAAGGGAATGCCCAAATGGTCCAAAAAAGATATCTCACACTCTCTGTCCTAAAAATGTAGATCTTCAGTGGGTGGTACAAGAGCAGAAAGTGATAAAATGAATCATAAGACTGATCTTCCTGAGGAAGCCTGTACTTGAATCAGAGCTGTTCTTCCTGTCATTCCTTTGGCTTTTCCATCGTTTGAGTTAGTTTCTGCTTCAATCAAAGAACACCAACTGAAACATCAATGAAGGAATAGCTCAGGAGAGTTACAAATGCTGTTAATTGCTCACCACAATCAATCAGTAAGTCTTTATTAAATAGAGTTATCTATTCCATGGATTTTTAAAAAAGCATAAAATGTGCACTGGGTTTATATATAAGTGATGAATCTGAGTGTTATATGTAAGTAATGAACCACTGAATTCTACTCCTGAAACCAACACTCTATGTTAACTAACTAGAATTTAAACAAAAACTTGAAGCAAACAAAAAATATCTCTGCCCTGAAAAAGACTGCAATCTAATTGGAAAGACATGGCATATTCATATACAAAACAATGCAACTCATTTAATACCATGTAATTTAAGACAGTTTATGCTAAGTACGAAATAATTTGGATAACATAGCAGTGTTTTCTGTTGTTCAGAAGACACAGAAGTCACTTACTGCAGGGTTCAATGGGCAGGTTTTGTTTCATAGATGGGCTTCAACTGACAAAATTAAATTTTAAAAGGAAAGTGGCATGGACAAAGTTCTAGCAGCTTAAATGCACGAAGTTTGTCCTGGGTATATTTAGAAAACCAGTTTACAGAAAAGGTGAGAAAGATAGTACATCTGAAGATTTCCAAAGTGAAATGCACACATCCTGAGGGATAATCATGATAACCTATAAGACAAATGCCAGAACTTCTTCTTTAATTACTTTTATCTTCTTATTTTCATTTTTACATTTGCATGTTTTAACACATATGAAATATTATTATAGTACGATGTGTATATACTAGATTGATAAGTATGCATATATTGGGAATGTTTCAATATGTTTTGCTTTAGGAACAGATGGTCAAAAGTTTCTTTTGACATTAATACAGTATCCACAAAATTACAAAAAGAATAATCCAAATAGTTTATTATAATATCCTACAAAAAATTAAAAATTCAAAAATCTCTAGTTGTCTACCATTGTTTTTCAAAGTGCCACACATTTAGGACCCAATTTAATTTCCATTCTTATATTTTACTCATTTTAATACACCCTATTCTCTACCCTACCTGAGCATGTTATGCAATTTCTTATCTCCACACTTAAATCCAACAACTACTATTTATGGTCTCTCTTTCTTCCTTTCCTTCCTTTCTCCTTTCATTCTTTCCTTTCTATTTTCTTTCATCATTTGTTCTAAATAGATTTTTAATACTAAAATGGACCAGGCCCTGTTCTGGTTATTGAGACCACAATATGAAATAGTAATGCTTATTTTAATAATCTAATATTCTAGTAAACGAGCTCATAGTCAATGTTTTCCTGTTCCATAACCTCCCATCAAAATCTTCCCATTCCTCTGCATCTCTTCCCTTCATGCATTATGGAATTCCATTTCATGAATCTTCTCAGGACTTGATGAGGTAGCTGCCACTAGTAATCGCTTTCTACATGTAAGGCCATTGGGACAAGAAGCAGGTAGAGCTGGCATATAAACCCAAGCCATCTGTCTTCAGACTCACTTTCCTGCATGACACTGTGCTAATGCTTAGTGACGCAGGATTAGAAAGGATAGGTGTATTAGTTTGCTAGGGCTGCCATAACAAAATACCACAGACTGCGGGTGCTTAAACAACAGAGATTTCTTTCCTCACAGTTCTGGAGGCCGGAAGTACAGGATACAGGTGTTGGTAGGATTGGTTTCTCCTGAGGCCTCTCTCCTTGGCTTGCAGTTGGCCGCCTTCCCACTGTCTCCTCACTTGACCTTTTCTCTGTACACACACATCCCACGTGTCTCTACCTCTTCTTAGGACATCAGTTCTATTCGTTTAGGGGCCCACCCTCATGTCTTTGTTAACCTAAAGGCCTTGTTTCCAAAAACAGCCATATCCTGAGGTACTAGGGGGTAGGACTTCAATGTATAAATTTGGGGAGACACAATTCAGTCCACAACAATGGATAATTCACAACTGGTTCAGATGCTGATCAGAGCAGGGTCCTGGACCCAAACTCAAAATTGAAGATTCTGAATCTATACCATACAACCCTAATTTTCCACTTGCTTTAGCTGTTTTGTGCTTTTTCAACCACAGAATACATTCCAAGGAGGGAGGACACAATACATTGCTCCTATTAAAATGTTTCACTTTGAGAACGGAATGCAGTTATTCTCTCCTTTCTTTTGAATACCTTTGTTCTCTCCTTTATTCAGATTTCTTGGACTCTGTCTTAGCTAAGGCTGCCTGAACAAAACACCATATACTGGGTGGCTTAAACAACAGAAACTTATTTTCTCACAGTTTTGGAGGCTAGAAGTCCAAAATCAGGGAGCCAACATAGTTGGTTTCTTCTTGGCTTGTATGACAACCATTTTGCTGTGTGCTCACATGACTTCCTTGTGTGTAGACAAAAAACAAGGTCTATGGTCTGTCCTCTTATTAGGGCACTAATTCCATCATGGGGACCCCACCATCATAACCACATCTCACCATAATTACCTTCCAAAGGCCCCCTATTTCCCAATATCATCACCATAGGGGTTAGGGCTCCAATCTGTGAATTTGGGAGATATGCAAACATTCAGCTCATAACAGAACCGCACCTATGCCAGAAATCACATTTGCAGATTTGGGGAATAAACACAGAGAATGTCACTGTATAATCAAATAATCAAAAAAGTAAAACAAATGAAGCTCCTGATCCAGAAAATTGTTTTGATTTTACATATGCTAATGAATCTGAAAGAGCCAGTTCCATTTCTAAAATAGTACATGTGTTGGAAGGAGATGATATAAATCTGAAGATTTTCTCACTTAATTCTGGACAGGGACTCCTATAAACTATTATGGATAATACCATTCTCCTTATTATATTTTAGGCTTGTAATATCAAAGTGCAATACTTAATGGCACTAATATCTTTCTCACCTCATGATCCGTAGCTGTGCTGTGAAAGGTAATAGTGGATGATAATGTATTAAGTGGACCTGCTCTCTTGTTAAAGAAGGAAGAACAAAGAAACCTACATACTAGATTTTGGATATTACCTATACTTTTAAAAATTAATATAGTTCTAAGGGTAAACCTCATTCCCAACATTTTGCTGGGAAAGAAACCAAGTAGGTTTGAATTTTTAAGCATCCTTTGCTCAGAAAAGTTACAGAACACTCATCTTTTCTTTTTAATTATAAACATGATATGTTTTACTGAGCCATTATGAGTATGAAGATGGGGGATATAATGCTAAAATAACCGAAGCCTTCAAATGTTTGAAAGGATCAATTTTTAACTGTCCTTTGAAGCTGATCCAGTGAAGAATTTAGTCAAGCTATTTGATCATGAAGGCCAGTGATTTGAACCACAAATTACCGAATATGAAAAAGATGGCTTATGTAAAATGTCACAAATTCTAATGTTAATTAAGACTTTGAAATTTATTTAAAAAAATTTTTTTTTCAACATTTATTTATTTTTGGGACAGAGAGAGACAGAGCATGAACGGGGGAGGGGCAGAGAGAGAGGGAGACACAGAATCGGAAACAGGCTCCAGGCTCTGAGCCATCAGCCCAGAGCCTGACGCGGGGCTCGAACTCACGGAGTGCGAGATCGTGACCTGGCTGAAGTCGGACGCCCAACCGACTGCGCCACCCAGGCGCCCCAAGACTTTGAAATTTAAATAACAACTTAAAGGAAGAGTTTATTTTTACTTTTTTTAAAGATTTTATTTTTAAGTAATCTCTACACCCAACATGGGACTCAAATTCACAACCTTGAAATCCAGAGTGGTGTGCTCTATCAACTGAGTCAGCCAAGTGTCCTGTTTATCTTTTTTTTAAGTTCGTTTATTTATTTTGAGAGAGAGCACAGGAGGGGCAGAGAGAGAGGGAAAGAGAGAATCCCAGGCACAGAGCCACATGTGGGCCTCAAACTCACAAATTGTGAGATCATGAATTGAGCCAAAACCAAGAGTCAGAAGCTTAACCAACTGAGCCATCCAGGCACCCCATTTTGTTGTGTTTTTTTTTTTTCAAGTTAAAGGAAGAGTTTAGATGAGAGTAACTGGGTTCTGAAATACCAAAAGTATATTACCCCAAAGAGTGAAGTATATTACCCCAAATAGCACAATTCTTAGTGCTTCCCTCAACAACTCTTTAATATCTCATCACTGTATTTTTAAATAATTTTTTAACATTGCTTTATATTTGAGAGACAGAGTATGACCAGGGGAGGAGCAGAGATAGAGGGAGACACAGAATATGAAGCAGGCTCCAGGCTCCAAGCTGTCAGCAGAGTCCCATGCGGGGATCAAACTCATGAACTGGGAGATCATGACCTGAGCCAAAGTAGGATTCAACTGACTGAGACATCCAGGCGCCCCTCAATAATGTTTTTTAAAAGGTGATAATTGTTAATATTTTCTCTTCTTCTTTGGACAAAGTCAGTTTGCCCTACGTATGGAAAAATTCCTACTGAATGATCCTAGCAGAAAATAGATCTATCTATAATTATAATTTTTTTCTTTCTGTGATTGAGAGCATTTTTCAGGTGAAATTAGGAATTTTAAAACCTAAGAGAAAGAATCATCAAAAGGTATTAATTGAAACCTGTTACATCTAAGTTTCTACACAGTGGAGATTAACAATTATTTAAAAGTACTTCCATCTGAGAACTCTATGGTATGTGAAGAGAATTGATGTTCGCAACTAAGTTCCTAATGAAAAAGTATTTTCTTTAGTAAATATACTGTCAACACTTACATGAGTCTAAGAAGATTAAAATTAAAAACTGTATTTTCCAGCTTTAATATTTTGTTGTAAAGTGTGAAATAGAGAATAGGTATATACAATGAGTGTCACAAACTTTTAGCTATTACTTATAACTGCTGGGTTAGTTGTATTTTATTGCCAAAGACTTTACAGTTATTTCAAATGAAAACCATTTAGCATGGGTAGCCAGCCTCTGAGATTACCCACAGTAATGCCTTCCTTCTAGAATTCACATTCCTGTGTTGTCCCCTCGCACACTGCATCTGGATTGGTCTCTGTAACAACTGGAATACATTGGAGGTGATGATAGGCCATTTCACAGGCTTCTTCCTTGCTCTCTGTCACTTGTTTTGATGAAAGCCATGTCAGAACGACATTCAGGCAGCCAGTAGAGAGGCCCACAAAGACCAGGAGCTGAGGAATTTTATTTTATTTCACTTTACTTTATTATTTTATTGTCTCAAATATTGGTATTAAAAACCTATCCTTGATAATAGTCTGAAAAAATTCAATCATTTACTCATAATTATCCTTATGGAATATTTATCACCTCTATATATATTTGAGAACTGCTTTTAACATGTTAAATCCAATTTGAAATTTAAGTGCATATCATAATCCAAATTGTATTTCCTAGTTAAATCTAACCATCTATGACCCTAGCAATACATTAGTATATAATTAAATTATAAAACCTTAGTCTAAAGCTCTTTTAATGTGTATTTTGAATCAAGACATTCAAGTAAATGTGGTGCATTATATTATTAATTTTAAAGTAGATTTGGTCTAATAATTCCTTAAACACTTACCTTAGTTGCAATTCTAATAATGTTATCATGAATGTCAAAAGATTCATTTTCAGAAGCAAATAACTTACAAACTAATCTAGTCTCAATGTTATAACATATTTTCACCAAAACCTTTGTTTTCATAGCTTAGCTCTGTTAACATTAATTATTCTACTGGACTTGACAGAGAGGATGTGAGGGTCACCATTTATCTGAGCACCTGCCTAAAGACCAAACATCAAATGCCCATATATCCACAGGACTTTTTAAAAAAATGCTTGTTTATTCATTTTTCAAGAGACAGAAAGAGACAGAGTGTGAGAGGGGAAGGGGCAGAGAGAGAAGACACCGAATCTGAAGAAGGTTTGAACCCACAAACCATGAGATTATGACCTGAGTCGAAGTCAAGTGCCCAACTGACTGAGCCACCCAGGTGCCCCTATCCACAGGACTTTTTAAAGAAACTCATAAAGTGTGGGGGGCGGGGGGAGGGAATGGGGGTCGTCTCATGAAAATCCTAATGAGAACATTTCCTGCCTGATACATCTTCCCCCTTGCAGGGACTGTTACAATTAGTTCCAAAGAATCTTCAGCAAGGAATCACAAGAGGAGTATTTAATATACATTTTTGAACTGAATTTTGAAAGCTACAAAGTTCTAGTACTTTGCTGTCTGTCACTTTTCTGACATGTTGGCCTCTGGGGCATTTAAATAAAGCAAGCACAGGATTATCCCCAAGTTAGAATGGTACAGTAATAGATTGCTCTCAAGCAGCTAAGAACCTGCAGTGAGCAGTGATCAAACAGGGTCATGCATCTTAGGAGAAATTTTCTATCTAATTCTCTTAGTTAACTAAGACCAGGAGAAAAAAAAAATTAGTTGTACAAAGTGTTAAGGTATTATAGTTCTATTTTGACTAACTTTGGGACTAATGTTATTAATGAGCAGCCTTTTTCTTTTAGAGCACTTTTCAGTTTACAGAAAAATTGAGCAGAAATTACAGAATTCACACATTATCCTCTTGTCCTCACCACATATATGATTCTCTCTATTATTAACATCATTCATTACGTGGTACATTTGGTAGAGTAGATTATTTAATGTTGATACATTATTATTAACTAAAGTCCATGATTTACATTACGGTTCACTCTTGTGTGTTGTGTTGTGTTCTATGGGTTTTGCCAAATGTATATTTATGTATCCATATCACAGTATCATACAGAGTATTTTCACTGTTCTAAATCCTCTGTGCTCCACCCATTCATCCTTTCTCCCACGCCAGCCCTCACAACCACTGGTTTTTTTACTGTCTCCACAGTTTTGCTTTTTCCAGAATGTCATAGAGTTGGAAAGACATAGTATGTATCCTTTTCAGATTGGCCTTTTTCACTTAGAAATATGTATTTAAAATTTTCTATGTCTTTTTATCAGTGAATAATATTTCATTGTCTGTATATGCCATAGTTTATTTACCCATCCACCTATGGAAGAACACCATGGTTACTTCCAAGTTTGGGTATGAATAAAGTGGCTATAAACATTTATGTGCAGGATTTTATGTGGACATGTTTTCAACTCCTCTGGGTAAATACCAAGGAACATGTGGATCATATGGCAAGACTTTTATAGGAAACCACTAAGCCACTTTCCAAAGTGGCTGCACCATCTTACATCCCCACCAGCAAGGAATGAGAGTTCCTGTTGCACCACATCCCTGTCAGCATTTGGGTGTTATAGATGTGAGGAATTCTAATAGGTTGTAGTAGCATCTCATTGTTTTTATTTGCAGTTCCCTGAGGGCTCGTGATGTTAAGCATCTTTCCATATACTTTTTGCCATGTGTATATCTTCTTTGGGTGAGAGTGTCTGTTCAGATCATTTGCCCATTTTTTAACTTAGTTGTTTTCTTTACTGAGTTTTAAGATTTTCCCACATATTTTGGATACCAGTCTGTATCAGATATGCAGTTTGCAAAGACTTCCTCCCACTCTGTGGCTGTAACAAGTTTCAAAAATATCACCTTAAATTTTGTATTTTTTACTCTCTAGAAAAATGTAAAATATGCATTTTTAAGAGACATATATTATTGAGTTCATCAAACTAGAGATAATGACTCACAAGTTTGATCAAATGTGTGGATTATCCAAAGCATAGGGTCTGGCATATAGCAAGTGTGATGTAAATGTCAACTCTCTTTTATATTGTTTCTATATAAATACTATAATGTTTGGATTGTGCCTTTATATAAACAATCCTTTTCCCATAATATAATTCTCATCAGACTAACACAAATAAAATAGATAAACTCATGTGACAAAGTACTTCCATGTTGATGAAATTAACTTAAAAGAACACTATGAAAACATCTAGATGTGACATTTTGTGTTCAAAATTTACAAAGAAGCTCATCTCATAATGATAATCTAACATAAATAATGTTTCACTTAAATTTAATTGGGTAGTTATGCCCTTTTGTAGTTTTGTAAAGATTGAGCAGTGATCACACTATATTGACAAGCATAAGTGTTTATGAATGTCGAATCAATACATGGTTTAGAAAAAGCCAATTTCACATATTTCGTTTGTAAATTGTCCACAAAGTATTTTATTTACTCTTTTATGAAAGCACTTTAGCTTTGGGGAGAAAATCAATATTTTGTCATCTAAATGCTTATCTTCTAGTTCCCGATGACCTCAATCTATTTCTGAGTGTTCCTATTAATATAGATGTTGAATAGAAAGACTCCAAGAAATAAGATTCTTTCTGCAGGAGGAAGTTATAACTCCATAGTTTGGGAAGGTACTAGGGAGATCAATTTCTCCTAAAGACCCTGCCATGGAGCCCCATGGTAAAAAGCCTGATATTCTGTCTTTGCTTGAAATACTGAAATACATTCCCTGTGGTTACAATGTGGTCCTTTCCTGTGGGACAGAGCTATAAGATAGTGGAAATATATGCTAAGGTGGGCTGTGAAAGGACCTATGCCTTTCTGAGGAGTTTGAACAGTATTTTATGAAAATATGAAGCATCAAGTGTTTTTTCAGTAGGCAAACAACATCTTCAGTCTTTTATCTTAAAAGACTGTCTTGGACATCAATTTGTAGCATGTGCTAGAAGGTGTCCAGAATGAAGACTGAGAAACAAGGTGAAGTAATGCTCCAATAATCTAGCCAAAGGCATTGATGTCTTCACCTCCCAAGGCAGTAGTAATGGAACATAGAGGAGATGACAGATGAAAAAGGCATGAAATACGTGTAATGTGCTGGATTGACAACTGATTGGCGATGGAGGAATGAAGGAAGGGAAATGAAATTAAAGATGATTCTGAGGTTTTTAATATGGCCCCTGAAATGACCCAAGTTGCCCTTAGCTACTATTGATAATAAGACTAATACAGATAATATAAGAAATACAGGTTTGAAGGTAACACATTTGGAGTACTGAAAAGGTTGGAATGTACTTGCAATATACACTATTCTTTCCCTTTCCATTTGATAAACTTTGTGGAAAAACATCTACTTAAGAACCTTAGAATTTTTCTATTATATATAATAGGAATTATTGACTTAAGTTGAGCCTAACTAAAATGTTAATCAGCAAATGGGTGAAATAAAATGGCAGAAACTCTGTCCACTTTCTTAAAGATATTTCTGATAAGCTCTCATGAAAAAATATTATTCTTAAATCTAGAAGTCTAGGGCTCAGAATATAGTCCACTCTCCAATCACTGGATCTAATGCGAATCAAGGATAACTTTTCCACCCATCCCCACCCTGTTCAACACTTTAGATGGACCTAGTATTTATTTCCTAGGAACCAAAATTAAACATCCTTTATTACTTTCCAAGTTCTCATGTTGAAGAGAGTTGGAACAAAGTTTATTCAAACTATGAATATAGTTTCTGAAAATCAATTTTTCCTTATTACTATGTACCCTAAAAATCCCTTTTCTAATTACCCCATATCAGAGGTTCATAACCCTAGCACACATAAGAAAAAATACAAATTCCTGGGTTCTATTTGTCCGATTCTGATTCAGTAAGTCCTACAGAGATCGTAGGAATCTGTATTTTTAGTAAGTGCCTTAAGGATTTCCAATTCTATATGTTTCCCGTAAAACAAGGGAGCAACACCTTAAAGACTAATCTTAGAGTGCTTTATGCCTTCACTGTTAGAGTTTCTGTTTTGAAGTTGTAATTTAGCAAATGTTTCATTCATTCATGTATTCATTTGTTCATTTATCTTGATTATAAACTCTTCCCTTTTTGTCTTGATGCCTTTGAATGCAGAGAGGCACTCATGTGGAAGCATTTTCTTTTTCTGCCAAGAGGAACTGTCTCCCATGGGCCACATGACAGGTAACATTTTATCTCACTCCCATCCTATTTCCCACAAACACTGTAACTACACTTTCAAACTGGCCCTCAATGTGTGTGGATTTTCTTTTCTTAAATTTGGCAGCCCAGGTTAAACATGTTAAATCCTGGACACCCATATCCAAAGTATGATTAAAACTTTTTTTTTTTTTTCGTCAGTATGGCTGAAACTTTACTTTTTGCTTCAAGGTCATGTAAATGCAGCTCTTCCCTCCTTTGGGTAAAGAATGTTGCAGCATCTTTCAATGAGGAGATTCACCTGCAAATCCCTTTGATTAGTGAAAGCAGCTGTTCTCAAACTTTGACGTCTCTAAGTTTGATGATGGAAACTAATAGACATACAGAGACCCAGGTTTGTTGAAGTAGTATTAGAGTCTGAATGTTCGTGTCTTTAACACATTTTCTAGGTGGCCCTGATAGACAACTTCCTGTAAGAAACTGGGATTGAAGCATTATTCTCCAAGTTGGCTGCTCCTTGGAATCTTTGGGGATTTTAGAACTACTGATGGCTGAGCACTCATAGCAATTTTAATTTAACAAGTATGGGCTGGAGCCTTGGTGTTGCAAGTTTTTTATCTTTCATTTCTTTGCCGAGACTTTGCTTTTTCACTTATGTCAAGCATATTCATAATCGCTTGTGGAAGCACCCTTATAAAGGCCAGTTTAAAATCCTTGTCAGTTAACTCTAATGTGCTTTTCATATTAGTGTTGGCATCTGTTGATTGGCTTTTCTCATTTATGTTGAGATTTTCCTGTTTCCTAAATGATGAATGATTTTTTATTGAAACCTGGGCTTTTGGGGTTTTATTTTATGAAATTCTGGATCTTAATTTTTCTTTATTAGCAGGACTCCTTTGCCAGTGGCGGGGGCGGGGGGAGGGGAAGCACTACTTCATTACTGACAGGTTGAGGTGGAAATCTAGATTATTTATTGGCCTCAGCTGATACCACTGTGGAGGTGGGGGGGAGTGGGAAGGAGTGGGAAGGAGCGCCTTATTACTATCACTCACGTGGCCTCCACTGATGCCTTGCCTTTTTAATGGCTGAGTGGTGGTGAAAGTTCTGATATTCCACTAGTCTTCCTCTGATATCCTGGCATACCAGCTTTCCATTCAGCGCTCTCTGATACCAGGAGGATGGTAAGGTTGGGGCATCTCCTTATAGCCTAATGAAGGCAGAATTTAGTTTCTTGGTTCTGCGGGTGGGAGTGAGGGTGGGGGTGGGGGTACGGTTGTTTTATGTGGTGTTTGGTGGGAGTAGAGATACTATTGTTAAAAACTTTCTGACAATGCATGGCTGCCCTCTTGAAGTTCTCTGGCTGTAGAAAGCAGGCTTTTCTTGGGATTTCTTTATCATTTGGCATTTCTGGATCTCTGGCTTCTCTAGAAGTCTGGGATATGTGAGGGAAAAAGAAAACTCAGGGAACTCAACTGCCATGTCACTCCCTGAGTACTGAGATCCCCGGTTGGTCTGCCTTCTTTTTTCTGTCTTCTAGAGTTTTCTCAGGCTAGTTTTACATATAATGCCTGGAGTTTTCGGTTGTTGTTGGGAGAAATAGGGACAAACATATCTACTACATCTGTCTGGAGCCTCATTTGTTTCTGTTATGCTTTAATCTAGCAAATATTTTCATTGTATATGTTCTGCAACATGCCTTCTTAGGACTTTAGACTTCTCCTTAATGTCCAGGCTATCTGGGACCTGAAGGAGGCCAGTGTAATACCATATTTGCTGCCGGAAACATCTCCCCAGGATACCGAAATCACTCTCACTTCTTGTTAAGAGTATATAAAACTGGATAAAATAGTTGTGAACGATTGGAAAGATGAGTTATTATTTTACTCTCATGTAGCTTTTACATCTTAATATTTGCCTGAGAGGTTTTCTTTTTTTTTCCAGCAAAAAGTTGAATGAATTTCTTTTTAGATTTAACAGTGATATATTTAGGAGATAAATAACAGCAAAGTCCACCCACTCAGATCTTTCTGAATAGAGATCCATTGTAAAAGAAGCAATTTAGAAGCATTGATGAAACTCTTCCTGGTTATCTTCATGGGTTCTTTTCAAAAATACTCTCGTTCTTTCATCACTCTTCCTAGTGTGTATCTCCCCAAGAAATGCATGCTACTAAAGTATACAGAAAATAAACTTCTCACACCCTCAAGACCTCAAACTCAAACACATTCCTTCACTCGATAATTCTCTGCACATCTTCTGAACAGGTGCTGATTAGCTCTGACTCATCAGACTAGTAGTGACAAAGGCTCAGCAGATAAATACCAACACCTTCCTCTATCATTAGTAGTGGCTGCCAGAATAATGAAACATCTGGCATCTTCCTTTACTGATTAAGTAGGTCATTCCACAGACCTGTCATCCAGCCTGTGAGCATGAAGCCCTGAGCCTACATTCATATATTGCAGATGCTGGAACATCCTACAAGTGAATTTGTTAAGATGAAGATAACATTAAATGATTACAGACTTAGTATATTCAGCAAGAAATTAAACCAAACTTGAAAATGCTTTAAACACTGTAGGGTGGGGAGTGAAATCTAGACTGAATATAATTTTGTTAAGATTTGACAATAAGTATCAATAACAAATAAACGAATTTAACATGTTCTTATGCCAAATTACATTAGAGTTTTAAAACCTGCATAGAAGTCTTTATAAGAATATTAGGATGATAAATTAGAAGCTAGAGAGTTCTCTACTTTCTATTATTAAACAAATGATTAGTAAAAGGTAAATTCTGAACAGAACAAGTGCTTTTCTGGAATATCAAATCATGTTCAGCTGTAATCGTATGTTAAAGGAGATTCTTAAGATGTGTATTTCTCTTGTAAACTAAAATGGATAATAGTATGTTTCCTGATTGTCCATTAAATCTAAAGTTCAGTGGAAGTAATAGTATATAATTCATTCGGGAAAACAAATCCAAATCTTAATTCCAGTGTGATGGAATTTTGAGCTCTGTTACAGCACAGGAAATGAATCAGAGCTTGAGATTTTGTTAAATTTTCAATAAGATTTTGCAGTTGGGAAATAGATGGAACTTTGCAAAGGAAATACAAAATAGTGTTACCCTGTACAAACATAGGATTATATGCTTGAAAAATCTCTGTGTAGGGGTGCCTGGGTAGTTCAGTTGGTTGAGTGTTCAACTCTTGATTTCAGCCTAGGTCATGATCTCCTGATTCCTGGGATTGAGCCTGCATTGGGCTAAAGGCTGACAGCACAGAGCTTGCTTAGGATTCTCTCTCCTTCTCTCTCTGCCCTTCCTCTATTAGGAATTCACTCTGTTCCCCTCTCTCTCTTCCCCTCACCCTCTCTAAAATAAATAAGACATTTTAAAAAAATCTATGTGCAGTTCTGGTCATCACTCCTTGCAAGAGACAAAATGGAATTGGTGGAAAAAACAGAAATTAAGAGTGATAAAAAAAATCTTAACAGGTGTATAAGTTCATTAATTAAAAAGTTAGGTTTTCCTATATGCAGAAGCAATGACTGAGGGACTAAGTTCTTTAGAATAAATCATGAAAGAAATAGGATGAATCTTTCCTCTTTGGTAAAACTGGGAAAACTATCTCCTACTTAAGATTATAAGATGTAACATAAGTTTTTACCACAAAAAATACCCCCCCCCAAAAAAAAAACAAATTGCCAAACTTTCTGATGAATCTCCACTGCTGACCAAGGGAGATGCTGACTTGGAACAATGTGACAGTTATGTACCTAACACTCGTCTTTTGAACAGGTGACAGGTCAAATCTTTAATAATAAAACTTTGTAGGAAAGCAGATAAAACTAAATTTACATATCAGGATTCTAAAATTTGTTCCATGGAAACTAAGTCCATTGAATATTATTATCCTTGGGACATAAAAGGGCTGTGTGGCCAAGTAAACCTAAGTTCTAAGATGAACTGGATTTATATTGGAGGACTTCTCAGAACTCTAAATATCCTAAAATATTTTTAACTTGTTATAGACTGTCTAGTACATAATTTTTAAACTTGATCACAAAACACTTTTATCAGGTATCCCTTAGAACTAGTTACCCAGAGTACATATTTGGGGAAATATCATCAAAAACTATAAGAGAAGTTCCCTGTTGTAGAAATACTTAGATCACGTAACATTGTAAGATCAACTTCCTGCTTTTCCTGTAACTGAGTATTTACCATATTTTTAAGGAAAATGTCTACTACTTCTATTACAGACACATTGATGATGTTAACTATGATAATTCTCAGTGATTTGAGTACACTTGTGCTGAAGTATATTACACTTGAAGGGGATACTCCTCATGCTCAATAAGCTAGGAGGATGAAAGAACTGCCTGAGCTTCCCACTGTTGTACCTAAATAAGCTTTTCTCTTTGGCAACTGAATGAATTTTGGCTATATTTCATTCCCATTTCAAACATCCCCAAAATCTTGAATGTGAAATCTATCTAACAAACTCTTAAGTGTACAATACAGCAATATTAACTGCAGGCACTATGTTGTTTAGCAGGTAGATCTGACTTCCTTACCATGCATAACAAACTTCATATCCATAGAACAACTCCTCCTCACTCTGTTCCCCTAACCCCTGGAAACCACATTTTATTTCTATAAATTTGACTATTTTAGCTATCGCATGTAGAAACCAGCAGTAGTTGTCCTCCTGTGATTGGTTTATTTAACTAAGCATAAAATCTTCCAGGTTCATCCATCTTGTCCAAATGGTGAGATGACCTTTTTCATGGTTGGACAACATTCCATTGTTTATATACCACATTTTCTTTGTCTGTTGATGAACACTTAGATTCTTTGCAGATCTTACCTATAAGTAAGGCTCTATTGAACATGGGGGTGCAGATATCTCTTTGAAATGGAGATTTTTGTTGCATTTAGGTCTATATTCAAGTGGTATTTCTGGATCACATGGTAGTTCTGTTTTTAACTTTTTAATGAATTTGCATATTTTCCATGGTAGGGTTGTAACATGTGGCATCCTGCCACCAGTGTACAGGGGTTCTAATTTATCCATATCCATGTTAAGTGTCCTTGCCACAATAAAATAAGTCCCCAAAAATCTGTCTGAAAAAAAATACACAGTAATCCTATCCTAAAACAAAACCTAAGTAATCAAGGAGATTGGAGGAAGGTAAATTAGGGCCCCAAAGTTTGTTCACTATCCACATCCTTTACTGTTTTTCTATGCTATGCCAAATAAACAAAATACCCAAGTAGACTTATTTTAAAATTTTTTGTTAAGCAGATTTTCAACTTCAGAACTGTATGATGAAAGCCTGTGTACCCATCATAACATCTACAGTTCCAAACCCTTGTCAACCTTGTCAGTTTCATTCAATGGAATTAGTAATTTAAATAAACTGCTTGGGTAAAAGACTCTTAAAAACTGAGAACAAACTGAGGGTTGATGGGGGGGTGGGAGAGAGGGGAGGGTAGGTGATGGGCATTGAAGAGGGCATCTTTTGGGATGAGCACTGGGTGTTGTATGGAAACTAATTTGACAATAAATTTCATATAATAAAAGAATAGAAATAAAAAAATAAAAAAAAATAAACTGCTTGGAAACCCAGTTACACATTTATATGAAAAATGCCCCCAAATCCTCGGAGTTTACTGACAATGTTTAAGAGATTATGAAGCCTTAAAATTTTAAGTTACAATCGTGTTCTTCCTTTCCCAATGTAATGAACAAGAACTTCCCTTTTGCTAGGAGACAGAAAAAAACAATTAGCAAAACTCTGTGCCCTGCTTGAGAAGTATGAGGATTGGATGTAATAAAGCTTTCTTGTTTTTGGAGTAACATTTTCATGAAAAGTTTCCCATAGCTTGGTTTATCCATGTATAATGTGTGCAAATAATCTTAAGTAATATTGGCTTTTACATAGACCCTAAAATCTATACTATACAAAAAAAAAACCCACAAATCTTATTTACAATAAATCTTTAGGCTGACAGAATATTTAATGTCATGTATAATCATGATGAAGAATGACACTTGAACATTGTACAGAGGAGATCTAAAAACCTTAATATCATTACCCAGCAAAAATTCTCAAAATGTATTTCTAAGATTCCTGTGGTAACCAAAATATCTAAATGGTTTTGACTAGAGACACCTGCTACTACATTACCCTCCCCAGAAGAATTCCATCCATAGCATTAATTTTCTAGTGCTTGTTTTCATAATATCTGACTTAGGAAATGTCAATAAAACTCTTCAGTTTGAAGATAGTTACTTCCCTTCTCCTGAATTACATATTTCAGCCATGGATTATATATTTCAGCATATCTTGTATATATTAATACTATTCAGTTAGGAGATTGAAGATTGTTTCATGTTCATGAAAAAAAAAATCCTGGAAATAACTGACAACATAGAAACTTAGAAACAACTATGAAATAATAGCTCACTTGTAAGGACCTATTTGTCTCAACAACTGCAGTCGGTTAGACCTTGCTAATCTACTCCTTCTTGAGGAAATAAAAGATGTTAAGTGATTTATATAAAGTGATGGTAATAATAAACAGACTAAAATGTATACTCAGGCTCTGATTTTAGAACTAAAGCCATTAATTCCTGATTTACCTCTACTGTCAATAGTTCTCATGTAAATCAGGATAGGCTCTCTGCTGAAACAACAATCAGCTGAATACAACTGAAGCTTATCATGCACTCTTGTGATTGGCTGAGTCAGAGGAGAGCTCTGTTCTCTGTAGTCATTCAGGCACCCAGAATATTCACATACAATGTCCTCATCATCCTCAACATGAGGCCGCCCTTCAAATTTGCTATGAGAGGAGGATGATGAAGAATCTCAAACACTGTCCAGAGACAGAAGGATATAAAAGGATCAAAAAATTCAGAGTAGGATTTAAAATGGAAATTATAGATCCTATAAGCATAAAATAAGGAAAAGAAAATCTGAGCTTGTATAATTCCTAGATTTCAACTAAAGGTAACTGTAATGCATTTTATTATATTGCACATTGAAACTTAAATATCTTAAAGCTAGAAGAGAAAAAAGGCAGTTCCCTTGATTTCCCTGCCAACCTGAAAGCTCTCTAGCAGAGGAGCTCTGTCTGCAGCGTTTGGCATGTATTCTTTAAGTGCTACTAAATGATCAGATAGCCTCACCCCTCATTATCTAAGTTTATGTCCTCACAAGTAATCATACTCTGTATTAACTTACAAAAAGTAACTTTCCAAAGTTTTTGGTTGAATCTGTATACTGCATTTACAGGAGAAAATAAGATTAGTCTTTGCTTGAAAATGAGCTCTAAATAAAACGTATTTCTACATGATCATAGGAAACTGTATGTTAATAGGAACTTTGAATTCATGAAAACTAGATCAGGTGGTATCTATCTCCAAAAATAAAAACCTGTCTTCCAGCTGTGAATATGTAATTCTTCCAGGTGTTTAAAATCTAGATATTGTTTAAAATCTAGATATTGTCATTGGCTTCTATCAAAATATTAGAATAGTGTAAGTTTTAAAAAGTTAACCAAAGGTCTATATTAGCTCCTTTGTTCCTTTCCTTGTTAGTCTTCAGATTCTTTATTAATTCCCAGTCCTACAGCAAGAGCTTAGATCTACTCTTGCCTGTAGGGACAGCATCAGATGGTGTATGTACTTACTGCCTGTGATTTAACAGTCGTTCCCTGAGGCAATGAGACAGAGTAATAAAGTGTCAGGGCTCTTATCCTTATTCTTGGTAATATCAAGAATAATTCAGAGGTAGTTCAATACTATAAAAGCATGATTGGATCCTTACCCACTCTTTACTCCAAATGTCTGGTCCAGATGGGCAATTTTATTTTACACAATAAGAGCTCTGGCCAGCCATAGATGGAGGAGAGGCACTCTGATAACTCCTTTAAACCAGCTAGAACACAGGTACATAAATGAAGAGTGATGAAGGCTGGGAAATAAGCTACTGTTCTGTGAACCAGACATCCTTATTCAACCAGAAGCGATCTCTCAAAAAAAAAAAAAAAAAAAAAAAAAAAAAAAAAAGTCTGTAGTCTACAAATCTGCAACTAGGAAGCTCAGTTTATGGGCTCAGTTCTAATGTTCTCATTTGCCCCTAGATTACAAATATATTTTACATCTCTAAAATTTTACTTTGTGTACATTTAAGTATTTAATCCATCTGTAATTTGCTTTTGTATGTCATATAAGGTAAATGTTTAACTCTTTTCTTCTAGATGAGTGGCAGCCAGTTGGGCCAGCATAATTTTAAAAATAGCCTTTCCCACTCAATACCAACTTTTACATACACTAAATTTTTGTAAATATCAAGAGCTTTTTCTACTCCATCAAACAATTGGTCCACTTCTATTACATTACCACATTGCTTGACTATAGGATCTTTGAAAGAAAGTCTTCTATATGATAAAGCTATCCTCCCTCACAATTAGAAAAGCATAGTAGACAACATTCTTGGCTGAAAGCCAAACATGTTTACAGTCACATTACCTAAAACCAGGAAATGTAAAACACTTCTTGACTAGTGCTGACTTGCTTGAGGGTTTCCAAAGGCAATATGGTATGAGAAATGTAAAAAAAAAATTCTGCATATCAGGAAGCTATGGAAAATGTTTTTAAATGTCCACTAAGTGTTAAACAGAAAAAGTTACATGAAAAGTTAAACAGCAAAAGGTTACACTTTTGAGTGCTGATGAGACTGGCTTTTTCTTTTAAGGACAAAGGCAAATGTAGCTGCATAATACATACGGTCTCTGAACCTCCTGGCTTTAAATCACTGGAAGACCATGCAGTTATTTATAAAAATATATACTAACTAGCATATTGTTAAATAGAAACACACATGAAAAAGGTTATATATTGACCTGTTGATGAAAAGGCTATGACCAGAGGTTCAGAGGAACCTAACCCTGTATTTTCATGAGGAGCAATGGTTCCGTATGGGCTAATTCAGTGTTCGAAGCAACTTTATAGAATATAACGGTCGAAATAAAAATGTTTCACTTTATCCTTATTATCTCTAGTTTAAGATCTCTTGTCTCTTGTTCTGTAAATTCACTACATATGAATTGCCATAGAAGTTTGAGTTCATTGTGTTTTTATTCAGTTTGAGTTCATTGTGTTTCTCAAAGGATTGTTAGTTTTTGTTAATTTTGATATATTCTGAAGCATAATTTCTTCAAATATTCTCTTATTCTATTTTCCTCATCCAGGATTATAATTATATGTGTCTTGGACCTTCTCTATCTTTCAACTTTTTAAATACTTTTTTCCTTCTGTTGCATTCTGGGTAATTTCAGCTATTCAGGTATTCTAACACCTTTTCCTTCTCTGTTTTTAAACTTTTTCCAAGTTACTGAGATTTAGTGTTTATTAATGTATTTTAATGTCTTGAAGTTCTACTTTTTATTTTTGATTTTTATGTATTTAATGACTTTAACAAAACCTACGGCCTATTTCTTTGTCCAATATAGTAGCCACTAGCTACATGAAGCTATTCAGCGCTTGTAATGTGACTAGTCTGAACTAAAAGTACTAACTAAAAGTGTAAAATGCACACTGTTCCCAAATGGTTCATATTTAAAATATCTAATTTTATTGTATGTTGAAATATTTATGCTTGAAGTGAAATTATATCAAAATATTTTCATGAAACTACTAAATTTAAAATTAAATACTTGCCTTTACTTGTCTTTATTGGGTAGTGCTAGTCTATAACCTAAAAGTGTATTAGCTCAAATTCTTAGCAATTTTGCTCTGCTCTTTAATGTTTCTGCTAACACTAACTTATGGTGATTTGCTTCCTCCAATGTCTTGGAATTTTATGGTTTGTGTTCTTAGCATGCTTTCCTGTCAGTTGTATCCTATTGTGTTAACCATGTAATGTTAATTACTTAATCTGTGGTACCCAAGCCAAGTGTAAATACTGTACATCTTGATCATAAGCCTTGTGCTGACAGGACAGTGGCTACAAACTCACAGAGGAGACCTTCATCCATACATATGCTCAAGTCAGGTCAAATAATATTAAGTAACCTTCTATTGGTCACATTTTCTTTGTTACTTTTCTTTTCTCTTTATTTTTTAAATTTATTTTTTTAATTTACATCCAAGTTAGCATATATAGTGCAACAATGATTTCAGGAGTAGATTCCTTAATGCCCCTTACCCATTTAGCCCACCCCCCCCATAACCCCTCCTATAACCCTTTGTTTGTTCTCAGTATTTAAGAGTGTCTTATGTTTTGTCCCCCTTCCTGTTTTTACTTTTGTTTCCTTTCCCTTATGTTCATCTGTTTTGTATCTTAAATTCCTCATATGAGTGAAGTCATATGATATTTGTCTGTCTCCGACTAATTTCGCTTAGCATAATACCCTCTAGTTCCATCCACATAGTTGCAAATGGCAAGATTTCATCTTAGATTGTCGAGTACTACTCCAGTGTGTGTGTGTGTGTGTGTGTGTGTGTGTGTGTGTGTGTGTGTATCACATCTTCTTTATCCATTCATCCATCCATGGACATTTGGACTCTTTCCATACTTTGCTATCATTAGTAGTGCTGCTGTAAACATAGGAGTGCATATGCCCCTTTGAAACTGCATACCTGTATCCCTTGGATAAATTGCTGGATCATAGGGTAGTTTTAATTTTTTGAGGAAACTCCATACTGTTCTCCAGAGTGGCTGCACCAGTTTGCATTCCTACCAGCAGTGCAAAAGAGATCCTCTTCCTCCACACGCTCCCCAGCATCTGGCATTGCCTGAGTTGTTAATATTAGCCATTCTGACAGGTGTGAGGTGGTATCTCATTGTGGTTTTGATTTGTGTTTCCCTAATGAGTGATGTTGAGCATTTTTTCATGTGTTGGTTGGCCATCTGGATGTCTTCTCTGGAGAAGTGTCTATTCATGTCTTTTGCCCATTTCTTCACTGGATTATTTGTTTTTTGGGTGTTGACTTTGATAAGTTTTTTTTAACATATATATGTATGAAATTTATTGTCAAATTTGTTTCCATACAACACCCAGTACTCATCCCAACAGGTGCCTTCCTCAATACCTATCACCCACTTTCTCTTCCCTCCCACCCCCCATCATCCACTTTCTCCTCCCTCCCACCCCCCATCAACCCTCCATTTACTCTCAGTTTTTAAGAGTTTCTTATGGTTTGGCTCCCTTCCTCTCTAACTTTTTTTTCTTTCCCCTCCCCCATGGTCTTCTGTTAAGTTTCTCGGGATCCACATAAGAGTGAAAACATAAGGTATCTGTCTTTCTTATTTATTTTTTTATTTTTTTTGTGTCTGTCTTTCTCTGTGTGACTTATTTCACTTATCATAACACCCTCTAGTTCCATCCACATTGCTACAAAAGGCCATATTTCATTCTTTCTCATTGCCACATAGTATTCCATTGTATATATAAACCACAATTTCTTTATCCATTCATCAGTTGATGGACATTTAGACTCTTTCCATAATTTGGCTATTGTTGAAAGTGCTGCTATAAACATTGGGGTACAAGTGCCCCTATGCATCGGTACTCCTGTATCCCTTGGGTAAATTCCTAGCAGTGCTATTGCTGGGTCATAGGGTAGATCTATTTTAAATTTTTTGAGGAACCTCCACACTGTTTTCCAGAGTGGCTACACCAGTTTGCATTCCCACCAAGCGTGCAAGAGGGTTCCCATTTCTCCACATCCTCTACAGCATCTATAGTCTCCTGATGTGTTCATTTTAGCCATGCTGACTGGCATGAGATGGTATCTGTGTGGTTTTGATTTGTATTTCTCTGATGAGGGGTGATGTTGAGCATCTTTTCATGTGCCTGTTGGCCATCTGGATGTCTTCTTTGGAGAAGTGTTTATTCATGTTTTCTGCCCATTTCTTCACTGGATTATTTGTTTTTTGGGTGTGGAGTTTGGTGAGTTCTTTATAGATTTTGGATACTAGCCCTTCATCTGCTATGTCACTTGCAAATATCTTCTCCCATTCCACTGGTTGCCTTTTACTTTTGCTGATTGTTTCCTTTGCTGTGCAGAAGCTTTTATTTTGATGAGGTCCCAGTAGTTCATTTTTTCTTTTGTTTCCCTTGCCTCCGGGGACATCTTGAGTAAAAAGTTGGTATGGCTGAGGTCAAGAACGTTTGTGCCTGCTTTCTCCTCGAGGATTTTGATGGCTTCCTGTCTTACATTTAGGTCTTTCATCCATTTTGAGTTTATTTTTGTGTATGGTGTAAGAAAGTTGTCCAGGTTCACTTTTCTGCATGTCATTGTCCAGTTTTCCTAGCACCACTTGCTGAGGAGACTGTCTTTATTCCATTGGATACTCTTTATTGCTTTGTCAAAGATTAGTTGGTCATACGTTTGTAGAACCCATTTATGGGTTCTCTATTCTGTTCCATTGATCTGAGTCTGTTTTTGTGCCAGTTCCATACTGTCTTGATAATTACAGCTTTGTAATACACCTTGAAGTCTGTTCTATTGGTCACATTTTCTTTTTTGAAAGATTTATTTTTAGACAGCATGAGCAAGGAGAGAGGGGTGTCCTGAGGGAGAGAGGGAGAGAATGGATCCTAAGGCTCCACACTCAGCATGGAGCCCATTGAAGGGCTTGATCCCATGACTCTGGAACAATGACCTGAGCTGAAATCAAGAGTAGGTACTCAACCAACTGACCCCCCAGGCTCCCCAATTGGTGACACTTTTTTTTAAAGACAAGAAGTGCAAGTCGGGGAGAGGTAAAGGGGGGGGGAGAGAATCCCAAGTGGGCTCTGCATTGTCAGCACAGAGTCTGAGGTGGGGCTTGAACTCAAAAAACCATGATATCATGACCTAAACCTGCCTAAATAAATAAACACACAAACAAATAAATAAATGTCAGATGCTTAACCAACTGAACCACCCAGGTGCCCCTGGCATATTTTCTTAATCCAAGTTTTGATTGTATATTTTTTATGGGTCCTAATTTATCAAGAGTTTTCAGTTCAAACTCAGATGGATTCTAAACCTACTCCTTTGTCTCCTGGCTCCACATTGTCCTCAAAATATAAACCTCTTTTTACCAAAATGAGTGCATACATCCAAAGCAAGGGCGTCATCACTAGCTTACTTTTCATTTATTTTTTAAAAATATTTATTTACTTTCAAAAGAGGGAGAGAGACAGAGTGCGAGCAAGGGAGGGAAGGCAGATAGACAGGAAGACACAGAATCTGAAACAGGCTCCAGGATCTGAGCTGTCAGTACAGAGCTGGACGTGGGGCTCTAACTCGCAATCTGCATGATCATGACCTGATCCAAAGTCAGACTCAACCAACTGAGCCACCCAGGGGCCCTACTAGCATACTTTTAAAAGCAGCTGTCTCCTTGTTTTGGTCTCCTGTGGATTTCCTTTTCTTTATTTCAAGCTCAAATTCATTTACAAGTTTGTATACATTTGGTTTCACAGTTCATCTAACATTTAAGTGCTTCCTACTGGAAAGAATCTTAGGTAATCCTAGGCTACCCTATTGCTACGAGTAGAAGCCCTTGTAGTTATTTATCTATTAGGTATTTGATCCATTAAATCTGTCTAATGTTGATAGAGGTATATTAATATCACCCATACTAAGTTTTTTGTGATGTCTTCCTTTTACTAAAATGACTTTGCTGTATATGTTTGGGGACCATAAGTTTATTTCAAATAGCTTCATCATAAATTGTGCTTTTCATCACTCTTTTCTAACCTTAAAGTATATCACTCTCATGCTATCTTGTTAATCTTTATTTTGTGTATTTTTGCCTGGCCTCTATTTGCCCATCCCTTTATTTTGAAATATTTTTGGCTTTAAACATCTATCTTATAAATCATGGTTCATTATGCATGGTTTCTGTGCAGCAGACGACTTTAATGTCTTCCAAAGCTTATCCCTTGCTGAGGCCCTGAATCCTATTGACTGCAAAAGAATGATTTCGGTAATGAAATGCGACTTTAGATGTCTCAATAAAAACGGATAAGAACTAAGATAATGGAGGAGAGTTGAGATTATACATAAAATTCAAGGAATATGATGACCAAAGGAACAATTCATCCTATCATTTATCTTAAACTAAAATAATAATTCATCATCTTTCAAGCTTATAACAAATATTTCCACTATTAGGACAGAAAGTCAGAGTTGCTCTTGTACACAGATCATCAAGTAAAAACTTGATCCAGGATAACTGATTAACTATTGAGTGAATATAAGATACTCTATAGATAACAATTGAAGGAAAAATATTATCCTTTTCTCCAAACTAGCGCCTGAAGTTGTAATATAAACTTAGTTTCTCTTCTCAAATGTTTGGAAACCTTTGAGAAGTGTTGCCTCCACCTTAATCCATTTTAAATCTTTTAGGTTCTGATTATTTTGTTTCTCACTTTGATCTTGTCTCATTCCCTTCACACACAGTTCTGATTTGGGTGCTTTCTTGGTTAGAAGCTATTATCTTGACCTAATGTCTTCCAAAACTTAATAACTATGGGATAATGTTTCCTATCCAAGCCCTGTGTCCTATATCTTGTATGACTTTTTTTCCCCCTATGTTCTACCAATCCCAACCTCTGGAGTAAATATGGATGATTAAAGAAGGAAAAATTATATGTACCAAGTAGGGTCCAAGCTAAGCTGATTGTTTTCCCTCACATTGAACAAATGTCCATACAATACCATTACTGGTATGGCAGTACTCCTATCACTGCCATTTCTGAGGGCTGTCTGTTTAAACATTGGACACAGCATGTCCTGTAATCCACATTGAAATATATGGAGATATTTACCAATAGAGAATATTGTGAATTTTCATCTAAAAATGAAGTTTTATATGTTAAAACATTAAATCCGAATTATCTTATTAAAGCACTAAGACGTTCTGGATTAATGTGAGATGAAATTGGGAGAAGGGAATGACATTAAAACTTAACACCATCCACCTAAAGTCTCAGCCCCACATAGTCTCACCTTGTCCCCAGAAGTGGAAAAGGATTTCATGTTGACAAGAATACATGTTGCTGGCATGTATTTTATCTGGGTAAAGACTTCCAGGTTTTTACCAGTGAATAAAAATTTACTAAATTTTCTTAATGCACTTAGTTATAACGCAAAGTCTCTCAGGGTTCTAGGCAGACCTTTAAAAGTATAAATTAATGTGTTTCATTCATTAATGATCCCCTAAGTGTCAAGTACAATGTCTGAAATATGAGGCATTCAATAAATTTTTAAATTAGTGGGGACATGAATATTTTTATGTCCTCTCTTTTATGACGAAAGGGAAATGGTTTCCAGGACAGCTGGCCTGCATTGCACTAACACCTGTGGTAAAATATTTTTTTTCTGAACAAAAGTAACTTCCCTATATGTATATGTATCTCTGGTTAAGGATTACATGCCCTAGACTAAGTGCAGTGTTCTATTCAATCAAGTATTAAATTCAGCTCACCTATTTAACCCTTAAATATAATACACCTGGTGATTAGATACAGATGTGAAAGCATATATTAATGTATAATAAAGGCAGGATTGAAATCCACTAGTGCTTGGAATATCAGTAATCCAGGGTAATGCCAATTTAGTTAAAAAAAAAAATATCATTTGAATGCCAAGTTTTGACTCCTTCCTTAAAATCCATGTTATTATATGCGTAAACATCCAAACAAGAGTTATCTTCTGAGAAAGTAATTTAAGAAAGGGCTAAAAAGAGTGGCGCTTGGGTGGCTCAGTTGGTTAAGCATCCAACTCTTGGTTTCAGCTCCAATAACGATCTCACAGTTTCATGAGATTGAACCCAGGGTAATGGGGAGCCTGACTTGGGATTCTCTCTCTCTCCCTATCTGCCTCTCCCCCACTCACTCTGTCTTGCTCAAAAATAAACTTCAACAACAAGGGCTAAATATAGACGAGGCCATCCTCTATATGGTGAGACCCATTAGGAGGCAGCAACCAGGTATTTAGGATGTAGGCAATGAACTAGCAGGAATAATGTCAGAAGCATTAGAGAGAGGGACCCATATCGGGGAAACTGGCATTTACTTGATTCTTGAAAAGAGACTAATATAACTTAATCCTTGTCCTCAAAGGAGTCCCTGCCGGGAATATTTGGGAACCTGAAAGAAATCAGTTTATTGCTAATCTACAATATTTAGATTTTTATGTCCTACTTTAAATTGTCTACATATAGGGGATGATCTAATCAGCCCAGTTATTGAGCTAATGACAGCATTTGGGTATATATCAAGAAGAGTCTGTGTTTATAGAATTTTTAAAGCTTGGTGTGGATCTCAACATATTTTGGGGTAGCTGTGTGACAAAATAGAAACGCACTGGACTTCAGATCAGGAGGCTTCAAGGTGGGCTATGTAATCTTAACTGGCCACACTAATGTAAAGATTTGGTTAAAAAATCTAATAGGTAAAATTCTATTATTTACATTGGGACATTATTTGTACCTTAATCCATTTTGTGTGAGGGTGAGAAATGGTAAAAGTCCATGATTGTGAAGTGTTAACATTTTCTTTCCTGTGTCTGTTTGGAGAAATTGTGCCGTTTCTGGCATAGATCAAGAGGTTCTTTATTGAGGCTCAAAAGAAAAATACTTGAACAGAAATTCTTACAGCCCTCAGAAGGATTTTCTCCACACCACTGACCCATGCTTATGAACAACCATTCCTAAGGCAGAATTACAGCTCACCCAGGACGGAGGGTCCTGCCTATGGAAATGTATTGGTCTAGAAGCTGAAAGGTGACAAGCTATAATTACAAATCAGAAATCTCTTCAGTAGAATGGGGAAATCTCCACTCTTTTCTATGGGCTGAAAGTGTTGACATGACTCCCATCCTCTTCTCAAACAGATACTCAATCCTGTCCATCAGGGGGCAGCTCTGGTGAAATTGAGTTTCTCTGAGCATGAAAAACTTTGATTAATACAGAAAATAAATATCCACTTCTGGGGGGTGTCAGTATCAATGTTTATTTTGACATCTTTATCACTCAGATGTTAATAATATTTTGAAATTCTGACTTTTGAATTTATCTTACTTCCCACATATATTGGTTTATTACTTCAGTAAAACTTAGATCTTTTAGTAAGGACAGAAAACAGCAACTTTTCAAGAAACTGAGAAAATGAAAGTTAGAATTGAATTTGACTAAACCTTATTTGAAAAAGAATGTAATGGAGGGGAGGGAAGATAGTGGCGTAGGAGGACGCTGGGTTCACCGCGTGTCCTGCTGACCACTTAGATTCCACCTACACCTGCCTAAAGAACCCAGAAAACCGCCAGAGGTTTAGCAGAACGCAGTCTCCGGAGCCAAGCGCAGATGAGAGGCCCACGGAATAGGGTAGGAAGGGTGGCGAGGCGTGCACGCTCCACGGACTGGCGGGAGGGAGCCGGGGCGGAGGGGCGGCTCGCCGGCCAAGCGGAGCCCCCGAGTCTGGCTGGTAAAAGCGGAGGGGCCTGACGGACTGTGTTCCGACAGCAAGCGCGACTTAGCATCTGGGAGGTCATAAGTTAACAGCTCTGCTCAGAAAGCGGGAAGGCTGGAGGACAAAGGGAGGGAGAGCTGCTGAGCCCCCGGACGACAGAGCTCAGCTTGGCGGGGAACAAAGGCGCCTGCCAGCGCCATCTCCCCCTCCCATCCCCCAGCCAAAATCCCAAAGAGAACCAGTACCTGCAAGGGAACTTGCTCGCTCCGTGCAAACACCCAACTCTGTGCTTCTGCGGAGCCAAAACTCCGGCAGCGGATCTGACTCCCTCCCGCTGCCACAGGGCCCCTCCTGAGTGGATCACCTAAGGAGAAGCGAGCTAAGCCTGCCCCTCCTGCCCCCGTGCACCTTGCCTACCCACCCCAGCTAATATGCCAGATCCCCAGCACAAGCCTGGCAGTGTGCAAGTAGCCCAGACGGGCCAGGCCACCCCACAGTGAATCCCGCCCCTAGGAGAGGGGAAGAGAAGGCACACACCAGTCTGACTGTGGCCCCAGCGGTGGGCTGGAGGCAGACATCAGGTTGGACTGCGGCCCCGCCCACCAACTCCAGTTATACACCAGAGCACAGGGGAAGTGCCCTGCAGGTCCTCACCACTCCAGGGACTATCCAAAATGACCAAACGGAAGAATTCCCCTCAGAAGAATCTCCAGGAAATAACAACAGCTAATGAACTGATCAAAAAGGATTTAAATAATATAACAGAAAGTGAATTTAGAATAATAGTCATAAAATTAATCGCTGGGCTTGAAAACAGTATAGAGGACAGCAGAGAATCTCTTGCCACAGAGATCAAGGGACTAAGGAACAGCCACGAGGATCTGAAAAGCGCTTTAAACGAAATGCAAAACAAAATGGAAACAACGACAGCTCGGATTGAAGAGGCAGAGGAGAGAATAGGTGAACTAGAAGATAAAGTTATGGAAAAAGAGGAAGCTGAGAGAAAGAGAGATAAAAAAATCCAGGAGTATGAGGGGAAAATTAGAGAACTAAGTGATACACTAAAAAGAAACAATATACGCATAATTGGTATCCCAGAGGAGGAAGAGAGAGGGAAAGGTGCTGAAGGGGTACTTGAAGAAATTATAGGTGAGAACTTCCTGACCTAGGGAAGGAAAAAGGCATTGAAATCCAAGAGGCACAGAGAACTCCCTTCAGACGTAACTTGAATCGATCTTCTGCACGACGTATCATAGTGAAACTGGCAAAATACAAGGATAAAGAGAAAATTCTGAAAGCAGCAAGGGATAAACGTGCCATCACATATAAAGGGAGACCTATAAGACTCATGACTGATCTCTCTTTTGAAACTTGGCAGGCCAGAAAGGCTTGGCACAATATATTCAGTGTGCTAAACAGATAAAATATGCAGCCGAGAATCCTTTATCCAGCAAGTCTGTCATTTAGAATAGAAGGAGAGATAAAGGTCTTCCCAAACAAACAAAAACTGAAGGAATTTGTCACCACGAAACCAGCCCTACAAGACATCCTAAGGGGGATCCTGTGAGACAAAGTACCAGAGACATCACTACAAGCATAAAACATACGGACATCACAATGACTCTAAACCCATATCTTTCAATAATAACACTGAATGTAAATGGATTAAATGCGCCAACCAAAAGACATAGGGTATCAGAATGGATAAAAAAACAAGACCCATCTATTTGCTGTCTACAAGACACTCATTTTAGATCTGAGGACACCTTTAGATTGAGAGTGAGGGGATGGAGAACTATTTATCATGCTACTGGAAGCCAAAAGAAAGCTGGAGTAGCCATACTTATATCAGACAAACTAGACTTTAAATTAAAGGCTGTAACAAGAGATGAAGAAGGGCATTATATAATAATTACAGGGTCTATCCATCAGGAAGAGCTAACAATTATAAATGTCTATGCGCCGAATACCGGAGCCCCCAGATATATAAAACAATTACTCATAAACATGAGCAACCTTATTGATAAGAATGTGGTCATTGCAGGGGACTTTAACACCCCACTTACAGAAATGGATAGATCATCTAGACACACGGTCAATAAAGAAACAAGGGCCCTGAATGATACATTGGATCAGATGGACTTGACAGATATATTTAGAACTCTGCATCCCAAAGCAACAGAATATACTTTCTTCTTGAGTGCACATGGAACTTTCTCCAAGATAGATCATATACTGGGTCACAAAACAGCCCTTCATAAGTTTACAAGAATTGAAATTATACCATGCATACTTTCAGACCACAATGCTATGAAGCTTGAAATCAACCACAGGAAAAAGTCTGGAAAACCTCCAAAAGCATGGAGGTTAAAGAACACCCTACTAACAAATGAGTGGGTCAACCAGGCAATTAGAGAAGAAATTAAAAAATATATGGAAACAAACGAAAATGAAAATACAACAATCCAGACGCTTTGGGATGCAGCGAAGGCAGTCCTGAGAGGAAAATACATTGCAATCCAGGCCTATCTCAAGAAACCAGAAAAATCCCAAATACAAAATCTAACAGCACACCTAAAGGAAATAGAAGCAGAACAGCAAAGGCAGCCTAAACCCAGCAGAAGAAGAGAAATAATAAAGATCAGAGCAGAAATAATCTGAATAAGCAGAATCTAAAAAAAACGGTAGAGCAGATCAACAAAACCAAGAGTTGGTTTTTTGAAAAAATAAACAAAATTGACAAACCTCTAGCCAGGCTTCTCAAAGAGAAAAGGGAGATGACCCAAATAGATAAAATCATGAATGAAAATGGAATTATTACAACCAATCCCTCAGAGATACAAACAATTATCAGGGAATACTATGAAAAATTATATGCCAACAAATTGGACAACCTGGAAGAAATGGACAAATTCCTAAACACCCACACTCTTCCCAAACTCAATCCGGAGGAAATCGAAAGGTTGAACAGACCCATAACCAGTGAAGAAATTGAATCGGTTATCAAAAATCTCCCAACAAATAAGAGTCCAGGACCAGATGGCTTGCCAGGGGAGTTCTACCAGACGTTTAAAGCAGAGATAATACCTATCCTTCTCAAGCTATTCCAAGAAATAGAAAGGGAAGGAAAACTTCCAGACTCATTCTATGAAGCCAGTATTACTTTGATTCCTAAACCAGACAGAGACCCAGTAAAAAAAGAGAACTACAGGCCAATATCCCTGATGAATATGGATGCAAAAATTCTCAATAAGATACTAGCAAATCGAATTCAACAGCATATAAAAAGAATTATTCACCATGATCAAGTGGGATTCATTCCTGGGATGCAGGGCTGGTTCAACATTCGCAAATCAATCAACGTGATACATCACATTAACAAAAAAAAAAAAGAGAAGAACCATATGATCCTGTCAATCGATGCAGAAAAGGCCTTTGACAAAATCCAGCACCCTTTCTTAATAAAAACCCTTGAGAAAGTCGGGATAGAAGGAACATACTTAAAGATCATAAAAGCCATTTATGAAAAGCCCACAGCTAACATCATCCTCAATGGGGAAAAACTGAGAGCTTTTTCCCCGAGATCAGGAACACGACAGGGATGCCCACTCTCACCGCTGTTGTTTAACATAGTGCTGGAAGTTCTAGAATCAGCAATCAGACAACAAAAGGAAATCAAAGGCATCTAAATTGGCAAAGATGAAGTCAAGCTTTCACTTTTTGCAGATGACATGATATTATACATGGAAAATCCGATAGACTCCACCAAAAGTCTGCTAGAACTGATACATGAATTCAGCAAAGTTGCAGGATACAAAATCAATGTACAGAAATCAGTTGCATTCTTATACACTAACAATGAAGCAACAGAAAGACAAGTAAAGAAACTGATCCCATTCACAATTGCACCAAGAAGCATAAAATACCTAGGAATAAATCTAACCAAAAATGTAAAAGATCTGTATGCTGAAAACTATAGAAAGCTTATGAAGGTAATTGAAGAAGATATAAAGAAATGGAAAGACATTCCCTGCTCATGGATTGGAAGAATAAATATTGTCAAAATGCCAATACTACCCAAAGCTATCTACGCATTCAATGCAATCCCAATCAAAATTGCACCAGCATTCTTCTTGAAACTAGAACTAGCAATCCTAAAATTCATATGGGACCACAAAAGGCCCCGAATAGCCAAAGTAATTTTGAAGAAGAAGACCAAAGCAGGAGGCATCACAATCCCAGACTTTAGCCTCTACTACAAAGCTGTCATCATCAAGACAGCATGGTATTGGCATAAAAACAGACACATAGACCAGTGGAATAGAATAGAAACCCCAGAACTAGACCCACAAACGTATGGCCAACTCATCTTTGACAAAGCAGGAAAGAACATCCAATGGAAAAAAGACAGTCTCTTTAACAAATGGTGCTGGGAGAACTGGACAGCAACATGCAGAAGGTTGAAACTAGACCACTTTCTCACACCATTCACAAAAAGAAACTCAAAATGGATAAAGGACCTGAATGTGAGACAGGAAACCATCAAAACCCTAAAGGAGAAAGCAGGGAAGAACCTGTCTGACCTCAGCTACAGCAATTTCTTACTTGACACATCCCCAAAGGCAAGGGAATTAAAAGCAAAAGTGAATTACTGGGACCTTATGAAGATAAAAAGTTTCTGCACAGCAAAGGAAACAACCAACAAAACTAAAAGGCAACCAACGGAATGGGAAAAGATATTTGCAAATGACACATCGGACAAAGGGCTAGTATCCAAAATCTATAAAGAGCTCACCAAACTCCACACCCGAAAAACAAATAACCCAGTGAAGAAATGGGCAGAAAACATGAATAGACACTTCTCTAAAGAAGACATCCGGATGGCCAACAGGCACATGAAAAGATGTTCAACGTCACTCCTTATCAGGGAAATACAAATCAAAACCACACTCAGATGTCACCTCATGCCGGTCAGAGTGGCCAAAATGAACAAATCAGACTATAGATGCTGGAGAGGATGTGGAGAAACGGGAACCCCCTTGCACTGTTAGTGGGAATGCAAATTGGTGCAGCCGCTCTGGAAAACAGTGTGGAGGTTCCTCAGAAAATTAAAAATAGACCTACCCTATGACCCAGCAATAGCACTGCTAGGAATTTATCCAAGGGATACAGGAGTGCTGATGCATAGGGGCACTTGTACCCCAATGTTTATAGCAGCACTCTCAACAATAGCCAAATTATGGAAAGAGCCTAAATGTCCATCCACTGATGAATGGATAAAGAAATTGTGGTTTATATACACAATGGAATACTAAGTGGCAATGAGAAAGAATGAAATATGGCCTTTTGTAGCAACCTGGATGGACTGGAGAGCGTGATGCTAAGTGAAATAAGCCATACAGAGAAAGACAGATACCATATGGTTTCACTCTTATGTGGATCCTGAGAAACGTAACAGAAACCCATGGGGGAGGGGAAGGAAAAAAAAAGAGGTTAGAGTGGGAGAGAGCCAAAGCATAAGAGACTGTTAAAAACTGAGAACAAACTGAGGGTTGATGGGGGGTGGGAGGGAGGGGAGGGTGGGTGATGGGTATTGAGGAGGGCACCTTTTGGGATGAGCACTGTGTGTTGTATGGAAACAAATTTGACAGTAAATTTCATATATTAAAAAAATAATAATAAATAAATAAATAAATAAATAAATAAATAAATAAATAAAAAGAATGAAATGAAAATTGAGTGTTATACTAAACACTGTATTTAGATATATAACCTCATGGAACTAGAATGACCTTTTTTCCTACACAAGGAATCTTAAGAGTTGGATTGTTGGATCTCAATCCTATGCTGCTAATAGCGCATAATTAACTACAGCCTTATTTTTGTCCCACTTATCCTAGTTTGTCCCTCCCTTTTCTCCCCCTCCTTACTCCCTTCCCTTTTCCCCTCCCCAACCCATGGACACTCACTATCTTGTTTGATGTATCCTTCCAATATGTCATACTTGTTCTTTAAATATAGCATTTTTGTCTATATGTGCTTTTTAAAAAGTACATAAACTCTACGTTCCATTAATTTCAAATTACCATTGTTTTTTGAGATTCATGATGTGAGAAAGATATTGTCTACATTTTCCGTGGATAGCTTGTACATCCACTCCTTTTTTTTAATGTATATGAGGATTCTTTTGAAGTTCTTCAATTTTTTTTTCATAACCAATGCTTCAGTGAATTTTCTAGGAGTTCCATGTTTTCCACTGCATAGGTAAAGATTTCTCTAAGACTTCTACTTAGAGAATGGTTGGGTCATATAAGCAGACACTACTTTAAGTATCAAATTTCTCTCCAGAATAGCTGTACTAATGAATATCTGAAAAACCCTTTTGAGAAATTTCATATTTACATGCATTCTTACTAAACTCTGATATCTGAAGTTTTAGTAGTTATCTGGGTTGAGAGTTTTATTTTGTCATGTTTTTATTTCTCACAAATTAGGCATTACTTCAGATAGGTATTGAGTTTCTTTTCAAATTTCTGCTCCTGTCTTTGGCTGATGTTTAACACCTCTTTAATGTTACGTGGATTTTGATTTTAATAATCTCCTTTGTCTCCTGTATATTCTATACTTGTCCTAATGCACTGCTTAATTTTTCACATAGACTATCTAATATAATGAAACCTGGAATGTATATGGTTGGTGTGGTCTTTCATTTTTTATTAAATCCCTGGCAACTCTAAGATCATAAAGATCTATATTTTCTTCTAATAGTGTTAGTTTGCTTTATCTCATTTAATTGTGCACACAACACTTCCAGATGGATACTATTCTGCCCACTACATAGATAAGGAGAAAGAAGGCAACATTGAAGTTGTAATTAGATAATACTCTTGCTGGCTAGGTATGCACATGTCAAAATTTTAACTAATAAGACTCAGAGATGTGTCTTCAGGATGACAGTAACGGAGCTATATAACAGATCCATGCCTTGTGCATCATTGCCTCTAAAATCTCCTATATTTACATGCAAATAAAAATAAAGTTTCTGAATGTAAATACTCAAATTGTAAAGTTTCATGTTATGCATATATGATTAATTTACCTAACCTGTGCTCATGACTATTATTACAATCAGCTAAAAATAGAAAAAACACTGTTCTTTGAAGAGGTTTAGAAAATTTTCAGCCAGAAATAAAGGGCCAGTAAGTCTTCATAATCAGCACATACTTGTCTAGGCATTTTGGGGAAATATTTTCCCAATAATTATGTCTAAACGATCAAAGGAGGACAAGAATAAAACTCTATATGAAGTAAATTACATATGTTTCAGGTGATTTTTATCTACCAAAATAACTTACTTGTAAAATTTGCATGACCCCTTACAGTTTAGGAAATACTTTGACATCATTTCACATTCTCTCAAAACCATAATTAAGCATTTTTATTAAAATGAGAAAAATAGCTTTCTGAGTGATAATATAATATGTTCCAAGTCCCACAGCTAGTTAAAAGGTGGAGGCACATATTGAAGCCATACTGGTAAAAATCATTTGTAGGTTCTCCACCCACCCCCCCACCCACCTACCCACTATGTTACACTTTTCTTCATTGCATTAGATATTTTAAGCATAGGCTGGAAGAAGTAGTACAGTTTTGTGCTAAAGTAAAACAAAGGTGTGCTAACCTCAGCATTTATAGAATATGATAAAATGTTGAAAGAAATATAATTGCTACTTACACTACAGTTATTACATAAGGAAGACTGAGAGAAGGATTTGCCATTTAATGAGTTGGAAAGCAGGAGAATGACATTTTTCTGGATGTACAAAACTATACGTGGGGTTAGATTTTCTATAGAAGGATGCTGTGTTTTAGGAAATCTATATTTTTTCTATTAATGAATATGTACATATGAAAATGTGACTGAAGCTGAGAGTACCTATGTAACTTTTAAGGAGAACAGTGACCATTATTTCTGCCTTTGTTATTTGGTTCTTGCTAGTAGTGCTAACAGGCTGGAATAGTACAATGGAGACAACATGAAGGTTTTAAATGGCTGTGCTGTCGAACACTTACCTCGGTCAGTATTGCTTGCTTGCTCATTCATGAGGAACCAGGTACTTGAACAGGTGTTCTTTCTGGAGATCAGATACCGGGTAACTTAACATTCTGTAATCAAATAATAATTAGGTATTAGTTGGTGATCTAACCTCAATAACCAGGATATTCCAAACTTCACTCATTTTGGTTATCACCATCTTAGTATTTGCTGACTACTATTTTATACTATTATTTCTCATATATCTTACAATTAAGATGCTAGTTTTAATGGGTCTGTCCATGCCCTGCCTAAAGTCCTTTTACTTGGAATTGCAAAAAACACCAACCACATATTTTGAAATTCTAGAGTTGTGTTTTTGTTTTGCTTTTTTGTTTTTCAAAAAGATGCTTGGTTGGAGCAGAGTTCAACTACACATACTTCTTCTACATCCAGCCATTACTCATGGACAAATTACCACCCTGGTAACAGCAAGACTTTGACAAGAGTTGTTATATCTAGTCTTTCAATATTCAGTACCCATATTTAATAATGAAAACAAGATGTATTATTGCTTGTTACATGTGACAGGGATGATGAAATAAGAATTATCATAGCTATTTACTACTTCTAAAACAAGAAATGTGATAGGAAATAAAACCTCTCAATGTGATACTTTAGAAACGTTGATCAACAGCACCTCATAAAAGTGTCCATTGGAAATGCCTGAAATAATTCTTCCCAAATGCATTTACTTTAATGTTACTTGTAAGATATAAAACTTTTACGCTTTTATTCTGTGCAAAATTTCCTAGTACTTTATTCAAAGTGATTCTATTATCTACTGGGCTTTTGGCATAGAAATCATTTTATTCCTGCTTTTCTGAGGTTGGCTCACACAATCAATGGAGTTGTGCTAGTTAATGTCCTGATTTGTGACCTCTCATTAAATAACGAAGTATTCTGCTCTAACTTCCACAGAAAACAAAGTGATCTTACTGAAAGTATGGTAAATAATAAAAGTAATGTTCAGCTAATTTGTATATTTGGAGAAAGGAAGCCCAAAACAACTGAACATATGAAAAATCTATAGGAGAATGTAACTTGTGAAATGTGTCTAACACCTAAATATAGATTTTTAAAAGAATTAATTTCTATACATTTATTCAACAAAATCAACAATTATGTCAGGCAATGTTCTAGATTCTGGGGATAGAGCAGTGAAAAACAAATCAGGAAAAACCTTACTCTTGTAAGGATTATATTCCAGCGCATGGAAACCTACAATAAATGAAGCAGGATGAATCAGAATAGGGCTGCAGGGATGAAGTGAGGACTGTGATTGGTAGAAAGGATGATTGCAGGAGGTCTTACTAAGATGACTATGTTGAGCAAGACTTTACAGAATGGACTTTTGACTATCTGGAGGAATAGCATTTCCAGAAATAACACCTGAAAATTTCCTGGTACAGACTCAGGTAACTATGTATCAGGCATATTTGAGGAACTGCAAAAACTAGAATAGCTCATAAGCAGTAGAAAGAGAAATAGGAAATAAGATCAGAACCCTAAGGGAGGAAGAGCACACAGACCTCTTACAAAGATCACCTTTTGCTTTTACTCTGAGATGGGACGCCTGGATAGTTTTGAGTAGAAGAGAAAAATAGTCTGATGCTTATCAGCATCACTTTGGCTGCTTTGTTGATGTGGATAATGTATTAATTAGAAAGTTATTTCCATAATCAAAGCCAGAAACTCTTTGACTTGCACCAGGATGCTAGTAATTCTCAGACTGCAGATATATTTTGATTGTATAGCCAAGAGGTTTTGCTAACTAGTTGAATGTAAAATAGAAAAATGAGAAATTACATAGTATTCCAAGACTTTTGGCCTAAGAAAGAAGAAGTTCCCATGAAATGAAGGGACAAAGACTGGGGGGGAAACCTACCTGGAGAATGTAAGGTTCCATTTTGGACATGGTAAATTTAGGTAAGAACCCAGGTAAGAATATCCAGTCAACAATTAGATATAGGAATCAGTAGTTCAAAGTTGAAGATAAAAGTTACAGTACTGCCTCAATTTAAATAATAATTGAAGCCATAAGCCTGGATCTGATCATCAAGGACCTAGATGTTCAGAGTTATAAAGAAAAATCAGATAATAAGATTTAAAGACCGAGGAAGGAAGAAAGAAAACCAGAAGAATGTGTTGCCTTGGAAGATCAATGTAAGATCTATTTCAAGGAGAACGGTGTTTGGCAAAATGTTTCTGATAAATAAAGTCTAAAAGTCTACCATTGGTTTTAGTAATATGGAGAAGTTTTGAGGTGTATGTTGAATTTGAATTTCCAATTGGAGTAAGTTTAAGCTAGAATATAAAGGAGGTATAGACAGCACATAGATAACCTTTTAATGAGCTAACCTCTTAAAAAGAGCAGAGAAATGGGATGGTAGCTGGAATAAAATGAGAGAAGATTGACTTGTTTGGTGTTGTAAATGGGAGAAATAGAATGTTTGTATACTAGTATGAATGAGTAAAAGGGGACAAGGGATGATGTAATTCAATTTTACTTAAAGGAAGGATTTTCTTAAAACACTGATGGCTGATAAATGTGGTATGACTTGAGGGATTTCTCTTCTGGTTATTTCAAATTTCTTGCTGAATGATGAGTAATCAATTGAAGAAGGTTTCAGGAAGAACCTTGAAGTGAGACTGCTCCACATAAATGTGTGTCATCAGCTATCCTTTCATTGATTGGAGGACAGGAGAATCAGATTTAATGAGTGTTGTGAGTTTTCCAAGTAAATATGATGACAAGCATGGGGGGCTTGCCATCACTGAGGGTGTATACAAGGGAGTATTTATGCCCAGAGAATTGAAGCTAGATATGGACAGAATGAGGTCAAGAGGTGGTGAAGGATAGTGACTATTAATAAGATCAATGAATTTAAGTTTCCCATGTTGTAGGGTTGATGGAGTTGTCATGGAAGGAGTGTCTTATAATAGCACCAGAGGGTAGACTTCTTGAAATTAGCATCATGGACAAGTTGTGTTTAAAGCCTACAAAATGCTACCAGCAATCTGTTGATAGAGCACAACTATGGGGCACTTGGGTGGCTCAGTTCATTAAGAGTCTGACTCCTGATTGCAGCTCAGGTCATGATCTCCAGTTCATGATTTCAGTCCCTACATCAGGCTTTGCACTGGCAGTGCAGAACCTCCTTAGAATTCCTTCTCTCTCTCTCTCTCTCTGCCCTCCCCTGCTTATGTGCTCATGCTCTCTTTCTCAAAAAAAAAAATAAAAATAAAAATTCTTAAAGTGAGAAAGTAAACAAAACTGGTGACATAAACTGTTGAGGACTTATAGACAAAACAGGGTTGGTATTGAAGCAGAACTGGATAAGAAATTGTTATAGGGAAGTTATTACCCATGTAAGCTGACTTAAAGGTATTAGATTGTTTTACAAAAACTTCTTGAAGAAAACAAAGTCCTTTTTTTGGTATACAGTTTAGTCTTCTCTTGGTAAGATTTTGCTGTTGACACTGGTTATTTCAGTTTGGAGATCTAATCACAATGCCATCTTGATCAGGTGATGGAAGCTCTAAGTTAGAGTTAAAATAATGACAAAGATAAGATTTTATAATGGAGTGAATAGCTGACAGAGAATAGAGTATTAGACAACTGGAGAAATTGATTCAGGTAATGAAGAAGCCACAGATACTAAGGAATAAAGAAGTCTAGGCATCAATCAACAACAAGGTAAAGGATCTGATAAATAACATGAACTTCAAAGCTGGGAAGTTTAGAAAGGCGGGAGGGGAAAATGTCCTCAAAAGGACATTAAAGAGGAAGGGGAACTCCTAGAGCATTTTTAGATCTTAGGGTATTAGAGGTATACAAGAACATAATATTGATATCCTTTCTAAAAATGATAGGGAAGCTAAGTTCTAGATGCCCAAAGCAGAGCCCTAGACCAAGAAGCTGAAAAAGGGATCTAGCATCAGAAACAAGAATAGGAGGGGTATGAAGTTGGGGAGATGATGGTGAAGCTCAGGAGTCAGAACTGAGACCTAAGGGCAGAGCCAACCAAAAGCAGGAAAAAAAAATAGTAGTCAAGCTGAAGATGCAGGGTGAGTTCCCTTTTCCCATTGTGTACATATTTTTAAAAATTTCTTTTAACTTAGAGATTTAAAGAGCAACGTTAAAAATTCTTGAATTCATGTAAGAGTCAACTCTCTGATTATGAAGTAAAAAGCTCATGCATATTAGAAATAATTCAAAATGTCATTGAACAACTTGCCTATAGGTAAAACTGTCTCTTTTTGCTTAAATGTTCCATGTGATTAAGTGGAGGATGTGCTATCTATTTCCATAGAGAGCTACTAAGCTATCATTTGCCAAATGGAAAAGCACTTAGAGAAAATGATTAACAGTTGTGATGGGTGGTGGATGATGGGGGATTCTCATAGCCATTATTATCTTTATGAATGCTTAACACAAATTAAACATTTAAAGGCTTTCTCTTCAAAACCATGTTTTTCACTCTGGTTTTTGAAGCAAGAGTATGCTCCAAAAAAAAAAAAAAAATTTTTTTTCCTGAAATGGTCGGGAGAAAATTGGATTAGCCTGCCTCCAAACACAAAAACCACCACGCACGTGCATGCACGTGCATGCACACACACACACACATACACACACACACACCAAACAATTGCATTTATGACTTATAATTAGTATACAACCTACAATTTAATTGTAGATAGTGCTAAAAAAAACATGAATAAATTCAGTGTAAAAACAAGCAAAGCAATACCCAGTAATGATAACTCAGCAAGCTAGGAATAGAGGGGGTATCCCTTAATATGATGGATCTCTACCCCACCCCCACCCCACCCCACCCCCCAAAAAAACTAGAGCAAATGCCATACTTAGAAAGAATTCCCACTAAGGTAAGGAACAAGGCAAAGATGTCTGCTTTGAACAATCCTTTTGAACATACAAGACCCAGCTAATGCAATAAGACAAAAGGAAATAAAGAATCTAGGAAATGGAGGCGCCCCTGAGGGGCTCAGTCGGTTAAGCGTCGGACTTTGGCTCAGGTCAGGATCTCAGGGCTCATGTCATGAGTTCAAGCCTGGCGTCGGGCTCTGCGCTGACAGCTCAGAGCCTGGAGCCCGCTTCAGATTCTGTGTCTCCTGTCTGCCTCTCTGCTGCTTGCAGTCTGTCTCTTGTGTTGTCTCAAAAATAAACATTAAATTTTTTTTTTAAAAGAATCTATGAAATGGAAAAGAAAAAAATGTCTTTGTAGCTGACCTACTTGTCTATGTAGAAAATTATAACAAATCAATTAAAAAAAAACTCCTGAGGCTAATAAGCAATTAAAATAAGGTTTCAGGATATGAGTTCATCTACAAGTCTACAGCTTCCCTATATACAACTAAGGAACAATTGGAATTAAAATTAAAGCCACAATACTCTTTCCATTGACACAAAAAAATACTTACAGATATGGTATTTTTGTTAGATATATGTCAAGATAACTAAAATTCAACAAAAGGAATCAAAACTAAGTGGAGAGAAGTTCCACCTTCATGATCAGAAAGACTCAGAATTGTTGAAAATGTCAGGTCTTTGTATTGTGATCAAGAATTTCAATGTAATCCCCATCATAATCCCAGCAAGTTATCTTGTGGATATGGTCTAACAGATTTTTTTTTTTTTAATTTATTTTTCGACAGAGAGAGACAGAGCATGAACGGGGGAGGGGCAGAGAGAGAGGGAGACACAGACTCGGAAACAGGCTCCAGGCTCCGAGCCATCAGCCCAGAGCCTGACGCGGGGCTCGAACTCACGGACCGCGAGATCGTGACCTGGCTGAAGTCGGACGCCCAACCGACTGCGCCACCCAGGTGCCCCTGGTCTAACAGATTCTAATGCTTATATATGACGAGGCAAAAGATTTAGGCTAGCCAACACAATATTGAAGAAAAAGAACAAAGATAAAGGACTGGCTGCAGCAAACTTCAAGACTTAAAGCTATGGCAATAAAGTGTGGTATGGGCAAAAGAATAGACAAATAGATTAATGGAACAGAATAGTGTGTCCAAAAATAGACCGACACAAATATAGTTAATCTTTGTCAAAAGAGCAAAGCAATTAATGGAAAAAGGATGGTCTCTCCAACAAACGATGTGAGAACAACTGGGCATCCATATGCCACAAAAAACAAGCTAGACTCAGATCTTCTACCCTTCACAAAAATTGACTCAGAATGGATCAAGAGTCTGTTACATTTAAAATTAAACTCCTCAAAACAACACAGAAAATCTAGATGGCTTTGGCTTTGGCATTGACTTTTGAGACACAACGTGAGAGGCATCTATGAAATAGAAGTTGCACATCACTTAAAGAACTTCTCTGTGAAAGACATTAAGAGAATGAGAAGACCAGCCAAACCTGGATTCTGCCACTTTGTCACCTGAAGCAAGACCCTTAAACTCAGTGTTTAATTATCCTTAACTGTAAAATGAGGATAGTAGCATGACTTCTCCTACAACTGTAAAGATTAAACCAGATAATACCTGCAAAATGTTTATAACAGTGCCTAACATGGAACACTCAATAATACAAATGGTCATTATGCCTACATTATAATTAGTCCTATGGCAACTATTTGTGAGACATGCAGATAGTTTTGGGAGCCATTCCAAAGATATACCTGAAAATCACATATAAGTTAAAATGGGTCTATACTTTAATGACTTGTTAGGAACATCTAAAATATTTGAGATTTTGCAGGGACCAACCAGAAAGAAATAAACTTTACTAAAAAGTACATGTATTGTCACCACATTGTTTGTTTCATACCTGCTGTCAAATTTCAGTAAACTTTCTGGTTTTTTTCCTGGCAAAACTAGTATTAACAAAAAGCAAAGGAATTACACTATACCGGTGGTGACTGCCATTTGGTAAAGGCTAGCCCTTGTGAATAAGGCCCTCCTCAAATAGCAACAAGGCATTTTGCCTCTTACACATCAAATCTCCATATATTCCTCACATGCATTTCAAAATGGTTTCCTTGTTTGATCTACAATATTTAATACAGGTAAAGGAAACCATATCACTAATAGCCTTTACTGTGCCTTAAGTGACTTTTGAATCTCTTTGGTGTGTTATTACACTTGATAGGGTAAGTATAATCCATTAATAAAAGCTACCCTTTGTGGAATGTGTGTTTATTAGTACAAAATAATAACTTCTTACAATTTCTATTGTTAACCTCAGAATCTAGGGTGATTCTCAACTAGGGCTTAACTTTTTAAATAAGGTGTTTCCTTACCATAAAATTTTCAGAAACAGCTTCAAGACCCTGATGAACCTACATGAGCAAAATAAAATTGAGGGGTAAGATGGCTTTGGGAACTGTATGTGCTGTGCATAGAAGAAAGGAATGAGGAAATTGGAGGAGAAGCATGGGAGATGCTTGGAAAACGCTGTTTTTTTCTTATTCAGAATATGCCAGAATGATTGTTTCTAAGGTCATTAACATTGAAACTAAGAGACACAAAATTCAATGCTGGATTATGAGTTTGGCAATTATATATACAGTCATATTGTTGACATCTAGGTAGTCTAGAAATGATGTGCTAACCTTTCATCCCAATCTCTAAGGATCTCTGAGTACCTAGTAAACAATGCCTTTAAGAGGTTTTTTTTTTCTTTTTCATAGAATCTGTGGCATTCTTCAGAAATGTTCATGTGATATTCCT